>NW_024349798.1:4674790-4877598 GCF_902729225.1 Pteropus medius | reverse complement strand
AAGATATAATTATAAACATCTATAGACCTAACAACGAAGCCCCAAAGTATATTAAGCAAAACTGACAGAACTGGTGGGAAAATACACAGTTCTACAATAACAGCTGGAGACTTTAATACTTCACTTTTATAATGGATAGAACAACCAGAGAGAACAATTAGAAAATAGAGAACTTGAGAAACAGTATAAATTACCTAGACCTAACAGATATATACAGAACAATCCACCCAAACAACAGCAGAATATACATCCTTCTCAAGTGCACATGGAATACCTTCCAGGATAGATGATATGTCAGGCCACAAAATAAGCTGCAACAAACTAGAAAAAATTGAAATGATTCAAAACATATTTTCCAACCGTAATGGACTAAGGCTAGAAATCAATAACAAAAGAAAAGTTGAAAAATTCACAAATATGTAGAAATTAAAAAACATTCGTAACCAATGGATCAAAGAAGAAATCACAAGGAAAATTAGAAAACACTTTGAGATGAATAAAATGAAAACACTACATGGCAAAATTTATGACACGCAGCAAAAGCAGTTCTCAGAAGGAAATTTATAGCTGGAAATGCCTATATTAAAAAAGGAGAAAAATCTCAAATAGCCTAACTTACATCTTAAGGAACTAGAAAAAGAAGAGCAAACTAAACCCAAAGGGAATAAAAGGAAGGATATAATACATAGAGGAATGGAGGAAATCAAACTAAGGAATAGAAAAACAATAGAGAAAATCAACAAAACCAAAGTTGGTTCTTTGAAAGATCAACAAAATTGACAGTGAAAGTGGGACATTACTACTGATCCTATAGAAATAAGGACTATAAGGGAATACTATGAACAATTGTATGTCAACAAATTATATAACCTAAAGGAAATGTATAAATTTTTGAAAACAAAAACTCAAGAAAAAAATAGAAAATCTGAACAGTCCCATAATAAGTAAAGAGATTTGAATCAGTAGTCAGAAACCTCCCAATGAAGAAAATCCATGGACTATATGGCTTCAATGATGAATTCTACCAAACACCTGAAGATATTAACACTGATCCTTCTGGAACTCTTCCAAAAAAAGAATAAGGAACACTTCCTAACTCATTCCATGAAACTAGCATTACCATGACACCAAAGCCCAGACAAAGACATCAAAAGAAAAAGAAACTATAAACCAATATCTTTTTATGAATATATATGCAAAAGTCCTCAACAAAATATTAGCAAACCGATTCCAGCCGCATATTAAAAGAATTATACACCATGACCAAGTAAGAGTTATCCCGTGAGTGCAAGGGTGGTTCAACATAAGAAAATCAATCAATATAACATATTATACACTACATTAATAGAATGAAGGGAAAAAACACATAATCATCTTAATTGATGCAGGAAAGGCACTTGGCAAAATCTAACACACTTTCGTTATAAAAACACTCAATAAACTAAGAATAGAGGGAACTTCCTCAATATGATAAAGGTAATATGTGAAAAACCCACAGTTAACATTACACTAAATAGTAAAAGACTGAAAGCTTTTGCCCTAAGAACAGGAGCAATAGAAGGATGCCAATTTTTGCCGCTTGTACTTAACATTTTATTGGAAGTTCTAGTCAGGGAAATTAGTCAAGAAAAAGAAATAAAATATCCAAATCAGAAAGGAAGAGGTAAAACTATATCCACAAATGACATAATCTTATATGTAGAAAATCATAATACACGAAAAAGGACTAGAGTTAATAAACTAATTCAGCAAATTTGCAGGATCCAAGACACAAAAGTCAGTTATATTTCTATATAGTACCAATGAACAATTCCAAAAGAAAATATAAAAAGAAATTTCACTGACAATAGCATCAAAAAAATAGTTAGGAATAAATTTAACTGATAAGATACTTGTGCTGAAAAACTACACAACATTGCTGAAAGAAACTGAGGACCTAAGTAAATGAAAACATATGTTGTATTCATGGATTGCAGACTTATTAAGATAGCAATACTCCAAAAAAGTGAAGGAAGTAAGCAGTAAAAATTGATAGTTACAAAATAGTCACAGGGATGTGAAGTACAATATAGGGAATATAGTCAGTAATATTGTAATAACTATGTATAGTGCCAGGTGGGTACAAGAGTAATCACAGGGATCACTTCTTAAATTACATAAATGTCTAACCATTATGCTGTACACATGAAACTAATATAAAATAATTTTGAAGGTTAACTCTAATTGAAAAATAAAACTTAAAAAAAGATTGCAATACTCCCCCAAAGCAATCTACAGATTAATGTAATCTCTAGCCACATTCCAATAGATTTTTTTAGCAAAAATTGACAAGCTAATACTAAAATTCACATGAAATATTAGATTCCAAATAATCTAAACAATGTTTAAAAAGTAGAACAAAGTTGAAAGACTCACACTTCCCAATTTCAAAACGTAAAGCTACAGGGATCAAACAATGAGGTTGTGGCATAAGGATACACATATGGACCAATGGAATAGAATTGTGAGTCTAGAAATAAATCTATACATCTACGGTAAATCCATTTTTGACAAAGGTGCCAAGACAGTTCAATGGAGGAAAGAATAGTCCCTTCAACAAATGATGTTTGGACAACTGGACGTTCAAATGCAAAAGAATGAAGTTGGCTCCCTTCCTCATACCATATACAAAAATCAACTCAAAATAGATCAAAGACATAAATATAACCACTAAAATAATAAAACTCTTCAGGAAAATGTAGGAGTAAATCTTTATGACCTTGAATTTGGCAATGATTTCTTAGATATGACATCAAAAGCACAAGTAGCAAAAGGAAAATATATAATTTGGACTTCAAAGTTTAAGAAAATTAAGCATCAAAGGACACTGCCAAAAAAAAGTGAAAAGAAACCTAAAGAATGGTAGAAAACGTTTGCAAATCATATACCTGATATATATTCTAGTATCCAGAATATGTAAAAAACCATGACCATTCAACAACAAAGACAAGTCAATTTAAAAATAGGTAAAGGACTTGAATAGGCATTCCTCCAAGGAAGACACACAAATGACCAACACGCACATGAAAAGATATTCAACATAACTAGTCATTAGAGAAAAGCAAATCAAAACCACAATGAGAGATCACTTCACGCACACTAGGATGGCCAAAAATAAAATTAAATTAAAAAAGGAAAATAACAAGTGTTGAGGAGAATGGGGAGAAATTATAATCCTCATTCATTGTTAATAGGAGGTGCAGCTGCTGTGGAACATTGTTGGTTCCTCAAAAAGTTAAACATTGAATTACCATGTAACCCAGCAATCACTCTCCTAAATATATATGCAGAAAAATTGGAAAAAGGTATTCAAACAATCATTTGTATACTAATGTTCACAGCAGCTCTATTCACAATACCTAAAAGGAAGAAATAACACAAATGTCCACTAATGAATAAAATATGGTCTATCCACACAATGGAATATTATCGCCATGAAAAAGAATGATGTTCTGATTCATACTACAATGTGGATGAACCTTGAAAACATTATGCTCAGTGAAAAAAGCCAGACACAAAAGATCACTTATTGTATGATTCCATTTCTATGAAATATCCAGAATAGGTAGATCCATAGAAGCAAAATCTTGTTAGTGGTTGCCAAGGGCTAGAGGGAGAAGATAATGGGCAATGATGGTTATAGAATTTCTTTATGGAGTGATGAAAATGTTTCGGAGCTTGATAAGACTCGTGGTTATACACTGCTAATGTACTAACTGCTACTGAACCATATACTCTAAAATGGTTAGTTTGATGCTATGTGAAATCTCAGAAAAAGAAAAAGGTGAAATCCGCCCCCCTACATACAAACACAAAAGGATGAAGTACAAACACATCCTACAACGTGAATGAACCTTGAAACTATTACACTGAGTGAGAGAAACCAGGCACAAAAGACCACATACTTTATGACTGCATTTATATGAAGTGTCCAAAATAGGTAAGTCCACAGAGACAGAAAGCAGATTAGAGGCTGCCAGGGCCTATGGCCCTAGCGCAATGGGAAATGGGGAGTAATGGCTAATAAGTATGGGATTTCATTTTTGAGATGATGAAATGTTCTGCAGTTAAATGGCGGTGATGGTCCACAACTCTGTGAATATACTAAAAACCACTAAATTGTATATACTTTAAAATGGTAAAATTTATGGTTTGTGAATTAAATCTTAATTTAAGAAAACAAATGCCTAAGTCCTTTCTGAAAACTCCACCCCCAAAACTCCCAGACACCTGCAGGTTGGGGGACATGGCCTGGAGGAAGCTGGCCCCCTCTTAACTTTGGCTTCTGGTTCACAGTCTCTGGGAGGGAGAGAGAACTGCGTGTGGGTACAGAAAATCCTACCCTTTCAGGGGAAGAAGGAGTGGACAGCAGGTGGGGAGATAATGCTGAGCGGGGACCACAAAGGGGCCCATACATAGACCAAGGTAGGGGCTGGTACAATTGCAAAGGGAGGATAATGCCTCCATTTTTCCATCTTTCCCTCCTATCTGTCCCCAGCCTCACCCATATCCTCACGGATTTGCCCCCAGCCGGTCACCCAGCAGTCAGTCCGGTTCTGGAAGTCGGCGGAAGAGGCCAGAACACAAATGGGCTTGATGTACTTATTGTAGGTGACAGAGGAGGACAGCCTCAGCAGAGCAATGTCATTGAGTAAAAACCCCCTGAAATAGGGGTGCATAAAAATGTCCTGCACTTTGTAACGATGGTAGAAGGCCCGCAGGTTCCAGAAAGGTGGCTTGGCAGACAGCTCACCCAGTTGAACCATCCATTCCGAGGGATCCCTGTGCCTGGCAGGAAAGGAGAGAGCAGTCAGGGACCTTAGTGGAGGGTGTGCCACCTGGGCACACCTGCAGCCCACTCCCTGAGTGGAGACTGCCCAGGATGCTACTAGGGCTCATCCTGAACACCATGAGCTTCATTCTTCTTAAAGGACAAAGTGTCCAGTGAAGAAAAGTGAGAACTCAGAGAGGCTGAAGCAAAAGCCCCAGAACCTGGAGATGGGGATGGGGATGGGACAGGAGGGTGCCTCCCCCTCCCACGCCTCCCCGACCGCCGCCCCCGGGGTCTGATCTGGCCAGCCACTTAACCAGCCTGTCACATCCTAACAACGAGCAGACAAACAAACCAACCAAACAAATAAACCAAACAAACAAAAACGAATGAGCAGATGCACAGGTGCCAAAAAGGGATACTCGGCAGGGTGCAGTCAAAACAGCTTCAGGGGCCGCTGGTTCCACAGGCCAGGCTCTGTGCCCAGCGCTCACTCACCTCAGCTCATTCCCCACACCTGTGGTCCACCTCCCCTGCGAGGTGGGATGAGGAAGGCTGGTGGCGCCATTCAGGGAGAAGAGAACAGAAAAGAGAAAAAGAAAAGAACGAGACACAAATGTGCACGGGAATGTTCTGGAAGACCTTTCTGGAAAACACTGAACAGAGTTCCCTGCAGGGGCACCATCAGGAACTCGCACGGGTGTGACCAGCTGCAGCAGGAGTCTTGAGGCTCAGGAGAACAGGAGGGTCACAACCGTGTACGACGCGCGCGCGTGGTGCAGACCCAGGGAACCGGGCAGCGCGCCGCTGCCCCCAGCTCCCAGACTCACTTTTCAAAGCAGTGCGCAGCCGAGAGCACCCAGCGACGGTTGAGCAGGCTCCCTCCGCAGGTGTGGCCTTTAGAGAAGCGCAAGCTGGCCTGCCACGGCCAGCGCCCGTGAAGAGAGTCTTTTCCGCCTGTTACCAGCGGGTGGATGTTTGGGTGGCCACATGGCCCTGGGATGGACAGAGGACACGGCTGAGCTGCAGGAGACAGGCCACTTGCCCGCCATCACTAACCAGAAAGTGCGAAGGGAAGGGGCTCCCCGGGAAACTGCGCAAGTCCAGGGGTCATGCAGCCGAGGGAGAAGGGGACCATGAGGACCCTCCCCACGTGGTTCACAGACTCCCGTCCCTCCCCCCTGGGGCCCATCAGTTACATGTGAGCAATGATGAGTTCTGGAAACCTGGGGTGAGAGACATGAAAAGATGAGGCACCCTGTGCACTCCGGCCCAGGTGCCCTATGCAGGCAAGCGCGCGTCCTGGGCGCCTTACCTGGAAACAGCAGGTCCTGACCCTTCAAGTCTGGGGGGAGGTGAGAAGGTGAGCTCCCCTCGGTCTCCATGCGCCCCATCCTACCCCCATCACCCCGAGGTCGGCCGGCAGCTCCGGCCTGAGCTCACCCTGCATCTCTAGTTCAGCTCGCACCAACAGCTGCGCCAGCAGCAACACCCCGACACAAGTGCCCATGGCCTGCTTTCTAGCCGCTTGGCGCCCCCTCTGCTTCCGTCTGCTCCAGGGCCTGGCTGGGGCGCCCCCCTGCGGGCGGGGAAGGGAGAGACGGGAACCCCGGCTGCCATCTTCTCCCAGCTCGACCGACCTCTCTGAGTCTAAGGGCTTCAGGGGGAACATCAGACCTCACAGAGCCCCAGCTTTGAGCTTCCCCTGGAGCTGGGTCCCCAACCACGCCAGGAACCGGTGCAACCAACAATCCCCTTCTCGTCTGCAACCTTGGGATCCTGGCTGCCCCCTCGCTGCTCCTTTTCTACCCACTTCTCTTTCCAGGAAAGACAAGGACCTGGCCCCCAGTCAGGACTCCCGTGAAAGCACACTAGCAAGTCCTCATTGAGTGCCCGTTGGAGCCCTAGCACTGTGTCACTTCTGTTCAAAGTAATGATCCTTTATGGGACCCACAGAATAAAAGCTGGCCTGATTTTGACCACCTAGAGCACTCTCAGCCTGACCGTGTGCCTGCTGTTCCTGAACAAGCCCCACTTAACTCCACAGGCCACTTTCCTTTCTTGTGGGCAGTGTTGCAGGACACCAAAGTCAACAAGCTGGCTCTTTAGTCATAGATGTGTACCGACAACTGAGCCAGATGCACAGGACCACCCTCAGAGTCAATGGTTCACTAGAAGGATTCACAGAATGCGGAGAAACTGTTATATTCATGTTTATAGTTCCTTACAGTGAATGGATTCAGATAACATTAGCAAATGCAAAAGGTGCAGAGGACAGAATCCAGGAGAGACCGGGTATAAGCATCCAGCCATCATCTCTCAGTAGAGTCAGATAGACAGTGCTGAATTCTCCCAGCAATGATATGTGACAGCATACGTCAAGTATTGCCAGCCAGGGATGTTTACCTGAGCCTTGATGTCTGAAGTTTTCATTGGGGTTCCATCACATAAGCATGGAGTGTCCATGTGACTGACCTTAGTTCTCAGACTCCAGTCCCTCTAGAGGTCCGAGTGATACAGTGTGACTCAAGGTCCCACCATAAGTCACATTATTGGCATCAACTATTTGCAGTGGCACAAGGCTCTAGGTCTACAAAGATACTCTTTTCAGGCAGGACATTCCAAGGGCTCAGAAGTCGTTTCCTAGGAGATGGTCAAGGGCCAGTCCTTTCTTTGGACTGTACAGGGTTTGAACATCCTAGGCCTGTTCAGTTAACCTTTTACTGCACAGCAACCAAAGATGAAGAAATGTTTGAGAAAAATCTATGCATACACCAGAAGGATCTATTTGAATAAACTGAACTGACTCCAGAGAAAACTGAGATAATACAGGAAACATCAGACAACTTGGAAAATTCTAACTGGTATCCCCAGAAAGCTTTGAGATGTGTTTACAAGCATTGAACAAGAATTATCTGGGGAAAGAGCAATCAGCGACCAAGAAAGAGTGGAAATTTGAAATATTGCTGAAGTAAAACATTTTAGCCAGAGAGCAGAATAAAAAAATGGACATTACTAAAGGATAAATTGGCAAACTTGACAATATGGAAACATGTTCAGAACTTAAAGCAAAAATTTAACAAGCACAGATTCCATGAGAGAAAAATGTAAAGACGTGGAGGGATCTAAAGATTGGCTTTAGATTGATAATTGTTTAAGCTGAGTGACAAATGTTGAATGTTCTTTGTACTCATCTACATCTGTGTATATTTTTAAATTTCTGTAATAAAAAATATTTTACGTAAAATACAATAAAAGGTTGAGAAAATACACAGACCAGGCCAGACCCTAAAATTCCCATCAGCAGACCATTAGAAAGGCAGGTGTGTCCTTGGTGTTGATTTCATATACTCCAAGTATCGGTCTATAGCTATGTGAAATGTCCTAGATTGCGTAAGTCTGAAGATAAAGATGTATCTCCTCCACTTTGTATATTCCTAGTATAACATCAGCAGGAACAGGGAATGTATTGAACACGAATGGGAAAAGCATTTCTGAGTCAAATGCTTTGCTGAGTGTCCTAGTCCACATTATCCAGCAGGTTGCTATAACAGAATACCACTAAGTGGGTAGCTTATCAACCACAAACATTTCGTTCTCACAGTTCCTGGGCTGAAATTCTGGGGTTAAGGTGCCAACAGAGTCAATGTCTGGTGATAGCCTTCTTCCTTGTTCATAGCTATTGCCTTCTTGCTTTGTTTTCCTAAGGCAAAAGGGGAGAGGGAGGCTCTCTGAGGTCTCTTTTATAAGGTCATTAATCTCATTCATGAAGGCTCTGCTCTCATAATCACCTCCCAAAGGCCCCACATTTGAACAGCATCGCCCTGGGGGCTAGGATTTCAACATGTGAATTGGGAGCTAGGATTTCAACAAACATTCAGACCATAGCACCTGGGATGTGAATATTTGACTTCCCCAGTATCACACTCAGCAGGTGACCTGATATCTGTGAGCACAAAAAAGCATTACTGAATGGGTGTGAGTTCTAAGAAACATTCATTGATGATGATGGTAAAGACTGTTGTGATGTCTTTAAATCAGATTTACTGTGAAATGCACTGGCTCTTACATAATTCTGATAATCTAGGAGTTTTAAACATAATCTCAAGCAGGCAGGATGTGCCTTAATCCCCATAAGATATCAGTGAATCATATAAAACTTTTTTGCAGTCACAAAAATTTATAATACTGTTAATGGAATTAGTTTACTATCTTACAAGTATTCCAGCAAATATATTCCAAGGACAAGTAGGTTAAGAAATTTAATTTTTGGGGGATTTGTTTCTGAATGTTTTCTTCATTTTGTCTCTGTTTAAAAATATATATAGGTGAAGAAATTGCAAACAATATGAAAGGGGCTGTGGACTATCACATATCAGAGAACCTCAGGTAAAATAGAACCCAAGGCTAACCCAATGAAATATAGGGATATTTTACACTGATAAAAGTCACAAGCCACTGAAAAGATGTAAGAAGCATGAGCCTTTATGCTCCCCGTCAGCATAGCTTTGAAATATGTAAAGCGAAAAAATGTTCTAAATACTCGAGAAATGAATAAATCCACAATTTTTTTTTTTTTCAGAAATCAAAGTATCAGGTAGAGGGAAAAAAGCAATAATGCTGGAATACTCACTGAGCATGATTTTGGCTTAAATCAAGCATTTGGGGCTGCTGAGACCCACCACAGCCCCCAAGGGGTAATAAGTTCCTTGGAAGGAATCTGCCTGGAGGCTGGGTTGATTGGGGAGGGCATCAAAAGGATGGATATATATTTTTTTTTTTGAGAAGTGGAAAAAACTTAAGAATCAGGAGAAGTCTCCCACATCTTTTTCTGTCAGACACAACCTCGGTAAGGTCCCTGGCTCAGAGGACCAGGGTCATAGCTGCAGGGCAGGGCAGGGCAGGGACGATGGACAACAAGGTGCCTACTATTTGTGGTCAAAGGAGGATATTAAGGTGAGACAGCACAGGGACTTGAACCCAGGGCCAAAGGAATGCCAGATGGACAGGAAGATCATGGATAAGCTGACCACAAGAATGTGACGCCATCACTTCCTATGCAAAAAAAAAAAAAAAAAGAAGCAAAAGTAGCTGATTATTATCCCCTCTAACCATTTACTTTCTTATAAATGTCACCAGTGTTCCGCATACGCAGTTGACCACCATACGACCTTGGATGGTGATAATGAACAGTCTGCCATCTTGCCCCCACAGTGCAGGCATGAACATAGTTTCCAAGCAACACAGATAGAAAAGAAAGCTGCCATTTTCGAAAAGCCCATCTTTTTTGCATAAGCCTGCTTTGTCCGCAGTTTGTAAAGGCGGTCAAGCAGAGCCAGCCCCTGAGTCAGTTCTGAGGACCTTCCTTTCCTCTGTGCTGCCTTCCTTGTGCTCATGTATAAGAGTAATAAAATTTGGAAATTTTTCTGGGGTTTCCTCTTGATTTCTATATTGGGGAACGCAAGAACCCCAATGCAGGTAACAAGCGGGCATCATCTTCCCACATTGAGAACTGCGCTTCTCCTCCAGCTGCTCCACCTCCTTGAATAATGGGTCCCCTCTCAGGGCCCAGGCATCCCGGCTCCACCTCAGGCCCTCTAGAGTCCCATGGTGAAAATGAATGACTGAAGGGGCAGAGTGGGATGTGCCCCAGCGTCTACAGTTCCACTCCCCTACCCTTCACCTTCTCCCAGGGGTGCCGAGTAGATTTATCTGGCTTTGCCACCTGTAGGGTTTTGGGCAAGTCATTCAACCATCAGAGTGTTGATTCTTCTGCTGTAAGACGGGTATCGTAATAGCTCCTGGGAAATCAGGCAAGAGGGATTGGCATGGTTGGCAGAGTGCCAGCACATAGTAAGTGTTTCGTAGGTGGTGGGGGAAATTGGTGCTGTGATTTCAGGGCCAGGGCAGAGGAGGGAAGGCCCTAGGGTCTTGCCAAGGACATGGAAGAGGCCAGGGGCCCTGTTTTCAGGAGCAGTGTAAGGGCCCAAGGCCTGACAACATAGAGTAGAGATGTCATCCCCCACCCCAGGGCGAGCCCAGAAACTAGCTGGAGCTGCAATTATCTTCCCCCTCCTGAGTGTGTCTGAGGACTCTGAACCCAAGAGCCAGCCCGGAAGTGGCTGCCAGAAGACACCATGAAGCTGGCCCTAACTGCCGTCCTGTTCTCTCTCCTCGCAAAAGCCCTTCGTGGAAGCCCCCCGGTTCTCCCATTCAACCTCTCCTCAACAAACGCCATAGCGATAAACCTGGACTCAGGTAGGACAAATATTGGGGTGGGGGAGAGAAGTATTGCAAGAGAGAGAGCCTGGATTTTGAGGGGCAGATAAAGAGAGATATGTAATCTCAGCCCCACCCCTGATAGCCTTGTTCTTAGGCAGGTCCTCTAAAGAGCCCAGACATTGGGGACTGGCACCCACTCCCCCAGATTCAGCACCTTCACGGCTTCCACCAAAACCCCACTGCCAGGCACATTTTGTGTTGCACACACTGTGCTGCATTCAGACCCTCCCCAGGAGCCCCAACCCGACTGCTACAACTTTCTCTCTCCCCAGTAAGCTTGGCCCAGCAATCCAGGCCCTCAACTCCCACCTCCCCCAACTCAGCTGCTTTGAGAATTCCGCTCTCCTACCCAGCCCCCAGGGTCATAAGTCCTCCCATGAGGAGAGGGTCCTGCCTCACAGGGGACAAGACGCGAGCCCTGAGGGGCAGGGCGAGGGGAGCGCAGAGGGGACCTCATCTAACACCACCCATTGCCTCATCCTGCAGTGTGTGGACGCCCACAGGCAACAGGTCGCATTGTGTCGGGGCAGGATGCCCAGCCGGGCGAGTGGCCATGGCAGGTCAGCCTGAGGGAATATGAACAGCATGTGTGTGGAGGCTCACTGATCACCGAAGAGTGGGTGCTGACTGCAGCCCACTGCTTTGACAGGTGAGGATCTTCAGCGAGTGTGAGTCAGGGCCAGCTGGGACCTGCCCTTCACCTCTTCCCGATACCCTTCTTTCCACATTTGAACAGGAGTCTCCTGCCCACCTGGGTGAAAGACAGGTTGAGAATATGTCTCATTTATCCATTCAGGATGCCCCCCAATCACTGGGCTAGGCACAGGAGAGAGTTGGGGAGGAGACAGGCCCTCCCATTGTCCATCTCCCAAGAAATTTTTCATTTCCCAGAAACCAAAAGCTCCCACATCAGAATGTCCCTTGAGAACCCAAGGCCTCAAGTTCACTGCTCAACAGGCGACTTTACCTTCCTCCAAATAGAAGAATTGGGCACCTTGCAGGGCTGCTTGTGGATTAAACAGGGTGCTTGTCATTACTGGCATGTGCTCAACTTGCAAAAAATGATCTCTTCATAATGTTAGGACCCTCAAATCAAAATTGTCTTTAGCCCTTGCACAGTCTCACAACCTCCTTAACTTCTGGCCCCAGGAATCAGCCACTGTCCTCCTACTTTGTGCTACTGGGCACCATCTCCTCCTATCCCAAGGCCAGTGAGTCCCAGGAACTCCTGGCTGTGGCCCAGTTCATCACTCACCCAAGCTACACAGAGGAGTACGGCAGTGGGGACATCGCCCTAGTGCAGCTGGCTTCCCCCGTCAGCTTCAGCGACCTCATCCTTCCAGTCTGCCTCCCCAAACCTGGAGACCCGCTGGGTCACGGCACCTGGTGCTGGGTCACCGGCTGGGGGAACATTGACACGAATACACGTAAGGATGCCCAGAGCTGGTGGTGGGGCGGGGAGGCTGGGGCAACTCATTGAAGGTTGGTCCTGACACCCTCCCTAGGGCCAGCGATACTTGCCACCATCCTTACTCAGGCTAGATGTAGAGCCTGCACACACTGGTACAGCCCTGGGGTGGGGGGCACTGAAATATTGCCATGCCAATGCAGAAGCAGCCCGCCACCCCAGACCCCACCTTGGGCTCTCTAATTCATCCTTTCAGCATCCAATAAGGATTGATTGGAGGTCTCTGGAATGCTGGCACAACCTGGGCCCGGATCATTCTGAAGGATTAGTGCCTGTGCCATCCATGCATTTACAGAATTCACCCATTACCCCTGTCCACTCAGGGCTAGGTCAGAGCCTGACTGCCTGGCCTCATCCTGGCTGGGTGATCTCCACCAGCCATGCCAGGTCGTGGTTTCCTCCTCTGGTAAGTAGAGATCTCAAGACTGCTAACCTCATGAGGTCGATGTAAGGGTTACATGGCATGATGCATTTCAGGCACTTCCAGCAGGGCCGGGCAAGAGTGAGTTCTCAGTATCGATCAGCAACTATCACCATTGCCATTGTTGTCATTGTCATCATCATTGTCTTCTCGGTGTTTTGAGTGTTAAATACAGGCTCACTTTGCCACCGTGGTGTGTTTATTGGGGTTCCGTAAGCCCAAATGCAGGCCCCTGTTCCTTGGGGAGCAGAGGAGCAACACACAGAAAGGTTGTGCCAGCATTCCAACATACAGCCAGCTGAGAGCCAGGAGGCCATCGCATCCTCTGAGCTCTGCTCTCTGGTCTCCACCCCAGCGCTCCCTCCACCTTTCACCCTGAAGGAGCTAGAGCTGCCCCTCATTGACACCCAGACCTGTGACACCTACTACCATGAGAACTCCCTCGTCCCCAGCCAGGAGCCCATCATCCTAGAGGACATGCTGTGTGCTGGCTTCGAGACTGGCGAGAAGGACGCCTGTGGGGTGAGCAAGCACTTCCGGTGGGGGCCTCAAGGCAGACAAGTGCAATATTTTTTTAAATACGAGAGTTAATTCAAAAAGAAGAAAAATGTTCCTGAACCCTGTCTCCCTTTGAAATATCATATAAATAGTATCAAAACATGGAATACCTATAAGGGTGCTTAAGCAAACTGTGACATATCTCTCTCCCTAAAGCTTTTCCTTTGTGGCCAGAAATTTCTTTTTTCTTCCCAAAAAATAACACTCAGTCTTTGACAAGTTTTCCTAAGGAGCAGGTCACTTCTGAGCAGGTCACTTCTGAGCTGGGTTGGTCTTGTCTTTCCTTGTCCACGTTTATAAGCAAAACACGCTTTATCTCCCATTGCCTCTTAGTGTTGTTTTGTCTCAATCAAATTTTTCACGAAAAATGAAGGAAACAGCACTCTTAGTAACACAGACATGCTCCTCAGAGCCCCTCCTCTGAAAAACTGTTTTATTCAGAGAATGGAGTGTTCCCATCACGTTGCTTGTCTCACCTACCAGATATTTCATCCCTAATTCCCAGACCAGCCAACCCTGATGTCTTCCAGGAACATCTAAGCCACCAATGCCTTGTCCACTAGACCTGCCCAGCAGTGCTGAAGGGAGGTTGGTGGGACTGGGGTAGGGTCCTGTGAACCTCAATTTCCCCCTTGTGTAAGGAGGGCAGCCGGCCTTCCAGCCTTACACTTCTGGACTCCTTCTTTCTCCCCAGGGTGACTCCGGAGGGCCTCTGGTCTGTGATATTGGTGGCGTCTGGACCCAGGCAGGGGTAGTGAGCTGGGGGTCTGAATGCGGAGTGCCCATGAGGCCGGGTGTTTACACCAACGTCAGCGCCTACACCACATGGATTCTCAGCACAATCCAGAGTTCCGCCCCAGAAGACAGAAGCTTCTCTCCAAGCCTTGCTGGGATCGTTTTCTCTGCCTTGTTTTTGCTTCTGGGACCACTGGAGGCGCCCCTGTCTCCCTGGGGCTTGCCTAATTGTGCAGCCCAACCCTGAGACCTCAGCCCCCACATTTCAAACTCATGTCCTCTCTACTCCCTGCCAGGAATGTAGAAGCCATCTTCTCCAACCCTCCTTAAGCCCTCCCCAGAAAGCTGCCTTTTACCATCCATCGAATCCTTTGTCCTCCAGGGATCTTCTCTGGCCCCTCCCCTTCAGAAAGCCCTCCACTCTGATACCTCCACATCTCTCCCTCTTCAGACCTTTCATGTGTCCCCCATGGGCCTTAAGCTGCCCTCTCACCCTCCCTGCCAGCCTGTGGACGCCCCCCAGGTACAGAGCCTAGTGTTCCCTGCTCCTCACCCACCATCAAAGGCTGAGTCCCAGCATACACCCAGGCTCAAGGACTCCTTTGGCGGTTTCTGGGACTCTTGGAACTGAGGTTTCCAGTCCCCAGTGCTGGCCTGGTCCCTTTGCAGGCATCTCTGTCTGAAAGGAAATAAAGGTGAGCTGGCAGAGGGCTATTCCTCCTGTGGGTGTCTTCTCATGCGTTGGGGGCTGGAAGGGTGTATGAGAAAGAATCTCCCAGAAGCCTTTTGAGGTGCACATTATTATTATCTTCATTTTTCAGACAAGAAAAATCAGGGCTGCCAATATCAGAGTTTGCCTGAGCCCACTCTCCCCAGTAGCCCTGTCCCTAAACTCAGTGTGCGGCAGAGCAAAACATCTGGGAGGTCCTGGGGTAATGACAAGACTGAGGTCAATCCCAGGGTCGTGGACAGACCTGGGAGTCCTGGGGTCATGGATGAGGCTGGGAGAGAATCCACGACACCCTGGGCACGAATGGCAAAGGCTCAAGCCAGACTGAGCTCGCTCTCCACTCCCCTCCCTCTTTTCCCAACCCGTCTCTCCAGGGGAGTCTGGGAACTGGCTGGAGATATGCCCACTGGCAGCTGGAGGAGAGAGCACAGGGCTGGGACCTCAGGCAGAGGCAAGGCGGGTGTGTGAATGGGATACCTTATGGGCCACTGCGCAGGACAGAGGAAACAGGAGGAGGGGAGGGAAGGTTGAAACTCTTTGGGTGGGAGCCTCAGCCTCTGTCCCAGGACACTCACCCTAAGCCTGGTTCTCTTACCAATGTCTGAGCCAAGTGAACAATATCCTTGAAAACTCTCAACACCCCCCACCACCACCCCCTGGCAGCATGCCAAGGATTCTCCACCCTCCGGATTCTCCACTTGCAAGTCCAGACTGGCTTCCCTGCCTAGAGGGCCCCCCAGAAGTCAGTGCTGGGTCACTCATCACTGTGAATTCCACAGTATCCCTAGTGGTGTTCAAGATACACGGAAGGCCACCAAGCAGGCACAACCCTCTCGGGACCCTTCTTCAGAGAGTCTTTAGTCACAGGGACACTGGGATAAACAACCTAGCGGTGTCTCTACCCGTTTGGTGATTTCCTTTCCACCCCCACCCGCCAGGACCCCTGATAGGAACATTCACAAAAATGCTTTCAACTTTTGGGATTTCATCGGGATGGTGATTAGAGGGGGCTGAGGCAACTAGTCTAGCTGCCAACTGAGGAAGGGACAAGACTCAAGGCCATCATTTCCTAAAGCAACTTGTGAGAGATTTTTTCCTTCCTGGATCAGCTCAATGGGCACTCAGTAAGGACTTGCTAGTGTGCTCTCACGGGAGTCCTGACTGGGGGCCAGGTCCTTGTCCATCCTGGAAGGAGAAGTGGGTAGAAAAGGGGCAGCGAGGGGGCAGCCAGGATCCCAAGGTTGCCGATGAGAAGGGGATTGCTGGGTGCACCGGTTCCTGGGCCATAATAAGTAACGTGGTTGAGGACCCAGCTCCAGGGGAAGCTCAAAGCTGGGGCTCTGTGAGGTCCGATGTTTCCCAAAGCCCTTAGATTCAGAGAGGTCAAGCTGGGAGAAGATGGCAGCCAGAGTTCCTGTCTCTCCCTTCCCCCGCCCGCAGGGGGCGCCCCAGCCAGGCCCTGGAGCAGGCGGAAGCAGAAGGGGAGTCAAGTGTCTGGAAGGCAGGCCATGGGCCCTTGGGTCGGGGTGCTGCTGCTGGCGCAGTTGTTTGTGCGAGCTGAACTGGAGATGCAGGGTGAGCTCAGGCCGGAGCTGCCGGCCGACCTCGGGGTGATGGGGGTAGGATGGGGCGCATGGAGACCGAAGGGAGCTCACCTTCTCACCTCCCCCCAGGCTTGCCGGATGAGGACCTGCTGTTTCCAGGTAAGGTGTCCAGGACGCGCGCTTTTCTATGCAGGGCACCTGGGCCGGAGTGCACAGGGTGCCTCATCTTTTCATCTCTTTCACCCCAGGTTTCCAGAACTCATCATTGCTCACATGTAACTGATGGGCCCCAGGGGGGAGGGACGGGAGTCTGTGGACCACGTGGGGAGGGTCCCCAGCATTCCCTTCTCCCTCGGTTGCATGACCCCAGGATGCGCGCAGTTTCCCAGGGAGCCACTTCTCTTCTCGCACCCGGGTGGGCCAGGGCGGGCAGGTGGGCCTGTCTCTTGGATCTCACCTGTGTGTCTCCTCTGTCTATCCCAGGGCCATGTGGCCAACGGGCTGTCCCGACGCGTGTGGTGGGTGGAAAGAATGCGGAGCTCGGGCGCTGGCCGTGGCAGGGCAGCCTGCGCCTATGGGGTTCCCACATCTGCGGAGGGAGCCTGCTCAACCGTCGCTGGGTGCTCTCGGCTGCGCACTGCTTTGAAAAGTGAGTCTGGGAGCTGGAGGCAGCGGCGCGCTGCCCGGTTCCCTGGGTCTGCACCACGCGCGCGCGTCGTACACGGTTGTGACCCTCCTGTTCTCCTGAGCCTCAAGACTCCTGCTGCAGCTGGTCACACCCGTGCGAGTTCCTGATGGTGCCCCTGCAGGGAACCCTGTTCAGTGTTTTCCAGAAAGGTCTTCCAGAACATTCCCGTGCACATTTGTGTCTCGTTCTTTTCTTTTTCTCTTTTCTGTTCTCTTCTCCCTGAATGGCGCCACCAGCCTTCCTCATCCCACCTCGCAGGGGAGGTGGACCACAGGTGTGGGGAATGAGCTGAGGTGAGTGAGCGCTGGGCACAGAGCCTGGCCTGTGGAGCCAGTGGCCCCTGAAACTGTTTTGACTGCACCCTGCTGAGTGTCTCTTTTTGGCGCCTGTGCATCTAGATGCTCATTCGTTTTTTGTTTTGGGGTTTTTTTTTAGGATGTGACAGGCAGGTTGAGCCAGATCAGACCATGGGGCGGGGGGGCACCCTCCTGTCCCATCCCCATCCCCATCTCCAGGTTCTGGGGCTTTTGCTTCAGCCTCTCTGGGCTCTCACCATTTCTACACCCGATGCTTTGTCCTGTAAGAAGATCAAAGCTTATGGTGTCCAGGATGAGCCCTAGTAGCATCCTGGGCAGTCTCCACTCAGGGAGTGGGCCACAGGTGTGCTCACGTGGCCCACCCTCCACTAAGGACCCCTGACTGCTCTCTCCTCCCTGCCAGGAACAATAACCCCTATGAGTGGACAGTCCAGTTTGGTGAGCTGACTGCCAAGCCATCTATCTGGAACCTGGACGCCTATTACAACCGTTACCAGGTGGAGGAGATCATTCTGAGCCCCATGTATCTTGGGGCTTCAGCCTATGACATCGCCCTGCTGAAGCTGTCCTCCTCTGTCACCTACAATAAGTACATCAAGCCCATCTGTGTTCTGGACTCTTCTGACGACTTCCAGAACCGGACTGACTGCTGGGTGACCGGCTGGGGGGACATTGAAGAAAATCAGGGTGAGGCTGGGGACAAGTGGCAGGTCTGGGGCTGGGAAACAGGGGCATGATCCTCCACCCCCTGTTCCAGCTGCACCAGCCCCCACCCTGGGCTGTGTATAGCTGGGCCCCTACTTTGGCCTGCTCAGCATTCTTTCCCCACCTGCTTTTCTTTTCTTTCCTGTTCAGAAAGGTCAGAACTTTCCAAACCCACACTCAGTCCCCCTCCTCAAAGACAGAGATCCAGAAGCCAGAGGTGAAAGAGAGGCCACTTGGCCCAGGTTGCACTCCCAGCCTGAAGGGGTATTAGAGGGGTGGGGGTGGCCATGTCAGAAAGGCTTCAGCATGGTGGTCACCCCACCCCCAGCTGCATAGCCTCCTCATCTGGCTCCTCCATACCTTCTTTATCTATCCACGCTGGGGTCCTTTCCTTTTCCCTAGAAGGGGCTGGATAAAGTGCCTCTGCTGTAGACCTCCCTGGGCCCAAAGGGCTGCACGAGTGTGAGCCAGGGGGCCCAGCCAGGCAGACTCTGTTCCTTCCCTTTTTGGCCCAAGACTGACAAGTGGTCACATCCAGCCAGGCTCCACAGTCATTCTCACAGGTGGTAGGTGACCTCTGGAATACCCTTCCTGATGTAAACTTTAGCTCTGCCATGTGCTAGCTAGCAGACTTGGGCAAACACTTCATCTAACTGTGCCTCAACTTCCTTACCTGTACACTGTGATAATAACAGTTCCCACCTCGTAGGGTTTAAAATCCCTGAGGTTTTAAAAGCATTCATGCATAGGTCTTAGCAGAGTGCCTGGCAAACAGGAGGCTCTACTAACATGTCAGCTTTTAGTGTTAATATGGTCACTAACTTCTGCAGGATAAGGTGGTGATCTGAGCCTGGACTTAGGAATTGGACAAACCTGGGTTCATTTCCCCAGATGCTTTGCTGGGGGAGGACCGTCCTCTGGTACCTTTCCTTACTTGAAAGTGGGTTATGATTGTGCTGCATTTGGGGGGTGCTGCAGGAGCCCAAGAGCATGTAGGAAATCTCTTGGCTCAGGTCCTGGGATTGCCCAAATACATGAGGAGAGCAAGCCCCATGGGCTGTCCCACCCGCTCAGGCACATGGGTGCTATAGCTGGATTGTATTAATCCTATAACATCTCAGCTGCATTAACCCCTCCCCCATGCGGGCTAAGGTCTCCCCGCTCCCCTGGCTCGGGCAGAGGCTGTCATCTGCATGGGGAACTAAGGGAAACCAAGTCTCAGGGAGGAGTTGTAATAACCAGTCCAGCCATTGGGTCCTTCTGTGATATTGCTCATCACCCATGATGTGCTGGGTGCTAGGCTAGAGCAGAAAACTTATCAAGGCACTGTGGGTGTCCAGGGGACCTCCCAACGAGATGGCAGAGGAGAGGCTCAGGATGCCATTTTTCTCTGTCCCCTCAACTCCCATGCAGAACTGCCGTCTCCCTACATCCTCCAGGAAGTGCAGGTCGGCATGATAAACACCACCATCTGTAACTACCTCTACTCACAGCCTTCTTTCCGCCATGACATCTGGGGAGACATGGTTTGTGCTGGCAATGCACAAGGTGGCAAAGATGCCTGCTTCGTGAGTGTCCCTCCTGACCCCAACTAGGACCTTATGGGTCCTAGCCTCCCATCACCCCATCCCAAGGCCTGAGAGCCACCTGTATCCCTGTGCCTTATTTGGTCCTCGTGGTAATCTGGGATCGGATGGTAGAGACTATTGTCCCCCTTCGCAGATGCAGAAACTGAGGCTTGATTGCTGCTAGGGGGAGAAGTAGGATTTGCAACCGGTTTGCCTAGCTTCATAGCCCCTTCTGCTCTCCCAGCCTTCCTGCAAACCCCTCCTGCCCCATCCCAGGCCGAGCTCACCCATGCTGCTCCCCAGGGTGACTCAGGTGGACCCTTGGCCTGCGAAAAGAAAGGGCGGTGGTATCAGGTTGGAGTCGTGAGCTGGGGAATAGGCTGTGGAAGGCCCAACCGGCCTGGTGTCTACACCAACGTCAGTAGGCACTTCAAATGGATCCGGATGCTGATGGCTCACAGCGACATTCACAGGCCAGACTCCTGGCTTCTGCTGCTGCCCCTCCCCCTGCTCTGGACTGCCCCATTCCTGCTGTCACCCTGAGCTCAACAGAGGCCCTGAGAGTCAGGGCCATCTATTGTGTCAGGCCCAGGTCCTCTTCTGTCCCATTTCTAATAAAAACACATTTGCATGCTTGAGCTGATGCCTTGCAGAGCATTCTGTGGACTCAGGTGACTTCCTGAACACCCTCATGATCACCCATGTCCCATCCACCCCAAGACCACTCCTTAACTCTTAAATCTTTCTCCACCCATCTGCACTATACAGGTTTAGGTTGCAAACAGCAGAACCCTCTCAGGTTAGTTCAATCAGAAGATAATTTATGGAAGGACATTAGTAGCATCAGGGTACCTGGAGGCTAGGAAGACTGGAATGGGGATACTGTGGGGGAAAAATCCCTGAACACCCAGTTCTCATGACAGTGTCCCCATCACACAGGTGCTCCTGGTCTTACTCTGGTCCTCCAAAGACCAACCTGGGACCAGGACTGGGGTGTGAGTATTTTATTTGGGAGGTGATACCAAGAAGCCCCGACGAGGACTGAGGAAACTGAGGCAGGGAAGGAAGAATCTGATGATATTTGCCTGAACGAGGAGGTTACTGTTGTGGGCGACTGAGGCACAATCCTCCTGGGGCTTCCTGAGAAACCACCGGCCCGGTGTCCACATCAACGTCAGTCGGCACTTCAACTGAATCTGGTTGCTGGTGACCCACAGACACATTCACAGGCCAGACCCCTGGCGGCTGCTGCTGGTCCTCCCCCTGCTGTAGACCGCCCCACTCCTGCAGTCAGCCTGAACCCAACAGAGCCCCTCGGAGTTGAGGCCATCTGCATCACGCCCCTGGAAGATAAGGAAGCTGGGTGTGGGCATGTCTCTCCTGACCCCTACAAGATTCTGCAGATGTGATTAACTTATAGACATGAGATGGGGGGATTTTCCTGGATTATCCAGGTGGGCACAGTGTAATCACAAGAGTCCTTAAAATTAGAAGAAGGAATCAGAAGAGGAAGTCAGAGTGATGTGATATGAGGACATGACCCATGGTTGCTGGCTTTGAAGACAAAGGAAAGGCCACAAGCCAAGGACTGTGAGTGACCTCTAGAAGCTGGAAAAGGTGAGGTAATGGATTCTCCTCTAGAGGAAGGGTCCCCAACACCTGGACTGCAAATTAGTACTGGTCTGTGGTCTATCAGGAACCGGGCTGCACAGCAGGAGGTGAGCAGCGTGTGAGTGAGCAAAGCTTCATCTGTATTTGCAGCCACTCCCCAGCGCTAGCATCACCACCTCAGCTCCACCTCAGATCATTAGGCATTATATTCTCTTAGGAAAACCAGTCCCTAGTGCCAAAAAGGTTGGGGACCGCTGCTCTAGAGCCTCCAGAAAGGAATTTAGCCCTGCTGACACCTTGATTTTAGTTCAATTGAGATACTTGTCAGAATTCAGGCCTACAAACTGTAAGGCAATAAACTTATGTTGTTTTAGACCATTAAGTGTGTGATAATTTGTTATAGCAGCATTAGGAAAATAATGTGTTACGTGACCCTACATTCCTGCAAGTCCAGGGTGAAAACTCAGAAAAGGAAGATGTATAATATAAAAACAGTGGAATCTATCTAGTGGGACCTGAAAAGAAATTCAAAGGTGACAGCGTGCCAGGACCAGAAAGCAACCAGAACAGGAAGTCAGCAGGCTTCAGGCTGTGAAATGGAATGGAAGTAAGAAATAGAATAAATAAGAAATTTCAGAATGGTAGAAATATGTAGCAGTCATCTAAAAAAAAGAAAAACCCAAAACACTGGGGGTGAAGGAGTCAGGACTATGCAACAACCTCGAGAACCAAAATGAAACAGCCTCTAGCCATGAAATAGCCAGGGTCACCAGCCCTGACCTGGAGAGCGAGGTCCATCCCATCAGATCTGCCAGGCACCAGGGACCTAAGATGAGGCAGAAGTAGGAGAGGGATTGAGGTTCAGAGGGCAACTAAGGACAGGAGAAGGTGGGGAGAGGGAGCCCCCTAGTGGCATCCACCTGACTGTACATCTCCCTGGCGTGTCAGAATAGAAATCTGACTAGGGCAGATGTCCCGGGTGACCATACTCACCCCAGCTGGCTGGGGAGGCCTGTGTTAGAGATTCTCAATGTCCTGGGGAAACAGGGAAGCTCCCCATGGGGCCTGAATCAGTCCCCAAGATGAGAAGCAGGAGGGAGGAGGGTGGTTCTGGGAGATGGGCAGCAGGGTCCAGTCATATCACCAGCTCCATTTGCTCGGGCCCAGCCTTCGGGAACATTGAGTGTCCAGGAGGGGATGAGAGCCCTGCGCTGGTCCCTTCCTAGAGACTGGCGCTGGGACCTGGCCCCTGGCTGGAAGCCTGCGGAGCCAGCAGGGGCTCGGCGCAGGAGCACCTGAGTCAACACCAGGAAGACAGGCCCAGCCTGGTGGCTGCATTAGGTAACAACATCCAAGACATGGTAGGGGAGTGGGCACAGGAGAAGAGGACAGCTGAAGGCCCACCCAGGCCCTGAGAGGACACAGGACCCAAACTTCGGAGCTCTAGGCCCAACACAGGCTCTACTGTGGGGGTGGGGGTAGGGTGGGGTGGGGAGGTGCAATCTCTTCCTGGAACTGGTGATTCATGAGTAACCCAGACAGACCTGGGCCTGCCCTCAAGAACACCACCTCCTCATTGGGACAACATCCAGTCAACAAATAAATGAACAAGACCAAGAAATATTTATATCTTGCCCTTTTTTCTGGGTGCCTGGGGCACACTGGCCCCAGGGCTGGGCCCAACCAGAAGAGGGGAGATGCCCTGGGTGGGTGAGCCCTCCGGCCCCTCTGCTGAGCAGAGTAGAGACTGGTTCTCTCCCCACAGGGTTTCCTGGGCTGCCTCCTGGACAAAATCTGTATAGCTTCTGAAGGCCTCATCTCTCCTAACCCTCCTAGTGTGTGTGTGGGGTCTCCTATACACCTGGGGGAACAGCCTCTCTCAGTCTGCTCTACAGTTTGGGACAGTGCTCCCTCTGGCCCTGGGAAGAAATCCCAAATTAACACTGAGGGGCACCTGGGGACAGAGCCAAAAAAATAAGTCACCACCTGGTACAAAGAGAATGAGAACAGCTTTGCCCTTGGCTCAGCTGCCTCCTGCTGCAGGCGGGATCCCCTGGACCCTGAGGCTGTGCTCCACTGAAGGAGAAGGAGGCTGCAGCCAGCAATCCTGCTGTCCCTACCCCACCCTGTCCCTCCTACCTTCACATCTGATCCCCCTCATTGTCTGCCTCTGGAGGCCCTTAGAGACAGGTGAGTTATCCTTTTATCCTGTAGGGACACCTTCTCTTATCTGAAGAAACAGCCCCTCTTACGCCATCAAAAGACCCTGTGGGTGGCCCTGTGGGCATTATTTGGATTTATATGTGTCTCAAACTATATCTTTTTGTGGTCCCACCAGCAACAAATGAGAGCGTAACTCCATTTTTCACATCTAAAATATTGTACCTACCCTATAGACTGTTGCGAGAATGAAATTAGTTAATACATCAAGTGCTTAGAAGCATACCTGGCATAGAGTAAGCACTACACATATGCTAGCTGCTACCATCATTATTATCATCGTCATCCGAGACTAACTGGCAGGACTTTGAGAAGAGGAAAGCCTCAAACTCCTGAGGCCCCAGCGTGAGAACTGAGTCAAGATGACCAGACTGGTCCTGGGATGGCCCAGCCTTCCTCCTTACCTATGGCTCCTCTTCGGCAGTTGTTTCAATGAAACGTTATTTCCAAGAGATGTTGGTGGACTTTATTTGTAAAGGGATTCTATGCTCACAGACTTTTAGGAAAGTTAAATTGATTTATTTGTTGCAGGACTTTTTAATGACTTTGATATGCTAAAATGCATCAGGAATCTGTAAAAGGAAATATACTGGGCAACATTCCTCAAACTTACTTAACAATGGAACTCTGATTTGGGGAGAATTTCATAAGGGACTTGTGAGATGCTGCCCCATGGTCTCTAGTGCCAAGCTGAGACCTCCATACATCCTCCATCTTCTCAGGTGAATTCTTCTTTAGTAAAGTCGCATTCCTTTCAGCTCCTGTCCCTGCCGCGTTCCCCATCCAACACAAGTGGGCGCTGGTGAGCTGAGACCGTGCCTCCCAAGTGGTCCAGGTTAGGAGATGGCACAAAGTCCAGGATTACCCTGGAAACTTCCAATGAGGATTGGATATTTACTTAAATAAAGCAAGAATGTGAAAATGCAAGTAACTTAAGGTGACTGAAACAATGCTTATTTCCAGTCGATGTCGCGACCACCCCGGCCCCCTTCCTCTCTTTTCCTATCGACTCCATTCTCAGTCACCAGGCTGAGCAGACTCTATCCAGAGTTCTTCTATCCTTTCTCTCTACCTCCAGGAGGATTCTCTCCTTCTGGGTTTGTGGCCAGGTGCAAAGCTATGTATCCAGATCATCTGCCTACCAACGAGGCTTGTTTTCCTTTTAATATGAGCAGTGGATCATGACTTGAAGAATTTGCACACTCCCCATCTTTCTCAGTCTGATCGTGCCACTGCCCTGGAGACTTGTTTAAGATAGCTGGAGAAATGGTTCTGTCATTTCTGAAACAGACTTCACTGCAAAGTAAAAACAGCTTTACAATGATTATAAAATTAATGCATCCTCGTTAGAAAGGAGCGTAAGAGAAAAATTTTGAAAATCACCAGAACCAAACTTTTAACTCTCCTCCTGGATTTGGACATTTGAATTGCTGGCAAATATCATTAAAAACAATAGCTTTGTGTAAATCTTTATTTATAAGTCTCACCTTCTCAACCATTCCTTAGAATAACTTATCTATGACTGAGATGCTTTAGTTAAATGGGCTTCATGTTCTTAAGGGTTTTAAACCATGATGCCAAGTACACTCCCTCAGCAAAGGAAGAGGGCCCATTTCCCAAAGTGTTCCTGACACTGAGGGCTTCCACTTCTATTACCTTTGTGAACTTGTAAGTTAAAAAATGCATCTCAGTTTTTAAAGGAGTGATCACTTCGTTTTTGTAAAATTGATAGTCTTGTAAAAAATTGAAATGATACAAAAAAGAAACGAAGAAAAAAGTAGAAAAATGTCCTAAATCCCATCACCTGGAAATAACCATAGTTTCATTTGAACATTGTTCCAAAAATCCATTTGGAAGGGCAGGTTCAAGGACAGGTAGATGGAAGGATGGCTAGAGTGTGGGTCAGGATGGAGGTCTGGACCCATATGCCTGCTTCTCCAGGACACCTCTAAACTCTAGAAAACAACAGTGAGATATTTACAAAAACAATAATTCCCAAAGAATGCTGGGCCTCAGAGATGTGGCGGAGTCTCTCAAAGGAGAGAGGCAGATGGGGCTGAGTTAATGGTGACAGGGGCCTCAGCAAGGCTAGGGATAAGGCTTCTGGGGAACTTTGGATATAGTCTCTTGGTTAAGCCCTCCAGTCTATTCTATTTGTTACAACAGCCCAAGCTAATATACCAGCTAACGAATATACTTGCCAGGGCAGCCTTGGGGGAATTGGAACCTGGATCTCCCACCTCCCTCAAGGTGACATATTTTCAACTCTTGCCCTAATGCAATTTGAATTACATAAAAGGTTAGACAAAATGTGTGGTTGGGTGTCCTGGTTTTCCAAGAAAAATATTGAGTTTCTCTGGGGAAAAGTAGAGATAAATGCATAGCTTAGAGCATGCTATCCAATAAAGAATGAGTGAGTGAGTAAATGAGTGGGAGAGCCTTGAGTTTCAGAAATGCAAAGACAAATTGCTCCCCTTAGGTTGGGCCTCCTGCCTGGCAGCAGACACTCAAGGACAAGCCACAAAAGCAAGCAAAGTCCACAAACATTCCCCTTCCCCCATGCAGCAGGCTCTTCCCTCTGATTTCTGGGGCCCCCGGAATCAGATGAGTCCACATGGAGGAGTCACCTCCCCCACTTTGTCCCAGGAATCTCAGCCAGGCCAGGCTTACCCTGGAAACCCAAGCCAGAGACACAGGTTCCAGCCTCCAAGGGGCGGGGGAGCTAGAGGCTTCTCGAATAGGGTGGCAGGGAGGCCCAGCCAGCTGAGTGGGAAGCGGATGGAGCCCCTCTTGTCTACTGTGCCTAAGGCTGCCCAAGCCCACACCCAGAAGGCAGGAAAACCAGGGGTGCCAACCCTAACCCACCCACCCCTGAAAAACAAGCCAGCCAGGCCAGACACTGCCTCTGCTGGGAGAAAGCCCCATTGTCCAGGGCTCCTGGCAGAGTGAGAACTGGTACACATCCAAGGAGGGGATTATGGCCTTGTAAATGTTCAGTAAATCCCATTGGAGAGCCCTGATCCTGAGGTACAAAGAGCCTGTGTTGAGTCTCCCTTGGGCTCAGGGCCAGCACTGGGCCAGGATGGACAAGGAGGCAGGTCTCCTCCTCCCAGATCAGGGCCTTCTGATGCAGGTGGACACAAGTATATGCACATGTGTGCAAGGAGTGTGCAAGCTTCTGTGCATGGGGGAGTAGGCAAGTGTGTTTGAGGGTGCATTCGTGAGTGCGCGTGTGTGTTTGTGTGCACATCCGTTATATCCATGCTCATGTATCTATGAGAATGTGCTTCGTGAGTGCTTTCGGGCAAGTTCCTTCCTCCCCTCTTTGCCAGAAACTGTCTCTTCCTCCACCTCCCACCCCAGGTAGTGCTTCCTGGAGTCTGGGCCCACCCTTCTCTGAGAGCCAAATCCTGCCAGCCTGGAGCTGGAAGGACACCTGAATTGGCAGCAAAACTCACAAAAGTGACCTTAGGCTAGGCTAGGACAGAAACACAAGCCCCTTTGTGCAGCCTCTGGGCTTCTGAGCTGTGCTTGTGAGGTCCGAGGCCTCTTCCACCTCTTCTCAGCAGGAGGTTCCTGGGGCCTGGGGGTGAGGGGTCTGAGCCCCAAGGAGCATTTCCAGGGAGACCGGTGCAGGGCCAGAGGAAAGGGCGCAGTTTTCAGGATAGAGCGCCTCTCCATTGTGGTTTTCAAATGGAATCCCCCTCGCTGCTTCCCAGCCCCTTGTGGCCAGCACCATGGACAGTGCTGTGACTGGTCCAGCGACTCGGATCATCAGGGGTCTGTTGACATTGTGGGTGAAGGGCCAGAGTACACGATTTAGGTGTTCTAGGATTTAAAGTCTCTGTCGCAAGGACTAAGCTCTGCCTGTAGTTGAAAACAGCCCCAGATGATACGCAAATGAGTGGGCGGGGCTGTGTGCGGGGAAACTATTTATGGTTGAGGGCACCGGAATTTTATAGAATGTTCATGTGTCACAAAATACTATTTTTTTTAACTTTTCCTAACTATTTTAAAAAATGTAAAAATTGTTCTTAGTTCACAGGCTGTGCAGAAACAGGCAGAGGGCTGGATTCGGTGTCCCTAGGTGCCTGATGTAGCCCTCAGTACTTGGAAGTGCCAGTTAAACAGGACCACCACCCTATCCCCCAGTCTTCCCAGAACTGCCATCCTGATGAAACCACTGTTTCCAGTCCTGTTGAGCCAGCACTCCCAGAGCAAGTCTGTGTACACAAGGCCATTCTTTTTTCTTATGACCAAATGGCGACATTCTAAACCCTTGAGTCTCCACTGGCCTGTGTCCTTGGGCAATATGTCAGTGCAGCAAGAGTGTTCCATTCCTTCTTCATACCTGTGTAGTATTCCGCTGTGTGGATGACACCATCATTTACGTAATGGGTCACCTCTAGATAGACAACTCTTATTGTTTCTAATCTGTGATTTCAAAGGATGCTGCAAAAAAAAAAAAAAACCCTTGTATAACTGCCTACAAGGTATAAAGTCTTTGGCGTTCAAGAGAAGCATTTTGTTGAATTCTCATAACTCCCAGTGAGTAGATTCTACCGTTATCCACATATATCAGATGAAACAATTGAGACACACAGAAGTGACATAAGCTCCCCAAATTGCATGACTAGCAAGCAAGGAAGAAGGATTTGGGCCTTATCTGGCTCCAGCACCCACACCCACAATCAGCCCCTATCTTGATGACTGTGACCCCTTGGCTCTTCCCAAAGGTTGGGGAGGCCCTGCAGACAGCCTTAGCTCTAGCCCCTCACAGAAAGCCTGGACTTGCCATACCAGCAGGATCCCCAGAACCCTAGAGAAGCACCTTGTTACCTCCCAAATAAAATCTGACCCCTCAGCCTGCTCCCAGTTGCTCTTGGAAGGTCTGGCCTAAAGACTCGCTTGTCCCCAACTCCCTGTGCCTCCTGCCCCATGCCATCTTTGCTATTGGTCATCCCACAGCCCATTAAGATTGGTTCATCCCCAGTTATTCCCAGACCTGGCACAGAGGAAAGGTCACAGACATCTTCCAAGTGACAGACCCTAGAAGGCCAGCGCCTGGGGTATCTCTTCCATCTCATACCAGACACACAGAACTGGATCATTCACTCCAACTCACTGAGGATCAGCGGGGAGCTTGACCTGGGCTTCTGAAAGCCCATGGGACACTGGGCTCTGCCCAGGCCTAAATGAGGTCCCTGGGCCCCATGGACCTTCTGCGGACATCAGACCTACAGCCCGCTGTAGGGTTGAAACCTGTCTGGCCAACCTGAGAAGGGCTCTCAGCAAATATCCCCCCACCTCTGAAGTTAAGAACTAGTTCTAGTGCTGGGAGAGAGACCCAGAGGCGACAGTGAAATTCCTGTCACGGTCCCATTTTGTTTGTATAGGCTCTGGGGCCAAAATAACAAACACAGCGTGTCCGGGAGCCTCCCCCAGGATGGCTCTGGGGATTCCCCCGGGAAGAGCCCCCACCGACCAGCTCCTTCCTGTCTCCCTGGTGGCCCCTGCTCCTTCCTTCTGGACAGGGGCCCGTATGGCCTGGGAGTGTATAAAAAGCTAGGTGGAGGGCATCCGGGTGCAAGACTTCCCAGTGCCAGGACTAGGTGACAAAACTTCGCTGGCCAGGTAAGGCGGCGCTCCGCTCGCATAGATGGGGTCTGGTGAGGTCCGGCAGGGACCCTCTCTGAGACTTGAGTGACCCACCCTTCCCACCAGGAGCCTTAGGACTCACCAGCCAGAAGCCATGCTGCTGTGGCTGACCCTCACCCTCCTGTGGAGCACCACCTGCTGGACACAGCGTAAGTCTGGCTGGGTCTGCCTCCCTCCATCCCAGTCAGTCCCCTGGCAGTTACCCTTACCTCCTCTGACAAGGACACCAGGGCTCTAGGCCCAACCTTTGTCACAGATTAACTCCAGTTTCAGGACATCCTATCTGCCTGGAGGGGCTGCGTCCAGTTCTGAGCAAAGATAAACTATGTTTTACTGTGTTTTTTTCTTCCTCTCCCCAACCTGGTTCTTTTGTCCATCTAGAGATGTATGGGACTGGAGGAGGCGAGTATTTCAGTACCTCTACAGATTATGAAAATGAAATAACTGGGATTCGGGTGTCTATAGGTCTTTTGGGCATATTTAAGAGGTGAGTAGAAAGCGGGACACGAAGCCCTATCATTGTGTCCCAATTCATTCCTCAGTCTCAGGAACTTAGGGAAGGTGGCTTCGCACCTCTTTTCCAATGTCTTCACTGGGCTACTGATGACTCTTTGAGGCCAGTGAGTTTTTAGAATCATGGAGCCACCAGCCACCACCTTTCTATCTGTCTCTTTTCTTCAGCCACCTCCTCTACTGCACATCAACCCCACCTCTTTCTGTCTCTACTTGCAAGTCCAGACATTGCTTCCTGGGTTGATCTAAAAAAAAGGGGTAGATGCTGTTTCTCTCTATTTTCTCCTTTCAATCCAAACTCGACGCAACTAAAAATGGCCTCTCAATATGAGAATGACTGGTGGGAAAATCAAGGGAAAGGTTAAGGTCAAAGAGGAAAGGAAGTGAAGGTCAGTAGACTACTAATTGAACACAAGTTGCCAGAAGTGTGTAGAGGCAGAAAGACCAGAGCTGGTCCCCTAATGTTGGGGTGGTGTTCTTGCTCAACACCTAGGGCAAATCTTTGCCCTGCACTTAAGGGGTCCTGGGGGCCTGGGAGCAGAAATAGGGCAAAGCAGCCAGCACCAAAGGGGACAGAGTATGGGCAGGGCGAGGCAGAGGAGGAGGCTCTAGGAGAGGTACCAAGGTGGGAGGAAAGACAGATAACCCTAGGACGAGTGGAGCTAGCGGAACTCCCCAGGTGAGTGTGGGATTTCACCTGCTTCTCAGGCCTGCCGCTTGATCTAGTTGGAGTGATTCAGGCTCAGAAAGCTGAAGCTTAGCCAGGAAACAGCTCCCTACTCTGAGCAATGATGGCAGCTGGCACCACCTGAGGGCCATGGTGACTGGGCACTGTGCAAAGATAATCCTTGTGGATTATCTCAGTGCCTGCTCCCAACAATCACCCCTACTTTGCAGTTGAAGGAACTGAGGCCCAGAGAGGCTGAGTAGTAAGCCCAAGACCACAGAGCTAGAAAGTGATAGAGCAGGGGCTTGAGACCAGCATGTCTCAAGAACCCAAAGCCATGTGCTCAGGAACTTATACTGGAGTGACGGGGCTGCTCTCCTTGCCAGTGGCAAGGAGGGGTGGTGCGGGGGATAGAGGATCTGGGGACTGATGAGTCACCCTGGATCTAGAGTGTTCAAAGCTCCCCCTTTCTCCCAGTATCCAGGTGAGATATGGATCCTCCTGGAACGAAAGATATGGTGTCTCAGGTGGACAGACCCAGGAATTCATCCTGTTGCCAGGTGAACACATTGTAGCCATATATGGCTCACACAAGGTTTACCTCCGGTACCTGATCATATACACTGATGCCAACCGCTGGGCTTCATTTGGGAAAGAAGATGGCTCCAGCTTTGTCGTCTACCCCGACCAGCCTGGCAAGGTGCTCTCGGGAATCTTTGGCCAGTATCAGCTCCTTGGCATCAAGGGCATTGGTTTTAGGTGGGATTATCCTCTAACAGAGAATGTCACTGCACAACCAGATAGCAGCACAAAATCATAAGTGCTCCTGGGTCCAGGGATGGGGCATGGGTCACCCTGCTGAGGCCTTCTGGCTGGTGGTGGGCTGATGGCACTGGGCATCCAAGTTGGGATCCTGAATCAGAATCCAATAAAAGAAACTTCTGCAGGAACAGTGCGTCCAGGCATGGTTCTTGGTCTGGAGTACAACCAAAGCCCTCTGAGTTTGTGAGGGATGAGGCCTCTGGGGTGGAGCTCAGTGAACTGAGATGCAGGATGAGACAGGAGGTGGGGTTGACCCCCCCGAGCCCTGGTACTTCTGCTGAGCATGTTGGACCTGCCCTTGCAAACCTCGGATAGACCCCACAATCATAGAAGATTCCTGGCTCCAAGGATGCCCTGCCCCCTACTCCCTACCCCAAGCCCAGCCAGCTGGTCTCTGCTGGCCTAGGCTCAGTTCCAAACTTCTCTGATTATGAAAGGGGCCTTGGAGAAGTCACTCACTCACTCATTCATTCATTCATTCACTCACTCACTCAGCACACATTTGCCAAGACCCCACTCATGTCAGGCTCTCCTGAGCACTGGGGGTATAAAAAAGAAGCCAGGTGTCCAGCTGAAGGACACCTTGTGGGGGACTATTGCAGAAGCAGATGGTGGCAGTTGGTTGTGGCATCTGCGTTGATGGGGATACATGCAGGGTGTTGTGCCTGGGCACCTTCCCAGAGGTGGGGTGGTGGGGGTATGCTTCAAAGAAGCCTTCCTGGAGGAGGCAATGTCTGAGTTAAGTCCTAACGGTTGAGTGAGAACTAGCCAGGTGGAGATAAGGGGAAGAGGCCATTCCAGACAAGGAGATCGACATCAGCAAAGGTGAGAGAGCCAGAGATAAGCAAGGACAGTGCTCCTTAAAGTGTGGTAAATTGTTACAGCAGCAATGGGAAGCTAATACAGACCTCAGACCTTGCACATTCTTTGTATTCCCTGCCCTAAGCCTGGAATCCCACATGAGCACTTGCCAAGGTCTGAGCCCTAGAATCCTTTATGAATGAGGCTTCCTAACATTTTGGACCATGACCCTCAGGAAGAAACACATTCTATGTTGCGACACAGCATGCACACATCTATCAAACTGCAAAAGACAAATAGTGATCACCTGTTCACAGCATCCCTATAAGGACAGGACTTCCATTACCGCCATTTGCAGAAAGGCACACAGAGCACAGTGGCTTGTTTTTAAGTCACACAGCAGTATGTGGCAGAGTTGGAGTGCAACTTGAGATGGTCTGGCTACAAAGTCTGGGCTCAGAACCCCAGACCAAGGCAAAGATTTCCCAATGGATCCTCATCTTTCTGTGTGAGATACAAGCGGCATCTTCTTCTCTATCCTAATTTTAATGTTAAATCCTAGTTGAGAGCCACTTTGTGGTTCTTAACCTGAAGTCTGTGGGGGAAAATTCAGGGAATCCATGAACTTGGATGGGGGCAAATTACTTCTTTATTTCCATTGTTTTCTACTGAAAATTTTGTTTTTTTCCTTCAAATATAAATGTGACCTTGTACACCTCATCAAAAGTGCCTATGACCTTGTCATATCAATTAGAGCTGTCCCAGATATCTTGAAATATACACTCATCACTACTTCAAAATTATGGCCATTTTCAGATTTGTCTTTTAATGTGTCAATAACAAAAGCACAAGAATTTATAGAACACACATAAGAAATCCTTTGACAAGTGTATCCAAAGTTGCTTTACAGGACCCCTTTTTCTTCCTGTAGTGGGGAGAAGCCCCCGGGGTGGGCTGGAGACTTCCCATCCCAACTTTGCAGCTGCTCTGTGATGCCAGAGAGACTGTGCTGTTGAGTAATTAATTTCTTGCCCCTGGATTGCTAAAAGGGAAATCTGTTTTCAGTATTAAAGGAATTCTTGACACGTTTCATTGGCACCCACCTTTCTTGGGGCTGACAACTGCAAGGGAGGACCCTGCCTCCCAATAATTTCTGGCGTGGTAACATGGATAGTCAGAAATGGGACATTTACTTGAAAAGTGACAGCACTGATCCACATAGCAATCATTGCCTTGTGACGGGGATCAGATAGGATGAGGAGGAGGGTGAAGAGAGTGGGAAGAGGAGGAGGAAGAGAAGCGGGGGGAGGAGGAGGAGGAGGAGCGGACAATGACACCAGCACAGGGGTTGTTGTGCGAACTGAAAGGCACAGTTGGTGGCACAGTCAATACTTATTTGTGAGATATTTCTTGAGAATTCCTCCATCGTTCTGTAGCAAACACAGCGCGCCCTCCGTCGCGAGCCAAGCCTGACACCTTGGTGGTTGATACGCCTCACCTATTCTCAGGACCTGGGGGTCATCCTGATGCAATCCTCCCACAGTGTACAGGCGCAGGGTCAGGCCCGGGGTGAGGGTGCTTGGGAGTGTCCGGGCCCACTCCCTTTGGTGACAAAGACCACGCAGGCTCACGTGTATGGGGAACATTTATTCAACACGGGCATTGAGGGTCGCTCTGGCTTTGTCAGGTGGTACCCTCCGAGTCACCTCGTCTCCTAGGTGTTCTGGCCGCGAGGATGCGCGCGCAGTGGGACCCAGGACCGGCTCAGGACTGCACAGGGGACCTCTGAGACCCCCTTCCCCTCGCCGGTTGTCGACTCCTGGGTTACCGCAGCGGACCCCTGGGCGAAGGCTTCTCCGGGGTAGATGTCCACTTGAAGCTGATCCCTGAAAGGCAGAAGAGCCAGTGCTGGCCGGTGGCGGACAGAAGCTGCTGACCTGCAGCAGGAGGATGGGCGCTGAACCTCAGGCCCCCTGGGCACCCAAAGGTGGCCTGGCGCCCCCTGCTGGTGCTCCAGCTCAAGTGCCGGATACGGGCGCGCGCGCTGCCGGCCACCGCGATAATGCGCTCGCGGGTTCACAGGAGGAGCTCCCGCGCGCGGTCGCTGGGGACTCCATACCCGGGGCTCCGTACCACCGGCTCCGGTGCTCCCCAAACCTCAACTGGATGCCGAAGAGCAGGCGGACTCACCCGCCGAGCCCCGCCTGCCCGAGGTCTCCGTGACCAGCTCGGCCAGCCCCACGCCTAGGAAGTCTTTCCCGCTGTTTGCCCAGTTCTTGGCCAGGACTGGTAGCCCGCTTCATCCCGCGGGAGTGGCCAGTTCTTTCCTTCCTGTAACAACCCCCCAGCCCCGGGGCTGCCGGCTGGGCTGCTCCCGGTTCGTTACATGCACTTCTGTCTCCTGGATAGGTGCTTTGCTCACCTGTTCTCAAATCAGTGGTCACAGCCACTTTCTCCAAAAAGGGGCAGAGGCCTCCCTGGGATATATCCCTCCTCTTCAGTCCCTAAAGAGTCTGGCCCCAGGTGTGGGCATGAGACACATAGCAGAGGTCTTGGGTACCCCGGCTGCTTTGAGTCTGTTCCTCATGTTCTAGTGGGCCCGGTGGGCAAGCTGTGTGCTGGCTGGGGCAGAGGACACCGCTGTGGAAACTGTGGCCAGGACCTCCTTCTGCTCCAACGCAAAAGACTGACTCTGTGTGGGGCAGCTTGCTCACTGCGGCCCTCCTCCTGCAGCTGCATCTTGTATAGAATCTGCCCAGCTCACAATTTTCCCTCTCTGGGCCCCCTCTCGCAATCCACCTGGAGTGAGACTAAGGCAGCCCCATTGAGCCCTTTGGCCCATCCCGTCACCTAAGCCCAATAGACCACAGGTGGATCTTAACCCAAGCCAGGCAGTCATTCTCAGGGCCAGAGGTGGGCATCAGGCTTTAGGTGTGTCTGGCGGTGTCAGATTTGAATCGGGGTCTTTGGGGGCAGCTGTGTCCACCAAACAGATGCTTATTCCTGCTCTTACATTCCAAGACATGTCCCAAGTAGGAATGCCAGATAAAATACAGGACATTCAGTTAAGTTTGAATTTCAGATACACAACAAATAATTTTTTAGTGTAAGTATATATCAAATGCTGCATTTTTTAAAAGCATAACTAAGTTCCAAATATAGTTTTTTTTTTTAATATAGATATATCCCAAATACTTCATGGGGCATACTTATACTAAAAAATTATTTGTTGTGTTTCTGAAATTCAAATTTAATGGAGTGTGCTGCTTTTTCTATTTGCTGAATTTGACAACTCTAACCCAAGACACTTTGGATGCTGCAGGAGGAGCAGTCCCAAGAGGCAGAAGCTAGTGGGAGCAGTTAGGACTGCGCCTGTCAGGGGGTCCACCCCTCTAGGACAGAGCAAAGGACCAGTGAGTGAGACAGAATTGCATATGACTAAGCAGGTTTCTGCCATTTACTACCAAGGGGCCCTAAGGCACCAGGAAAACCCCAGAAAAGGAATCCTTCAGATGATTCCATCCTGACACACGTGTATGCGAGCACTTCTGAGCTTTAAGCACTTTCACCAGGGCTCATTTAGGACTTGCCCCTCCCCCACTCGAGCTTGTATCATTCCTATCTCCCTCTAACAGCTCAGGCCCTGAGTGGGACCCGAAGGTGGGGGTGGAAAGGCGAGACTGAGGATGTGCTGAGTGGAGTCAGCAGGAAGCAGAGATGAAAGGGCAAGGCCTGCTCTAGAGAAGCAGCATAGAGTCGGCACATTGGGGGACTATGTGGGGAGCCAGCCTGCAGGCCCCAAGGCTTACCCCTTGATGAAGCCCATTATCCCCATGAAGATCCGGACCCCCTGGATCTCTCCTTGCTCTTCCCCCCCTGATGTAGAGGTAGGAGCTACTGCCTGGGCCCTGCATCTCTGCAGGCAGATATGTGTCAGAGAGAGTGGGGCAGAAGGTGAGACAGCAGAACAGCTCCTGGGGCTGAGGACCGCATCTTCGAACAATTGGTCCACTTTGCATTCAGCTGGTATGGAGGCCAGGGCTGCGTCCCGGGCAGAGCCTTAGCAGGGGGGACACTGAAGGCAGGACTGGAGAGGAGCAAGAGGAGCAAGGGCATGGCTTTGAGGTCATGACTTGGGTTAAAATTTTCAGGAGAACTTTGGGGAGAAGTTAAGTGTGAGGGGTCCTGCAGCCCTTGGAGGTGGGGTAAGGGAAACTGAGGAGAGCCTTCTTTTCCTACAGGCTTCAGGGCTTAGTGAGAAGACAGTGTCCAGGACTGTTTCATGACTGTGCCACCTGCATAGTCACTCAGATGCTCCCTGCCCGTCGGATGCTCTAATGTCACCATCCTGAAATTTTTAGTAAGTTTTGATCAAGGGTCGCCATGTTTTCATTTTATATGGGGCCCCCCAAAGTATGCAGCCAGTCCTGGAAGAGATTCCGTTCCCAAGGGCCTTGCTCAGCCATGCTCCATATTCAGTCTCCAGGTGAGTCAACTCCTACCTTCCCTTCTCATCTTGCCCCCAGCCCCTGCTCTGTGGTCTGAGCCCCTCAGCCTGCCCATTTATGCCCAGGTGCTTCCCAGCCACTTCTACCACCAGTCGGACCTCGAAGGCTCTGCCCTTGGTAGGGACTCTGTCTGGAGTGTCCTGGAGGGGTGCTGGTTGCTCAGTGTTTGTGTTCCTGTCCATAGTCCCAGGACAAGTGAGCCCCACAGCCCAGACCAAGCCCATGGGACACAAGAAAAGCCGATGAGAAGTGAGGAGAACAGTCACCTTCCATGACCGACCAAGGCAAAGGATGGTCCAAAGCCAAGGAATGTTTTCTCTGAGTGCCCAAGACATGCAGAGCCCTGGGCACGTGAGGAGGAAGAAAGCAGAGAGGTCCTTCCTAAGATGACCCGCAAGGGATCGGAGACACAGAAGTAACAGCCTGAAGCAGAAGGCCAGCCACAGAGAATGCGGGAGACAAGCCTCCCGCCCTTTCCTCATTTGGATGGATTTGCCTGAGTTCTTCATAGATTACCTGCTTAAAAGGTCTCCTCTACTGCCTGATCTAAGGACCCACAATAACGCCCACTGAGGGAGCACTCACAGACGTCGTGACATCACTTCACAGCTTTATTCCCATTGTACATCTGAAGAAACTGAGTCTTGGAGAGGTTCAGCACCCTGTCTGAGGTCATTCTGGGAGAGAATGACCAAGTTCAAGCTAGGTCACAGGACATGTCCTGAACCTGACCCTCATTGCCATGCCCCATTGCCCCTTCACCACAGAGATACCAAGGGAAGAATGCCCACTGCTTGGCTCTGTGTACCCCCTTGCTCCTTGTCTCTCCTAACCAACTACTGCCCAGGGACACCACATGGAAGGATGGGCTGTCACCCATTAGACATGTGGGGAGGTTACCTGCTGAGCCGGAAGGTAGTGGGGGAGAGGCTTGTAGTGGAACCTCCAGCTGCTAAACCCTCAACAAACAGCCCTGGGGGGAAGGGCACCGGGAGAAGCAGAGAGGCAGAGGGAGAAAGGGCTGGTGGTTCTACTCAGCCAAGCCTGAGGCTGGCGAAGCTTTGGCGTGGGCTTTGCTGCCCTTTCAGTTCTTTTCTTCTGCCTCCCCAAGGCCGCTTCCTGGACTTCCTGGGAGGAGGGAGGGCTGGGAGTCCAGGGGCTTCACTGGGGGACCAGGAGGCATGGGTTTCCTTTATTATCACCAGGTATCAGTCACATGGCCAAGCACTGGGCAGCCATCTTGTTTGATCCTACAGCAAATTCAGAGTGGGCAATGTTCACTTGGTCTTAGAAATGAGCAAAATGGAACTGAGAAGGAGAAGTTCCTGTCCATAGTCCCAAGACAAGTGAGCCCCACAGCCCAGGCCAAGCCCATGGGACACAAGAAAAGCCAATGAGAAGTGAGGAGAACAGTCACGTGTACAAGTCAGGGTTTGCACATGGTGGAGCGGAGATCCCTGCAGGAGTCTAGCACCTGCCTTCACATGTGAGAGAGCCAGAAACCCATAGCCACCTTGTCCCCACCAGCTAGGGGTTAGCATCCCCAGCATCAGTGGAGCTCACCTAGTGTCTCCAGGGCCTCACCTCCATCAGAAGGCTGGAGAAGGCTGCCCAAGGGAACTCACTGAGCAGATGAATTTTTCTGTCGATGGCGGCTGATTTGGTAAGAAAGCCTGTTGCTTTCCTTCATAGATTGGCCAGCTCCTCTAGTCTGGACAAGGAGCAGGCAAGGCTGGTCTCTGACCCCAAGGAGACTCTCCATCATGGGGCAACTCAGTTTTATTGAGAGAGTCACAGACTTTCCCAAGGGTGGGACCATTCCCCTTGGCTTAAAGCAATGGTTCTCAACTGGAGTTGATGGTGCTCCCAAAGGGCCTTTGGCTGTGTCTGGATATTTTGAGTTGTCACAACTGGGTGAGTGTTACTAGCATCTAGTGGGTAGAGATGTAGGTGTGCTGCTAAATATCCTACAATGCACAAGATGACCCATATACACACAGGCAACAAAGAATTGTCTAGCCCAAAATTTCAGTAGGCCAAGGGTGAGAACCATGGACAGTTGCTTTGGCCTGATCTACACCCCTCTTCCTGAAGGATGCACCTCTCTCTCTCACCCCATATGAGTCTGGTGGGAGTGCCAGAGCGGGATCCCTCTCTTCAGAGCTCCAAAACTGAGAGCCAGGGCATCTGTGCCCCCTGTTCCACCATGCCTTTGGGCATCTGAGCTCCCTTCTTCTCTTATCCTGGTGCCCATCTCTGGGTTTTCAAGCTAAGGAGGGGTCCTATGATATTTTCTTCATCAATTCATACATTGTAAGAGGTTGGCAAATATTTTTATTGTGATAAAATACACATAACAAAATTTATCATTTAAACAATTTTAAAGTGTATAATTCAGTGACATTAAGAATATTCACAATATTGTACAATATTACCAGTATCTGGCTCCAGAAATTTGTCATTACCCCAAAGGAACCATATATTCCCTGCCCATTAAGGAATCACTTCCAGTATTTTATGTCATCTATTTTATTGACCTTAAAAATGTTTTTAAGTATAGACGTTTTCTATTTCATGCTGTCTAATCTGTTCATATTTCCCTTTATGGTTTTGTCTAATTCTTCCAAAGTTAGATCATGTGACCCTCTATAGAGTTCCGATATTCAACTGTATTCTCTCTGAGTTTTCCCGTTTTGTTTTTGTAATCAGCTTTATTGAGATATAATTTACATATAATTAAATTCATCCGTGTTAACAGTACAGGTTGATGAGTTTTGACAAACGTATGTACCTATGCGTCTACCACCATACTCAAAATGTGGAAAGTTTCTGTCACCCCAGAAAAGGTCCCCTGGTTCCACTCGGCCCTCAATTCCTTCCAAAACTCAGTTCCGGGTAATTGATGACCTGCTTTTTGTCACTATAAATTAGTTTTTCCTTTTCTAAAATTTCTTATGAATGAAATCATATGCTATGTACTCTTTTGTGTCTGCCTTCTTTCATTCAACATTATGATTTTGAGATTCGCCGGCATTATTTGTATTTCAGTAGTTTGTTCCTTTTTCATTGCTGAGTAGCATTTCATTTTATTCATACTTCATTTAATCTACCTATTTACCAGCTGATGAACATTTGGGCGGTTTGTTTTGGGCCATTATGAACAAAGCTTTTACAAACATTTGTATATGAACCTTTGTGTAGTCATAAGTTTTCATTCCTCTTAGATAAATATATAGGGGTGGGATTGATGACTCACAGGGAAGTGTCTGTTTAAGTTGATAAGGAATTGCCAAACCGATTTCCAAAGTGCCATGTTGCATTCCCACCAGCATTGTATGAGCGTTCCAGTGGCTCTACATTCTTACCAACACTTGACATTGTTAATCTGTTACATTTGGGCCATCCTAGAACTAATGATGAGCATTTTTCTGTGTGCATGTTGTCCACACATACAGCTTCCTTTTGAAGTCTCACCCCTAATCTTTGCCCAGCTGTTTGATTTTTTTTATATTAAATTCCTTCTTCCTCCTGGTTGTTATCTTAGAGCATCAGGTGAAGAGAGGATCTAGTGACTCACCAACAACGTAGCCGTGGGCTCCTTCACATTTCAACTCCATCTGCTTCTGCCTGGGCTCACGCACAGGCCTCAAGGCCACAGAGAAATGCAAACTGGTGTGTTTAGGGGCACGGTTGTCTTTCGTTCTGGAAAAGATGGATTTTCTCTGAGGTCTGTGTTTTCTCATTTGAAGTTTGAAATGTCCCTGCTACCTTGACATAAAAGTCCTTTGATGAACAAACTAAAAACATTTTTTGGTGTTTCAAAGTTGGCAAAATAGGAAAAGACATTTTGGCAGCAGAGGGAGAGGGAATAGAAATTGAAATAAACTCATATAAAATGTAGTTTTTTTAAATATTCTTTTTCCTATTAAAAAGTCATATATGTATATTGCAGAAATGAAAAATATAGCTAAATTGAAAAGAAGTCCCACTACCCAGAGGTACTCACTGTTAACATTTTAACATATCTACTTCCAGTATTTTTAGAATGCATTTAGGCATATAAAAGGGTTTTGATTTTATAAATAGGACACCATTAAAGCTGGCTTTAGGGAAGAAAGAATCTCTCTGAGAACAAGAGGAGGTATCCAGAAAGAAAAATTGCCCAGGGTGACTTGAAACACAAAAGAGACAAGAGAATCCAGATGTTGGTATTTTCAGACAACCCTGTTTGAAGCTGAGGATTGAGAGTGCTGGGGAGGAGGGGAGCAGACAGGTCTAGACAATATTGAGAACTCTGTGATGAAAGGGACTGGTTCCCAAGTGCTGCTTTGGGAACTGGTTTCTGCTGAAGAGTTTTGTGATGTGTGCTAACAAGTCTCTGTGATTTAGATCTTTTTCCTGGAATGAGGGAGTGGATGGATGGATGGATGGATGGATGGATGGATGGATGGATGGATGGAGGAGGGGAGGGAACACTAGCATTCATCATGCACCTATGTGGGGCCAGGCTCGGTGGTTTCATAATTGCTATCTCATTTAATCCTCACAAACACCTGTGGAGTGGGTCTGAATCTCCTATTTTTACAGATGAGGAAGTCCAGGCTGAGAGAGAGAAAGTCATTTACCCAGTGAGTTGTGAAATTTAAATCCAAATCCCACAATCTCTCTGCCACCCTCTGCTCAGCGGTCAGCCCATCATGGAGAGAGAAATGTCCTTTTCTGAGTGTCCCTGCACCCCAAGCACCCAATTACTTTAGCATTTGCATAGCACTAGGACTTCCTACGGGCTTATTTCCACTTCTCGGGAACTCAGGGGACCAGGCTCACTCAAGTGCCTTTGGCAGAGCTGCCATGTCCCTGTGAATTCCTTCTCAGTGACTCACTACACATTCAGAGATAAGGCCTGTGTCAGATGTGAGCCCGGGGTCCAGGCTGAGGAAAAAACTGTTCATCCTGTGTTTGGTTCCTGCTTCTTATCCTTGGCCAAACAGTCTGGGCTTTGGATGGAAATGAGCCTATCAGCCTTCTGGAACATCTGAGTAAATTACAGTCACTTCCTTATCTATGTATTGGCTAAGCCCTACAAGGGACAATTTGTGTGTTAGCCATGAATTGTTTCTTCTTACACAATATTGAACCGAACTGTGCAGCTCCTGACCATGCAGCTCCCGGCCACTGACATGTCCCTGGGAGGGTCACTAGTCCCAGGGCCTCCCAGAGTCCCACCAGGGAGCATGGATTGGCCAGCTTGGTTGCCCTTGAAAGATATTCCACTGGGCAGTAGAAATGGACTGGGCAGCTAGATGATGAGAGGAGCTGCTGGAGGTGGGACAGGGCCCCCTCCACACCTACCCTCACCCCGCCTCCCAGGCGCCAGGACCCATACCTACTCCCCGCACCCAGGCACCAAGAGAACCCTCTTTGTCTGTTGCAATCAGCCCAGGCTGGGGTGGAGTTTTATAAGCAAAACTGTTAGTCTTCTAAATCCTCTACAAACACTGTGGATTGGGCCAGGGAAAGAGAAGATAAATGGGGCTTGTGTTTGTATTGCAGTCAAGGTCAGGCTGAAAAGGACCTTTCTTTGGGTTTTACTGTTAGTTCAGGCTATTTCTTTCTAACTCACTGTTGGCAGAAGTGGGAAGCGTGGGCGAGAGGGGAGAAGTGGCTTGGGAAGCATCCCCTGGGGGCCAGCGGAGTGGTTTGTGCTCTCTGCCTGTAGGGAAATATGAGTGGGCTCTGAGGAACATGCACACGCACGTGCTCGTGCACGCACACACATGCACACACATAGGCACACACAGCCTAGGCAGGCGCATCTGAACAGGCATGGGTCCTGGCACAGGGCTGAGTGACATGGAGGCCCAGGTCAGTTGATGACTTGAAGAGATGAGAGCCTGCTGTCCAACACTGGAGGAGTTGAGATTTCTGAGGTGCTTTGAGCTTATGCAAAGGAAACTTGCCAACTATGAATTTTTAGGCACAAATGCAAAAGAATTGAAGGTTTCGATTTTGGTATTATCCATCACCATCCTCTCCTCACTGCTTTCTGGAATAGGGTTATTACGAAGAAGAAACAGCCAGAGAATTTATTAGCAACACAACACAGGAAGGTTATTAGCAAGATAAAGTTATTAGACAAGACAAGGAATCTGAAAGGCCAGAAACCTCCACTCAGACCCAGATGCAGAGTTTCTGAGGGTGCAGTGAAGCCCATGCAGGAAGCAGGCAGCCCTCCTCATGAAGGCAGAGGGGCAGGGAGGAGGCAGGGCACGGGCGAGTGAGAGAGAAAGCAAAGGACAGGACAGGGCCCTGAAGGCAACTCCGTAGGGGAAAAGAAACAACCATTTCAGAACATCTTGGGTGTGTGGCTAAGAGAGAGCAAGCCTTCTCAGTCGGTGGGCTGATCCCAGTCCTCCCAGGCTGCCTGGGCTTGTCTGGCCCTTGGAAGGGCAGAGGCTGCAGGGCTGACAAGTCCACTGCCCACCCACCATCTTTTCCCTCTGTCCAGGGCTGACAACTCCAGTCAGTCCTGAGCTCTTGGCTTTGAACCTGGACAGGCCTTGTGGCCCTCCTCAGTGAAATATTCTAGACATTCACCTCCAGGGGAAGGACATAGCTTAACCCCAAGTAGGCAGTCCTCCCCTACAGCTCTTATGGGCTAACTGGAATAAAAGCAGGACCACCTTGTCTCACAAAGGCCATGGGAGTTTATTATGATGAGTTCCCAAAGTGTTTCTCCTGGAGAAGGTGCTGAACTGGCTCTGGCAGGCATAGCTTTGTCCTTGCTTCTAAGGAACCATCAGAATGCACTGGCTACCAAGTTGGTGGCAGTTCTCAGGGCCCCTGTGGACTGCCCTTACATCACCGGCAGGAAGGGTAGGAGGTGGTGGGTGCACCACTGGCCAGAGCTGGGAGATCAAGTCCTAACATGACCAGTTAGTCACAGGGCTTCAAGGAGCTGGGGCCCTTGGATTAGCTGAGTCTATTGGGGTGACGGACTATCAACCAACTTTTGGGATACTTATGAGAGTATTTATAATTACACTAGGACAGGCATCACCCAAGACTGTCCCAAGTAAGACAGAACACACAGTGCAGTGATTATAACTATGAACATACGCAGAAGAAACGCCAGGCCAAACTGCCCAGGGCAGCACTTCTTAAAATTTCTGTGATAAAGAACTATTTTTTCCCAATCTACTAAGGTTGGATACTATATTAATCTATTCAGCCTGTCATAACAAATACCACAGATGGGGTGGCTTAAACAATAGAAATTAATTTTCTCACAGTCCTGGCAGCTGGTAGTTGAAGATCACGATGTCAGCGGGCTGGTTTCCCAGAGGCCTCTCTCCTTGGTTTGCAAATGGCTATCTTCTCCAGAGTCCTTACATGGTCTTTCTTCTGTGCAGGGCACAGGTCTGTGTCCAGATTTCTTCTTCTTGTAAGGATACCAATCCTATAGGATTAGGGCCCACCAACATGGCCTCATTCTACCTTAATTTGGGGTGGAATCATGTGAGGATCACCTCCGGAGTTGTGCTAATATTAGTCTAATGAGCACCACTGTAGTGGGGTAAAGAGGTGATAGGACCTTTTGTTTGTGCACCTTTAAGGCCTGAGCTGACATTCTGAGACCCCTTGATATGCAAATCTGATGATGGTATGAGTAAATTTGCATAGGGCCTAGCAGCAATTTTAAAAGGAACTCTATCCTTAAGCCTTTATGGGGTACCCAGCGAAATGGCCACTACTTCCTGGTAGGTGGATTAAATGCAGTATCTCTTGGCTACACACCATGATACACAAGCTAGGTAGGTAAATATTAGTAGCATTTCCTGGAGCTCATATCACCACAAAACAGGAAATTCGAAAAATATTTCTCAGATGTGGGAAACTTAAAGCGACTAAAGGGACTGAATGTAAAATCCAGCAACCAGAGAAAAATACAAAAAAATAGGAGAAATTCAATGGTGAATGAAGCATAAAATAACTAAATTAAATAGTTAGAAGACCAGTTCAATTTAGTGAGGTTTGATATTATCGGAATTTCTCTGACGAATTAAAAGTCCCAACTGGTCCCGTGAAGAAGTAATCTCAAGTGATCCAGGGTCAGCACAAGTATATAAGGGCTTGAGTACAGCATATGACTGAGGCTAGAAGCTCTTTGACATGGCCACTTAGGCTCTCTGTGCTGGGAAATGATGACTAAGCCTGTGAGTATGTCCTTCGAGGCCTGCAACTGTAGGTCCCAAATGTAGAACACCAGAGGAGGGCCAGCAGTGAGCTAGATGAGCAAGAGTGCCACCAAGGCATGGAGTGGGATGGAGGGTGGTCTGTCAGACTGTGGGGGGGCCCTGTTCATCAACATCACCTCTTGACCTTGACCCAATCAATGGAACTTAATTGAAGGAGTAATGCCCTTCCCGTTCTCGTAGAACTGGTCCCTTCGGACCAAGTAAACCCCTAGGACTCTTGGACAGAGTAGGGGCAGTCTCAAGAGAGAATGGACCTCTGCTAATGAGAAAACGCGGTGCTTGAGTGATTTATTAGAGAAACAAAAGAGATATGTCAACATTGTTCACCAAACTGATGAAATAGATGATACTCCTTACCATTGACTCACGAAACATTTATAACATCTGCTGTTTTGCCAGGACCTTTTTCTGGGCACTGACTATACCAAGGTGAATCAGGTAAAGATCTAACTCCTAATAAACTCAGAATATTTCTTGGGAAAGATAGTCTAGTAAACAGACAATAAAAACAGAATATGACAAATACAGGGACAGAGATTTACCTTCTAGTTGTGTGTGTTTGAGAAGGGACAATCAACAGAGAACAAGAAAAAAAAATACAATATGTAACATGTAATCAATGTCCTGAAAAAAAGAGAAAGCAAGGAAAGAAGCGTGAGGGGAGGGGGAGGACACTACTCTTGTAAACAGGATGGTGGTGTGGTGACATCTGAGCAGATATCTGTAGGAAGTGAGGGAGTGAGCCATGCAGTCATGTGGGGGAAGAGGAAACTGCAAGTGCCAAGGTCCTGAGGCAGGAGCATGCTTGTTGTGTTCCAGAACACAGCTGGGAGCCAGTGGGGCCTGAGCCGGGGAGTAAGGAGGCGAGAGGTGAGAAGGAGGCCAGAAAGATTATGTCATTTCCTCTGAGTAAAGTGAGGAACCATCAGAGGGTTTTGAATAGAAGAATGACATGATACGACTTAGGTTTTAAGAGAATCACTCTGGCTGCTATGCTGAGAATAGACAGGTGGGAGCAACAGAAGAAGCAGGGGGACCAGTTTGGAGCCTATTATAGAAATCCAGGGTAAAGAGGAGAGTGGCTTGGGCCAGCTTGGGAAGAAGGGGCCAGATTTGGACATGCTTCAAAGATAGAATAGAACCAACAGAATTTGCTGGTGGCTTGAATTTAGAGAATGAGAGAAAGAGAGGAGGACTTTATATTTTTGTGTTGTTGGTTTTTTAAAATCAGGTTTATGGAGGTATAGTTTATACATAGTAAAATTCGCCATTTTTAATTTATAGTCCTCTAAGTTTGATAAATGTATCCAGTCATGTAACTGCCACCTCAGTGAAGATACAGAGCCTGTTCCATCACTACAGAATACCCTCCATGCCCTTTTGTGATCAATCCTTCCCCCATCCCAGCCTCTGCACCCTCCGATCTGCTCTCTGTCCCTATAGTTTTGCCTTTTCCACAATGTCATATAAATGGAACCATACAGTATATAACCTCTTGAGTTTGGTTTCTTCCCCTGCATCCAAGACTAGAAGAGGGAGAAAGGTAGAAAAGATAATGCCAGCTGAATATGTCCCTTTTATCAGGAAGAAACAGTCTTCCCAAGAAACCACCCATCAGATACCCACTTCAACTTCATTAGCCAACACTCAGTCCCACAGGCATTCGTGACCATGCTGGAGATTGTGAAAATGAGCAGTTACCTTTCCAGTCTCTAAGGTGGAGGAAACAAGCGATGGGGGTTGGAATGGGTGTTGGCTTAGCCAACCGAAGGAGTCTGCCACCTCAAGGAAGTTGGGGGTTCAATGTGTATTTTTTTATACTTGTTCTGGATGCAGAGTGGGGAAGAGTTGGGACGTCCTAGGTGTGGGAGGGAAAGTCTCCTCAAGGGTTAAAGGTTTGAGGAAGGAGCTGTGAAGGAGCCATAGTCAGACCTCACATCCTGCAGCTAAAGTAGTTCCTGCTGGTCACAATTGTCACTGTGACCAGATGGTCTCCACCCCTGCCCTTGGGGAGGTAAGGAGGATTCTACAAAGGACTCTGCGAGGTCAGAAGGTGAGTGGAGACATCTGTCTGAGAGCTCAGGATAGAACTGGGCCCCATGGGACTTCCCCTGGAAGAGACAGCCGGCAGGCCCGAACGTCTCCAGAGACAGATTGTATTAGTGGAGCCAAAGCAGTGAGGCCTTCCCACCCAGAGTGGTTCAGGTTTGGGGTGTGTTCCTGGGCCCACCTCCAACCAAGGAGCAAAGGAACACCTCTGTGACCCTAGAGTGGACTCTGCTGGGGCTAGGCTGACCTCCTGGCCCCCCGACCCCCAATTGGGGAAGAGGATTTTTGGAAATCCTGTCACACTTTGGAGCCCAATGTCTACTCTCCACTCCAGGCTTAGTGTGTCCCTCAGGCTCCTGAGAAGGATGGGGGGTGCCCTCAGGATCAGGGGTTCCCTGGAGGCTGATCGCCCAACTCAGAGAAAACCCACCTCACCCAGGAGTGTTCTGCCATTGATGGCATGACTTTTCTCTGCCAGAAGATGTTTCTAGGCTTTGCATTCTCAGGGGCTTCTGTCAGGGCCACTTGAAGGGGCTCTTCTGTTTATCGAAGGGGAGGGATAGGGTAGGATGGTAGACACACAGGAATGGGAGAAACTGTGGGGCAGAGAGGAGGACAGAAGGATAGAGACAGGGAGAAGGAGAAAGAATGAGGGACAGGGTCCTCGAGGTTAGCAGGTGGGGGTGCAAAGAGCAGAGAGGGAGCCTGTAGGAGGGAAAATTGAGGGAGGGGCCAGGGTAGCAAATGAGGTGGGGAGATTGAAGGCAAGAGAGGAGGGTAAGATGACAAGAGAGGTAGAATGGGGACTAGGTCACAAAGGGGAGGCCCCAGGATTTGTTTCTCACCTGAGCCACCCACTGACTCCCCAGGCTGGTTCCTAGGTGAGCAAGAGGCCAGTTTAGTGTTTGTTTGCTTTTTTAATAAAACCAAACCCACAGCACTACTGCAATCTGGTAATAACCCAAGGGTAATGAAAACAACATGAACAAATGTTTTAAAACAGTATTCCCAATAAAGGATACCAAAAAACAAACAAGAACCTGCACTGCCTTCTCCAAAACTTACTTCACTGACCAGTTCTGGTTGGAGACTTCTCTCTTTTAAGAATGACTGGGCCTAGTTGTTTTTTTGACTTTGCTTTAGAATGAAACTCCTTTAGAATGAAATCTCCTATTTCCGGAACGCCCAAGTGGGCTAGGACAGGGTTCCTGATATGGGGGGCAGGCTGGAGGAGGAGGGCAGGGCAGGTCCGGGAGCAGAGGCCTCCCTGCAGAAGAGTGTGCAGTGGGAACGGCCGTCCTCGGGAACTGGAGTGTTTGCTGGGTCCTCAGGGCAGGCAGCCAGGCGACCCCTTGTGGCCTGGGATATGGCTCTCGCTCCCGCTGGCCTGTGAACGAGCACAGGCAGGTGACTCAACCCGAGATGAGGCAGGCCCTAGAGCCCTGCTGTCTCATTGTTGTGCTCCTTCCTCCGCAGGGAGGATTCACAAAATCAGAAGTGAGTCACTGGTGAGTCAGCTTCTCGGGGTGCGGAGGCACGGCTGCCTCAGCCCAAATCCAGGAGATGAGGCTCTGAGCGCAAGGGGAGGGGAGGAGCCACCCACTCTCATAGGGATGGTTTCTCCCAGCCAGCCCTGCTTGAAACCCAGCAGGCAGGGCACTGTAGCTCCCACTCCCCACACCCCCCAGGCGCCTTTCACGTGGCAGGGCCTCCTGCCTCCTCTCCGGGACAGTGCAAAGATCAGGGGACAGGATGTTAAACCCCAGGTGGTCAGGATGCCTGCCTGCCCCCATTTTAACCCCAAGTGGACCCCTGCTTCCCAGTGTCCCCATACACAGTGAAAAAATAGAAACTGGGGTATAAATAATTTATTGAAATTGGGGGAATAAATAAACTATGCGGGGAGGGTTACAAATAACTGTAAAAATCATTAACATGTATATACACAGAGGCGTTTCCGGCCCCGGGGTGGAGCCGAACGCGGGTCGGGGGCGACGGCTGCAGCAGAGGTGACCCTGTACCGTCACCCGGCGCCCCCCAGAGGTAGATGGCGTTTTTACAACGGAGAAAACCACGTGGTCAGGCGGCTGGGGCGCCTCGGGCAGCTGCAGCTGTTTGTCTCCGGATCCTTAACCCGCGCGGTTGGCTTCCCCGCGAGTGTCCGCGGAGCTGCACCCCTTGCACGATCCTCTGCACCCAGGGGCGGTGGGCGGACAGGCTGATGTAGACCCCGGGCCGGTTGCGCTCTGCACAGCCCTCGCCCCAGCTGATGATCCCTGCCAGCAGCCAGGTGTCTTCGACCTGGCACATCAGGGGGCCTCCAGAGTCGCCCTGCGGAGGAGGGCAGGTTAGGGACTCACGTGGGACAGGGAGTGGGGAGAGCCCAGATCCTGACACAGCGGGTGGCAATCAGTTCCCTTGGGGGGGGGGCATTTCACCCTCCCAGAGAAGGCCGTGGCACCCAAACTCCATCCACCTAGGCCAGAACAGCAGGGAAAGACATGCCTCCAGGGCTCACTTCTGATGACAAGCACACTGCGAGACCTCCTCCCTCACAGGTGAGGCGGGGAGTATTGTCATTTGAGGAAACTGAGGCTCAGAAAGTAGAAATGACTTGTCCAAGCTGCCGACCATGGACAGCAGAGTAGGAATTGTAACCAAGTCTCACAACATACAAGCCCAGGTGTTGACCATCACACTACCCTGCCATCCTCCACCACAGTGACGGAGTTGTAGCTGGCCCTGGGGACCAGGACGTGGGGCCCCCTCAAGAGAATGCAGGCTCCCCAGGAGCGGGGTCTGGACACCTGACATGCTCAGGATACACTAGATGTATGAACAGATGGATGAGTGGCTGAGCCCAAGCCAGTTCCGAAGGCACCTATGGGGGTGCTGGTCACAGCTGATTCTGGGAGAAGCCCTGCGGTCAGTGACAGAGCTCAGTAGAGCAGGGCTGGAAAGAAGGTAGGGTGCTCACCAAACAGGCATCCCGCTCCCCTTCCAGGTAGCCGGCGCACAGCATGTCCTCAGTGATAGCTCCCTGCCCAGCTCCCCGCCAGTACAGGCGGCCACAGATTTCTGAGTCGATGATGGGAACCTTCAGCTTCTGTAGGGTCTGAGGGTGGGCCAGGGGTACTGGGAGCAGGGAGGAGAGAGTCAGGCTTGGGAAGCTCTCCTGGTTGCCTTCTCTCAATTCCCTCCTCCATTCCCCTCAGCCGTTTCTCAAAGGCTACTAGATCAACCGTCAGGCTCTCCCAAGATGCTTGTGAAAAACCCAAATTCCAAGGTTGCACCTCTAAACCTATTAAATCCAAGCATGAATTTGCAGCCTGAAGCTCTGAATTGTTAACACGCTCTCTGATGCCCACAAAATGTTTAGAACCGACGATGTAGGCTTGTCCTGTCTCAGGCACTACTTTATTTAGCATGGAGACTGTGGCAGGTTAAGTGTTCGATAAATAACCATTCAGTGTTGAATGTCATCAGGGCTTGAGGAAACCCACACACATACACACACAGCCTGGAGGGATTGTAAACCCTCACCAGTCCACAATTCTAGTTCTCACAGGAGACCCAAGGGAGAACCATGGGGAGGTTGGATGCAACCTCAGCATCAGACACCTAAACTGGTGTCATTTCCCTTAAGCCTTCTGGAATCTAGTTCAAGTCCCATTTTTCTCATATACTTTGTCCTTCTTGTGTGTCTCTCTCTTGTCGCTCTGTTTATCTACCTATCTATATTTTCTGTTTCACTGCCTCTTACTTCATCTAATCTGCTTCGTGTTTCTAAATGGTGTTTTCCAAACCTCCATACTTAGTTCGACGATTATATCTTACAGTTACAGAGACTGTATTTCTTCCTGGGAATTTTGCCTGCAGTTATGGCATGCTGCCACCAGGGGTGCCTATTCCCATTTCTCAGGGCTGTTTTTGTATTGATGGTATTTTCCTTGGCCTCCACATATGCCTCTTTTCAGCCATTCCTAGATCACTTAATAGCTTCGTTGATCTGGCTGCTGTTGCCTCAGAACAAAAAATGACCCAAAATTGTCCACCTAGGCTTCTATGATGTCACATCTCTGGATTGCAGCTCATCTTTTTGTCTGTCTCTGACATATATTGCCTCTGGCCTCTATGTTTTGCTACCATGGCACTTATGTCTCTGAGTGTCTACCACGCTCTGTCCCCATCTGTTCCCATCTGTTCCCATCTGTCCCCAACCACCTGGTGGGGGAAGAAACGCACCTCCATCAGAGATACTCCCCCAGCCTGCAATCCAGCAGTCGGTGTTCGGAGGGAAGTGGACGGAGTAATCAGGCAGACAGATGGGCAGGATTCGCTCAGAAAATTGGATGGGATGCTCGAGGCGCACCAGGGCAATGTCCGCACGGGAGCCCTCCTTCCAGGAGTACACAGGGTGGGGCTGCACCCAGGCAATACCCACTTCTTGGGATCGCAGGCCAGGGTTCCCCAGCTGCCAGGCGCCCAGCAGCACGGAGAACTGAGTTGGCTTGTTCAGAGTGCTAGAAGAAAGAGAGAAGGGAACAGAGTCAGCCAGGAAGCATGGGTGGCCAGAAAGGGTCTGGGAGGGGGTCTGGAGAACTGCATACACAAGGAGGCCCATGAAAGAAAAAGAGGCTTCTGAGAAGAAGCAGGGTCCCTCCAGAGGGGTCTCAGACTGGACCAGGGCCTGGAAGCTGGGGCTATGTGAGGAGCCTGGGTCTGGGGCAGGAAGCTGGGGACTCAAGTGGAAGAAACTGGCTGTCATACTCCTTGAAGCAGTGGGCAGCGGTGACCACCCAGCGGTTGGTAAGCAGGGAGCCTGCACAGTGGTGGGTTCCGTTCTTCTGGATGCTCACGACCCAGGGCCACTCAGCGTCGGCACTGTCCTCGCCACCCACGATCCGGTTCAGCTGCTGGGGCTTCCCACAGGCTGGGGGGACTGGCGGAGGAAGATCACATTTTCTGTCATTCCCTCAGCACAGTCCTCTTCCCTTTCTATTTTCTCTTCACCATCCTCGAATACTTAGGCCCGTGCTCCACCGCCTCTCTCTCTGCCCTCCTGCCCTCCATGTACCCCCTCCTTGGCTATTTTTTCCCCGCCCTGTCCTTCCTCTGACTGGCCTTTCCCCCTTCACTTGGTTCTCAGCCTTGCCCACGACTCTATTCCTTTCGCCTTCCACCTTCTCAGCCACTCGCCCTCCTGGGCTCCAGCTGCACTCAGGCCTCTCTTCCGTGTCTCGGTCTCTGCTCTGCCCTCTGGTTCCCATTTCCTGCCTTCCCTCCAGCTCAACACCCTCTCTTGCCCCACTGCCCCCTCTGACATGCTCCCCACAGATAGACACACAGACGCTGCTCTCCCCTTCAGGCTTCCTCCATTTCCCCTCCCCTCAGGGCAGTTCCTACTCACCAGGAGTCTTGGCAGCATTGATGGTGGCTGAGGACAAGAGAAAGAAAGGGTCAGGCCAGTGGAGAGGCCCCATTGTCCAGTGAAGAGGCAGCCCCCCAATGTCCAGTGGAGAGAAGCACCCCTCTCCGTGCTTAGTAACCCTATCCAGTCTCTCATTCCTGGGTCTCTAGGCCTTCCTGGGAGAGGCATTTCCTGGAGCCTGGATAAGGCAGACAGAATCTTCATGCCCTCACTCTAAGTTGAGCCTTACCCCTCCCTCCAGCTTCCTGTCCAGCTTGTGCCCAGGATCCAAAGAACCTGCTGATAGACGAGACACCAACTCCTGGGGCGTCTCTCACTGAAAATAAGGGGCACACATACCTAGCCCTATCAGGCCTCCTCCCCCAGACCTGAGTCAATGACCCAGACCTCTCCCTCGCTGCCCCACTGCCGCAAGTTCAAGGCCTGGATACTACCGTCATAGGAGACCAGAGAGATAGGAGGGAGGGAGATGATAACAACAATGAATTTGTTCAATAAAAACTAACAGAGCTGAAGTGTATGAGCCCTCTTAGTGCCTCCCTTCAATGTTCCATTTAATCCTCACAGCCACGAAGAAAAGTGATGCACGGAGCAGTCAAAACAAGACAGTGAGAGGAGAGGAGAGGAGAGGAGAGAGAATGAATACAAGCAGCAGAGGATTTGGGAGGCAGGATCAGGAGGGCAGGTGGCAGAGTCGAGAGGGAGGAGGAGGTAATCAAGGAGGGGCAGAGAAGGAATGAGGATAAGAGGGAGGGGCAGCAGGTCCCTGGGACTCACCAGTAATAGCCAGAAGCAGCAGGGAGGTTAACATCCTAAGACGGCCCCCACCCCGGGCTGGAGAGGTTCTGGAAAGGAGCATGGTAGTTGGGGTGGGGTCACAGCTGGGCAAGCTGTGCTGGCTGCCAGGAGTGTGCCGAGTTCTCTGCAGGTCACCCCAGGTTTTATCCTGGGAGGTGGAATGCTGTCAGACCAGTCCCCCCAGTGAGTGGCTCAGTCCCTGCCACCAGGGGCTGTATGTCATTGGAGGGGGTGGGGCTGCTGGGAGGAAATGAGCCGTTAGAGGAACTGGGGGCTCTAGCTGAGACCCCTGCCTCAGGTCTGACCCGACACACTCAGACTCTGGATCTTGGGCTCAAGACACCCCTGGCTCCAGCTGTGGGCCCAGGATTTGGCCTCTAGAGAAGCAGGTGAGGGGACCTAGGCTGTGGCCTTGACATTGACTAGGGAGGGTTGAGGGGGCAGAGAAAGGTCTTCACAACTTGAAAGGAAGGGGATCCAGGCGAGGAAGGGCAGGTGCTTGGACCCAGGGCCTGGGTCCATAGCAGTGAACAGTTCGGGTATGGGGTGTTGGGGAGGCCCTAGGGCCTTGGGGAGATGGGGGCTGACAAGGGGGTTGCCCAGAGGCTCAGTCACAGCTCCTGCCTCCAGGGGTTGGCCGTGCAGGAGGCTCTGGAATCCCGTTAACCCACTTACTGGAAAGCTGTGAATCAGGCCCACAGTGGCTGCCCGTCCTGGGGCCACCTTCCTGTGGGCCCTGTCACTTGGAAGCCGGACAACTCACCCTTCACCGGGACTGGGAACCTGGGTGGGGCCAGCCAGGTGCTCTAGTGCCTGAGACTGACAGTGGCTGCCTGGGAAGGGCTGGGGGCTGAATCTCCCCTACCCAACCTGGTCCCTGAGCTCCTGGGATCCCCTCATAGAGAATCGAAGGGCCACTGGGCTGCGATCGCTGGGGGAGCCTAGGTCAGGAGTTGGACCTGAGGTGCTCCCTGCCTCTAGGAACCTGCCATCTTGATCTTGGAGTCCTCCAACCCTGAGGGCAGGTCTTCCCTGACTCAGCGCCTGTGCTCCCTACACCCCCATCCTAAGCAGGAGGAACAGGCTTCCTCCTCCTCGAAGGCAAACATGTATCTTTGTCCCTTCTTTCATTTAATCGACAGACCTCAAACTGGGCCCTTGTTATGCCTGGGGAGGGGGCAAGAGAAGTAACAATAGCAGTTGACGGAGTTTTTAGTGCATCAGGCATCATCTCATTTAATCCTCAAATTCCCTTATTATTATTCCATTCTTCAGATGAAGAAAACTAGGCCACTTAGGGAGGTTAGTGACTTGCCCAAGGTCCCCCAGCTGGTGAGTGGTGGAGACCAGCTTTGAGATGGAGATAGGCTAGTGGAGTAGACTCAGTGGAGCCTGAGGAACTCAGTCCAGTGGGGTGTATAATTGTCACTAGAGGTCATATATGCGGGAACCCAGAGGAGGCACTGGGTTCCCAGTGGGGGGCCAGTGAAGGCTGCCCAGAAAAGGAGAACCTCGAAATGGAGACACGGAGAACAAGTTGGAGTTGACCCTGCAGAGGCGTGGGGATGAGTGTCAGTAGAGGTGGGTCCGGGCACAGATGCTTGGAGGAGAGGCAGTGAGTGCTGGGTGGGTCGGAGGCTGGGCGCAGAGGGCAGAGTGCTGGGAAGGGCTGGGGATTGCTACAAGTGGATCCTTAGCACACCCCCCACTGGGCATATCCCAGTTTGATCAACATGTTTTACCCCCAGAGCCTGCTCTAGGGGTGGAAGGCTGTGGTGCCCACCTCCTTGGGCTGTTAGGGTCTCTGTGGTGGCAGGGTTCCGCGATTCTATCCCCTGGGGACTGTCAGTGCCAAAAAGGGTCATGGTGTGTTTTACTGGCCCTGCTTTGGTTGGGGATCAGGAGGCAATTCAAGTTAAACTGCAGGGGTGAGACCCCATCCCACCCCACCAAAGACAAGACAAGGATGGGGTACAGGAAACTTGAACAGCCCGCAAATGATGTATTTTTCTGCCCTAGGACTGAGGGAAAGGAGATCTTCAGGAAAATACCCATGCAGAGTGGCCAAGGTGGCGAGAGTTTCTGTGGTGGCCCCTGAGTAGCTGAGAATAAATGCCCTAAGTAGGGGAAGGGCCCCTCCTCACCTGCTCACTCTCCTGAATCTAGCTGTATACTCCATGGCTAGCCACGCTCCTCATGCTCCCCCAACACACTCCCTTCCTGAAACTGAGGTGGTTGTCCTCCCCAGATCACTTGACGAGCATTTATTGGGCACCTGCTATATGCCAGGCCCCATGTTGGGCACCGGGCACAATGGCAGATAAGACACAGGTCCTATTTTGAGGCAAAATGCACCCCGCCCCGGGGTGAAAGGCAGGTGAGCAAGTAATGACAGTGAGGTGTCATGGGGGTGGGCACAGAACCCATGGGTCTGGGGAGGGAGTGTTGGGAAAGGAGTGGGGGCAGGCCCAGACCCTGCAGGGCCACCCTACAGTTGGGCGTTGTGTGCTGCGACTCCCTGAAGGGAGGGACAGTGTGAGGAGTCTCCCCGTGGATCTTCAGGTTCCAGGTTGGTGCCTGGTGCATGCTGAGCCTCAGTGGATGTTCGTTAAATGAATAAATGAATGTGGAGGAGGTGAGTCCTGAGGATTCCACTGACGACGGACTGCTCCAGCCTCCTGCCTCTCCAGTTTCCTCTTTGTTCCAGTTTTTCCTTCCTTTGATGAGAACCAGATCACTGTCCAGAGGACCCAAGGGGCAGGCATGCATCCCGAGATGTTTCTGTCCTTGAGATGGGGTGGTCAAGGAGCAGGGTGTGGTGGGAACCAGAGGAAGTCCTAAATAGCCAGTGAACTCTTCTTGGCACAAGTCCTGAGCAAGAGCCCCAGAAACCGGCTCCCCAGTTCTCAGCGAGTGGAGACCCTAGTGTGATTCAAGTCGTCAAACAAAATATCGATTGTCTATCCTGTGCTGGACCCACACTGAGCACCCTGGCTGGGCATCTCTTCACCTGAGCATGACATGATGGATGGACTGCCCACCCTGCCACCCACTCTACCATATCCCTGCCAGGCCATCTCAGGGCCACTGATGAATCTGAAGCGAGGTGTGGATGATAAGAGAGGGCTGCAGAGACCTTACATGGAACAGCATCTGGAGCTGGCAGCGCTCAGTCCAGAGAAGTGATTCACCAGTGGCATTTCAGACGTTGATACTGGGGTCAGAGCAGAAATCTGAACAGGGGTATCCATTTATCTTCAACCTGGTGCTACCCTACAAACTGGAGATATAGCAGTAAACAAACCACAAACAATCCTGCCCTCGTGGCAGGGATGCTGGAGGAAACAGAAGCAGCAAAGTAAATCATTTAGTCTGATAGTGTATGGGGAAAACCAAAGCAGAAAGGGGGTGATAACGGGAAGTGGGAAACGAGAGCTGGGGATGGGGGTAGGGGTTGCGATCTTAAATCAGGAGCCTAGGGCAGTGCTGACTTTGAGCTGAGATTTGTAGCAGAAGGGGTGAGAGTCGTGGGTGCCATCATGGACCATTCCAGCCCAGGAATGGCTTGGGTGGGTGGGACTAGTAGATTCGAAATGTGGCAAAAGAGAGGCATGGGGGCTATGGGAGCCTGACTCTTCTTGGGCCAGGCTCCAAAGGACGAGTTGGGGTCGGGGAAGAGTTCCAGGGTAAGACCAATTAGCGGGGATCACAAGATCAGGTGTTCAGGGCAGAGGCCACCTTGTGGGCCTGCGCATGTAAAAGAGCCTTTGCTTAAGGGCAGGAGGGACAGCTGAGGGCTGCTGGGATCCCACCTGGATTGGAGGTGCAGGAAGGGGCAAGAGGAGACAGGTAGGACACGGGGTCATGTCCGGGTGAGCCCGAGTCAGGGAAGGAAATGGACAGGCATGGATGGGCAGGTGCCAGGAAGCAAGGTGGGTAATACGGTGACAACTGTCCAAGCTTGACTGGGACAGTCCCAGGCAAACTGGGACGGCTGGTCACCCTAGGCAGAGCTTCTATCCAGAATCACGGGCCATAGGGGCGAGGCTGGCAAGGCGCTTCAGGCCCAAGTTTCCATAGTTGGAAATTTGGAGAAAGCAGGAGATAGGAGCCCAAGGTGCTGTGACCTCTAAGTCTTTGGTGGCCCTTTGATGGGGAGCCGTGCAAGGCCTGAGGGAAACCCACTGTGGGACTGCTCTCTCCTCTGTAGCTTAGATTTTCATGAAGTTCTGGCCTTGGCTGGATGTTTCAGCCTGTTTTCTGCAGGGAGAGGCCGGGTCTCTCCAAGCTGGGGATGGGGAAGGTGAGTCCTCCATGACATGCGAGCCCACCCTAAACTCCAGGTGAGTCACTTGGCCTCAAGGAACCCCTTTCCTCTTGGTTCTAGTGGTGCATTCTGAGACCAGAGCTGCAAACGGGTGTGGAATCCAGTTCTCCAGTGGGTTTTGTTAGACTCTCAATGTTGTTTGCTTTTTTAATTGGGCAAACCCTATTTTTTTAAAAATCTGAATTTTGACTAATGCTACTGTGAACATGAATGTACAAGTTTCTGTCTGAGTCCCTGCTCAAACAGATATTTGTACACCCATGTTCATAGCAGCATTATTCATAATAGCCAAAAAGTGGAAACAACTCAAGTGTCCATTGATGGATGAATGGATAAACAAAATGTGGTCCATTACACAATGAAATATTATTAAGCCATAAAAAGGAATGAAGCACTGACACATGCTACATTTGTGGATGAACCTCAAAAACATTATGCTCAGTGAAAGAAACGATTCCATTTATATGAGGTCCCCAAAGTTGTCAAACTCATAAAGACAGAAAGGAGATTAGAGGCTCCCAGGGGCTGGTGGAGATGGGGGAGTTAGTGTTTAATGGGGACAGAGTTTTGGTTTGGGAAGATGAAAAAGTCCTGGGGAGATGATGGTAGTGATGTTGCACATCCTGAATGTACTTGATGCCACTGAATTGTACACTTAAAAATGGTTAAAATGGTCAATCTTACGTACATTTTACTAAAACTAAAATAATGTTTAAAAAAATCTGATTGTCCACCTTTTTATGAATACTGGAAGCTGTGGCAACAGTGGGCTCCACTGGCTGGGTAGCTTTGATTGGAGCACAGCCCCACATACGCACCCCTACTCTGCAACACTAGCCAGTGTCCTGGGTCTTCGGGCATTTCCTGCTCTTGGGGCGAGGGGACCCAGGACAGAATCAATTTTCCACCCCCTCCCCTTGAGATGACTCAAGTTAAGCTCCCAGAGTAAGCAGAGCCCTCCAAAGGAGCCAGGTAAACAGTAGCTCCCTCCTCCAACCTGGGCCTCAGTTTATCCATCTGCGAAGAGGATCAGTCAGCACTGCCATGCCTGTGATGATCACATGAAGGACCACTCAGGTGTGAAGGGCTGGCAGGCAACCTTGCAGGACTGAGTACTGATTAAGCAACATGTTAGGCTGTGATCATCTTCCAGGACACTCACTAATGGTTTTGAGGAGCCTGCTTTGGCTGGTGCCAGGGACACTGGAGGACATTGTTCACCGGCCGGCATTCCATCACCTTCCCATAGGGATGTCCTTCTTCCCGTCTAACCACACTCCTGAACTGTCCTTGGAATCAGATGTCACTCAGGGCTCCTGGCCTCTTGGAGACTTGGGTTGAACTTGGCTCCAACCACATACCAGGTCCCAGGTCCCACTTCCACAGCTCCCATGCCCTGCATCTCACATTTTCCTCCACCTTCGCCCAGGCTCCTCAAGGTCTTCTCAGTTTTGCCCATCCCAGCCTGGCCCCGAAGCTCTGTCCCTTCTCCCTTCCACAAGAAGGCCAACCTCACACTGCATGCACACGAAATTCTTTCCCCATCTGCACCTCTGGGCTGTGAGGTAAGGCATTCCCCACCCCCACATCTCTACCTAAAATTCTGGAGAATAACATTTTCTCCATCTTATAACAGCATTGCCTATCCTCTTGACATTTTTTTAGAAGTTGAGCATCCCCTCCTTGCCAGCATTCCTTTCTCTAGTTTTAAGGATCCTTCCTCCCCAGTATCTTCCTCAACCCCAAACTTTCTAAATACAGAGCCCCTGACTGTCTGACTCTTCAAAGGTGGACCTCTAGGGTCTGGGTGTTAATTACATGACACCATGTATCTTCGTTCTGGCTAATGTCTTCTTGGAATATAGAGCACTGTTAGTTCTTGCGGTCCACTAAGACCTCAGGCATTTTTTATTTATTTATTTATTTATTTTTTTAGCTGCACTTATACCTGCTCCTCCATCCCTTACTAGTTATTCTGTTTCTTTCTCTATGACAGGTTTCTATGTTAGCTTCCTCCAGTTTTCCTTCCATGGCTTAGAGCACTCTCCTAGGTTTAGTTCACAAACTTTTCCTCTTTCAGAAAACGGCTGTACATTGGAATTCTTAGCTTTAATCTCATTTTCCCCGCTGACTCCTATTGTTCTCATAGAAAAATAAGCCCATCAGCCTGGCCTTAGAAGAAGGTGCTTAGTCCTCCTACAGAAATATCACTGGACTGTCCACTCTAGGGGGTCAGAACCCCTCATCCCCACTCCCAACCTTTCAGTCTACACGCTGCTTCCTTTGGTTGATGAAAAACTCTTTCTACTGCCCTCCCCTCCACCACCACCTCCACAAGAATTTTCTCTTTGTTTTCTGGCTAATTCAATTAATCACAGGTGAGCTTGAAACCCCCTTTGCTGTATCTGTTTGTTTACCTCTAAAATAAAATGTTTATTAAGGGGATGTGTTAATGAGGGCTCCTACCAGCTAGCAAGAGTTGATTGTTAAGTTTTCAGGAATTTTGCAAGTGGTTGACATCACATTAGCATCTTGAAATCAGCCATGCCTAATGGGACAATTTATACTGTGGAAATCAGCAAATGCTACAACACAAGTTTCCCCCCTCTCCCAGGTTGGCCCACTGTATTATCCATTATGCCCCTGAGTATTATCCATCATGTGAACAGGATGTTCTAAAGCCAGACTTTTAAACAGTCACACATACTTTTCTCCTTTCTACCTAGGACTATCCAGAACCATCTCTTACCACAACATTGAGAAATCAGTCCGGAAGAACTGTGCTTCCTTCCTGACCAGGAAGCAGAGAAGGGAGCTCCAGGTGCAGAAGGGCTCAGGTCAGACTGCTGGTGGGAAGAGGTGAGCTGGGAAGGACAGAGGCAAACTGGATGAGCTAACTTACTGGGTACCCAATTTCAGGGATGAGCAGCTTCCAGCACTCCTGGTGACACATCAGTGACTCGAAGACTGAAGAGAGAGGGCAGGATCTCAGAGTGGTGAGATCAAAGGTCATGTCCAAGGGCTCATGGAAAGGAAGTGACTGACTGTACCAGATTAGCCACATCTAAGGGTAGATGCAGAAAGAAGGGACCCAGTTCAGTTACAGAGGTGAGCTGAACTCAGAGCTGGGATCTGCAGGTCCTCCTGGCCCTGCCTTGGGGGAGCCAGGGAAACCTACCCATCACGTGACCTAGGAAGCCACATCATGTTGACTGCAGAGAGGAAGCATAGAGAAACCAGTTCCAGCCTCCCCTACAGGGCGGAGAGCCATTTCCAACCTCGTTCTTCCTCTCTACTCATCCCTCCAGAGAAATGAGTGATGGTGTTAATGACTACTAATGAATGGCTTCTGGGTAAGTCAGAGTGTGGAGGTTTCTCCAGCCAGAAAGACAGTTCTGGGGTGAGAGGTATACGTGCATGGGAAGTCAGTCAGCACAAGCTGGGATTGGGACGCCTCTCTGTGCTAGATGCCTGGGGATGATGAGGCCCAGAGAACCTGAAGGAGATACAAGACACCCACTTCCACCCCATAGCTGTTCCTTCAAGCCATCGTCTAAGTGCTGGGGACTTGAAGATTCCAATAGGCATCTCAAACAGGGATCTTTGAGATTTCATTGAATCCAGACACTCCCCCAGGCTCCTGATCTCGGGAAATGGGACCACATTCACCCAGGTGCTCAAGTCAGAAGGCCGAGAGTCACCTTCATTCACCCTTTTCCTCTCCATCCATATCCAACCAAAAAAGAAAAACTCTATATGCAGAATACTTTTAACACCAGATGTGTGTGGTTTTTCACAACAAGCAATTCTCTAATTCCCAGTGGACACCAGGTGTCCTGTAGCTTAATTCAGACATGAACTGGAGTTTGTGCAGATGCCACAGGTTAGGGACTCAGTTCCACGAGACTGCTCCCACTTCAGGTGGTTGTTGCCGAGGTAGATCTTACAATCACAATAAGAACCACAAAGGCCAGTCCAGCCACTGCATGTCCGTGGGGGACCCCACAAGTAGTATAGATGAGTGCCTTAGGCATCCCTAGCCAAAATTATTACTATTGATAGGCTAAGACTGATGCACCAATATTTATTATTTCACACCAATCCATCAACAAAACATGCTGTTTCTAGCCTAGAACAAGCCAGAAGATCCAGGCCCTTCACCCCATCTTCACAAGTCCATCAGCTCTGCCCTAGAAACTGCAACAGCATCCTCTCAGGTCCTCTGCTCTTCTTCCAGTCTGCTCTCCCACAGTAACCAGGAATGTTTTTAAAAAGACACATATCAGATCATGGCACTTCCCAGTTTAAAGCTCTAAAGGTGACCTCTGCACTTAGAAGGAGATCCAAACTCCTCATCTCCTTTCAGGCTTTGCATTATTTGCTCCCATGCTGATCTCTCTCCCTAGCTCATTCCTGTCCAGCCCTGCTGATCCTCTATTTCCTCTAAATCCTTTTTCCTCTAAGGGCCTTTTGTACTTGATGTTCCATCTTTCTTAACCCCATCTTCAGAGTTGGCACCTTCTCTTAGGTCTTAGTTTAAGTGACACCCTCTGTTATTTTTCTCAGCCCTGTAGAAAACAATGTGGAAGATGTGAAATGGGCAAATAAGATTACTGGGTATCCTTCCAATGGAATGCTGGAGCCTCCAGGGGTTATGTGATCCCATAGGGAAGTGCGCTTTGTCTCTGATTTGTCTTTATCTCTAGGCTATTTCATAACTCTATAGAGACAGAAGTTAATTGGCAGAAACCTGATAGTGATGCAAATAATTCCTTTCCTAGGAAAGAAAATCACATCCCATCAATGCAACTGATTTTTACCCAGTGGGGAATAACAACTTCGCCAGTTTGCATTGGTAAAACTCATTTCAATGTGCCTTATCTGACTATAGATGTGTGGTACTTTGAGTCAGTCCCCTTTTAAACAAGTTGTGATTACCTGCTAGTTTTCTCCTTAATTGGTAAATTAAATCAAATCTTTGAGATGATCTTAGAAAGTCATAATTTCACCTTCTTGTGAAAATTATCCTTTCATGGCAGCCTGTATATTTCTCTCATTAACGTTATGTGGAGATTTTTGTTGTTGTTGTTTATAAACTGGCTTACTAAACTATATGTTCAATGAGGATAGGAACCTTTTTTACTTGTTAGGAATAACTGTGGAAGACTTTGAAATGAGCAAAGAAGGTAATTTCATGTCCTTTCAATAGGACACCGAGCATCGTCTAGATCCTTTGGGTTATATGATTCTATGGGGGTGTTTGTGTTTTTGTCTTCAACTTGGCTCTTTTACAAATACATTTTCCCCCTCAGTTTTGCAGAAAAGATGACTCCAAACATTACATTTCCTTGCTCTGTAGGATACCGATCAGTTTTCCATCCATTAGCAAATTGATTTCAGCATTTCTGATTTCCCATATATATGTCTTTTCTTTAGATTGCCTTTTAAATCAGTTTAACATCTTACTGGCTTCCTCATTCATTAATGAGTTAAAATCTTTGACACATGCTCATTTTATACTTATTTGAAAGTCATGCTTTTATCTTTTCAGAAATTACACTTTTAACAGCTTACTATTATATCCTTAGTGCTTTGCATGTAATTGCCCCCCAATTTTGTTGAATAGATTAATTAAATGCAGTTTATAAATTTTTAATTAATAAAATAGGCTACAGATTATATATATATATATTGTTATAATATTGGAATCACACTACTATATTATTTTCATCTTTTATTTAAATGTAATATATTTTGGTATCTTCCCAGGTCAGTGAATGATTCACTCACAGTTATTAATATTATTAATTATATATTATAATATGCTATTATATAATTTACCCAAGGCTATATGCCCTCTGATACTGGACATTCATTATTTTTACTGTTGTACATAATGCTTCAATAAACAATCTTGTTCATAAATCTTTGAAAAACATGATTATTTCCTCATTACATTCCTAGTAGGGACATTGTTAGGTCTGAGGTCATAAACTTATTTACAGTTTTTGATATGTACTGTAAAATTGCTCTCTTTTCCAGAAAAAAATAATACTTTTCTAAAGTTGTATGATTTATTTTTCTTCTCTTTCTTTACCATAGAAAAACAGAATGCAAACATTTTCCCTCATATCCAGACAAGGTTTGAAGATTCAGTCTTTCTTGCCCTTGAGGAAAGAAGAACTAGTTTTCCAGTTGCTAATGACTTGGTCTCAAGACTTAATATGCCATCAGTGTCTGTTGTGAAAGAGGAGGGCACAGGTTTGGAAAGTGAGGAGACAGGAAATGCCTCAGCTAGGAACAGGAAGGTGGAAGAATTTCCCCAAGTCTAAAAGATGGGAGGACCTGAAAACCTAGCAAAGTTCCACTTGAGGTCACTGTTCAAATGTTCAGGGGCCCCAGAGAGCCGAGGCTTCATCAGGAGACTCCAGCCTTCCAGTGCCAGGGCCTGGAAGTGCCCAGAGGGGACTCGCCTGATCAGAATCTGCCCCCATGCCTGCCTCACACAGGGCTGTACTGCCAGCCTCCACTTGTCCCCCACACTTGGTGCCCCCACACTCCCCTAAGCAAGCATATTTTCAGCCAGGATACTCTGATAGGGACAAACTGAATGTGGACTATAGGTTGGTAAACAGCCACTCCCCAAAACCCTGAATTGTCCTTTAATGCCCAGCTGCTCCAACCCTCCCCTGGACCACCCCCAAAATCGAGCAATGAGTTAAGGCCTGTTGAGACAGGGGGCCTCCAAGGGTTCCAGCAAGCCTGTTCTAATGGTTTCTTGCCTGTAAAGAACTAGTTAAATATTTTTAATACCATCTCTGCAGCTGTTCTGGGAAGCAAGGGTAGGGAGCAGTGCAGGAACTGACCTGAACAAGTCTCAGACTCCCTGAGCTGGGAGAGCGGCTAATATCATCTTCATTTCTCCTGCTGTTTAACCCCAACCAGTTTAACCCTGAGTCCTTCCCAACTTACTTCCTATGGGCCCACAGTCTCCCATAGTTTGTTGTTCTAGATCCACAATTTGTAAAGCAGTCGACACTGGTAAGGTCTAACACTGCTCCGGAATCAACTGGGCCTCAGTTCCAGCAACTGCAGGCTGCCATTCTCAACACATAACCTCACTTCATCCTCCTCCTTCTGCCCAAAGCATAGTCTTCTCACTGTACACATGAAGAAATAAGCTCAGAGAAGGGAGAAGCTCACCCCAATTCACAGGCAAGTAGGCAAGCCTGGAGTCAAATGCCCCGGGGCCATTTTAAGATCTTGATAAACCTAGGGCATTCTTAGCTTTGGATTCCTCACCACCAGGAATCAAAAAGGAATAGGCACCCCTCTCTCCCTCTCTACAAAGTAAATGCAATGGACTGGTAATCATATGCTTTGAGTTGCAGTTGGCTAGTGAACATAGTTATGTTTTGGAGACATTTAATAAACATCTATTCATTTTAACTTGGCAGCTCCCTTTTCCTATTTGAAAGTAAGAATTATTTTTCAGAACCCAGATACTTTTGTAAGTCCTACTGTGCTGTACTACTGAAGGCTAAAACAGGCTGAAACCATGCTCTTCTCATACATGACCTCCTCTTCCCCTGCATATGATCCCCATTTTACACACAAGAAAACTACATACGGGAATCCTCTGGGTGCAAATAACAGAGGACTATGACTCACACTGGCTGAAACAAAATAACATGACTGTATTATTGTGACTTTATTATTCCCGGAAACACCTACCCAGGAAGACAAAAGGTGCAAATAATCCTACACCTTTACTTCAGAAAAACCCATTAAAAACCACACAAGTTTTCAGCAGGTTGCCCCACATAATTATTGAACCTCCAAGACTGAAACTTCTACCTCACCATGGCCGCGAATCCTAAACTACTGTAACCCACAACCCTAAACTATTTAATGCAATCCTAACTCAATACTAATTAAGTCCTGCATCAAAAAGCTCCCCTTAAACCAGACCCCAAAACCTCAATACCTCGACATTGCCCTTTCTACCTCCACTTGACTAAGAACTCTTTCAAGATAATGCCTTCCCTGAACAAGGGAAGCAACAAACTCAATTTTATCTTAGCAACAGGTTGTTTTGATGGTACTCAGGGAGCCAGCATTTGACAAGAGGGACAGGACCAAAACGGTGGGCAGAGTCCAATCAGGCTGGATGTAGCGCTGGAGTAGATCTCTCTGGATGGGTGGGCACTATCTCCAACAAGGAAGAAAAGTGTACAGATGTCAGGTAGGCAGCCAACAATGTCTGTTACAGAAACCAAGTTCCAGCAGGGTTAAATGCCTTGTCCCAGGTCACTCAAACAGCTGGCAGAGGACCTGTGAGGAGAATGCAGGTTTTCGCACCCAATTCCTTGGCTTTTCTGCGGCGCGGAGATTCACCCTCTCCCACATCCACACCCGCACTGGAAGCCTGGGTAGCCTCCTTCCCTGATCTCCCGCGCGCTGCTGCCTGAGGGTGACTCAAGAGGAAGCTCCTGTCCCTAGTCCCTCTGCAGTCATCCAGCCTGGCTCAGTATCGGGGAAAACACAACCTGAGCAGTAAATGATTAACCCAATCGAAAACCTCGACTCGCTCGGAAACCCTAGCCAGCGGAAGTGTGGTCACTGCGTGAGGAATGCCGGGAAGGCGAGGGGGCGGGCCGATTTCTAGCCGCAGAGGCTGTCGGGTAGGGGCTAACGGCTTGGGGCTGCTAGGGCTACGTAGGGCAGCGGCGGAGTGACAGCAAGGTTTTCCTGACGAGGGCCTGACTGCGAGTGCGGTACTCGCCGCGGGGCGACCCATCGACGCCCCCAGACTCTTGCCACACTGCCCCTGAGCTGGAACGTCTCGGAAATAGGAGAGGCGTCTACACGGTCAAGGAGCAGGAAGGGTTGCATGGCCCAGGGGGCTTCACCTTAGGCCCAGGGCTACGTATTGGTCTGTGTCTGTCGCCTCCCGGTGGCCATTGTGGGGAACTAAAGCCGGCCTTTGCTCCCCAGTGAGTTCCTTTCCTCCTCCTGGCCTGAAGTTCCCAGCACTTAAAAAGCCCCGTTCAGGAAGTGAAGTATGAACCATAAGAAATGGAAGGAGACAATGGTGTGCTGCAGCCAGCTTGTACTGAGTCGCTAGAACTCATGGTTCAATTTTCAGAATTTTGCAAACTGGATGTTAAATACATTACCTTTTTAAAGCCATTGTTAAAAACAATTATATAAACCTACAGTTATATTACAGGCAAAAATAGCAAATACGCAAAATCATTTTGCTACATTTTACTATGACATGTTCTTGAGATAATTGTGTCTCAAAATTTTACATCTGTATGGTAGAAATGCTATATAATGCTGTGCTATTGTACATTTATTTCCGACCCCACATTCAGTGGCCAAGTTAGTAGCTTGACATTGGGCCATGATGGGAATATTTACACCATAGAAATTGGAAAACTCTTCCCTGCCCCCTAGATTTGGTTATTAAAACTTTCACCAGCATACCATTTGAGCCAGACAATGGCCAGGGTGGACGGACAGGAAAATAAGGCTTTGGGCCAGCACAGAAATCTAATCAGTTTCCTCATCATTAAGGCCCTTGCACAGGTCCTGACCATGGTGCTCAGGGAACATTTGAGGAAGGGAATGGAGGGAGGGAGGAAATTATGTGCTAAACTGGGCTCTTTGTAAGTTTACTTAAGATGGGCTTGCCTAACCCTGACCTTGATTGTGACTATTACCTGACTTTTTTCTAACTCTCCTAACAGCCCTAATTGCAAGGCCTTGAATGCCAATAATTGAAAGAGTTTTCTTGGTGAATGTCAGCGAGGGAAGGAGTTTGAGTCAGGGGTGACATAATCCAAACTTTGCTTTAGGATGAGAATCAGTTCCGTATGCAGGACAGGTTGAAGAGAGGAACAAATAAAAACAGACCAGCCTGTTCATTCAAGACATTGTTCAGCACTCACTGTGTGTCAGACCTGTGTAGGGATGGGGCTGCAGAGATGAGTGTAAGCTACAATCCATGGCCCCAGGGAGTTCAATTTTATGGGGCAAGAGATAGTAAATAATTACTATGAGTGTGATACGTGCATTGAAAAAGCCAGGTCAAAGTGCCAAAGGGTGAGTCATTCTTTCTGGAGGAGTCAAGGAAACTGTGGTTCAGCCCAGACGAGTGGGGTTTGTAGGCAGAGAGAAGTTATTAAAAAAGACGTGTGGTGATCCCAGGCTGACAGCACTTCCTAGGCAAAGGCCTGGGTTTGTAGAGGGCCTAAGAGGTTGGGTTGGAAGGGAAAGTCTAAGGGGAGGGTGATGGGGGAGATGGGTTTAGAAAAGGGCTGGTGTTGTAATTGTTGAGGCTGAGCCAGGATGGTCAGCTGTGGGGGCAAAGAACGAGTCCTGACAGAATGGGGTTAGGGGATGTTCTTCATTATTGTCCATTACGAGCTCCATGTCTGCAGCTACACTGGAACTTTTCAGCTGTATCTCCTACCTTCCTTCTGCAGTCCAGCCAGAAAGGAAAACTGATTCCCCAGTGTGGCTGAGGGCTCGTGACTCCATACCTGGCACACATTGCTCTTGTGCCCAAAGCTCTCCTCAAATACACATATTCTCTCTCTTCTTCACACCCTCCACACTCCATTTTGGAAATTTTCCCCAACTTTATCATCTAGCTGGATGTCTTGACTCAAAATCAGTTTCCTGAGGGTTTTTTTTTTTTTGAAACCATCTATAGGACAAATAAATAAAGCTGCCTTTGAACAACTTTTAAATTTAAAATTTTCAATCATTATGATGTTTACATTTTGTTCCTTTATTGCAGGATTTCTTCATTGCAGAGAGAATAGACTTTCAGTCAAAATCTGCATATGAGACAAAGAAGGCCATTATATAATGATAAAAGAGTCAATGCCTCAAGAGGATATAACAACTGTAAATATGTATGAACCCAATATTGGAGCACCTAAATATATAAAGCAAATATTAACAACTGGGGAGAAATAGACAGCAATACATTTATGAGACTTCAGTATCCTGCCTTCAACAATGACTAGGTCATCCATACAGAAAAATCAGTAAGGAAACATTAGATTTGAGTAACACTGTAGAGCAAATAGACCTAACACGTATACAGAGCATGCCATCCAAAAGCAGCAGAATAGTCATTCTTTTCAATGCACATGGATCATTCTCTAGGATAGATTACATTTTATCCCACAAAACAAATCTTAACAAATTTAACAAGCTTGAAACCATATCAAGTATCTTCTCTGACCACAATGGTATGAAACTGTGGTCAAGAAATCAATAATAGGAGAAAATATTATAAATATGTAGAAACTAAACATTATACTTGTGAACAACCAATGAATTGAAGAACAAAAGAGGGAAATCAAAGTGTCTTGAGACCAACAAAAATGGAAACACACGTACCAAAACTTATGGGATGCAGTAAAAACAATTCTAAGAGGAAAGCTGAGAGCATTAAACACCCGCATTAATACAAAAGAAAGATCTCAAATAAATTACCTACCTTTTTTGAAATTAGGTAAAAGAAATTAGGTAAAAGAAGAAAAAACTAAATCTAAAGTTAATAGAAGGGAACAGAGTAGAAATGAATAGAGACTAGAAAGACAATAGAAAAAAATAAACCTTTTCTCATTTCAAATAAAATTTTTTTCATTTCATTGAAAAGATAAAATTGACAAACCTTTACCTACCTTTTTTGAAATTAGGTAAAAGAAATTAGGTAAAAGAAGAAAAAACTAAATCTAAAGTTAATAGAAGGGAACAGAGTAGAAATGAATAGAGACTAGAAAGACAATAGAAAAAAATAAACCTTTTCTCATTTCAAATAAAATTTTTTTCATTTCATTGAAAAGATAAAATTGACAAACCTTTACCTAGACTAATAAAGAAAAAAGAAACTTGAATAAATCAAATTATAAAAGGAGACATTACTACTGATACTACAAAAATATAAAGAATCATAAGAAACTACTAAAAATTGTATAACCTAAAAGAAAGGGATAAGTTCCTAAAAATATAAACCTACCAACATTGAATCATAAAGAAATGAAAATCTGACCATAACAGGTGAGGAGATTGAAGCAGTAAAAAACAAAAACAACAACAAAAACAAGCTCCCAACAAAGAAAAACCCAGTACCAGGCTTCACAGGTGAATTATACCAAACATTTAAAGAAGAATTAACAAATCTGTCTCAAATTCCTCCAAAAAAATTGAAGAGAAAGGAACACATCCAAACTCATTGTACAAGGCTAGCATTATTCTCACACCAGAGCCAGATAAGGACACTATAAGAAAAGGAAATTACAGTCTAATATCCCTGATGATTATAGATGCAAAAACCCTATACCGGTAAACTGAATTCAACAGCACATTAAATGAATCATACATTATGACCAAGTGAAATTTATCCCTGAGACGCAAGGATGATTAAATATATGCAAATCAGTAAACATGATACACTACATTAATAGAATGAAGGATAAGAATTATATGATCATCTCACTAGATGCAGAAAAGGCATTTGACAAAATTCAACATTTTTTCATGATAAAAACTCTCAATAAATGAGGTATAGGAGGATTGTATCTCAATATAATAAAGGCCATATATAATAAGCCCATGGCTAATGTCATCTTCAACAGTAAAAAAGCTGTTCCTCTAAGATCAGGCAGAAGACAAGGGTATCCACTCTCACCACTCCTGTCCAGCATAGTACTGGAGTACTAGGCAGAGCAATCAGACAAGAAAAATAAACAAAAGGCATTCAAATCAGAAAGGAAGAAATAAAACTGTCTCTACATGCAGGTGACATGATATACAGGCAAACCTTTTATTTCACTTAACTTTTTTGTACTTCACAGATGTTGTGTTTTTTACAAGTTGAAGGCAAGACCTTCCACCAGCAAAAATATTAATGACTTGCTTTATTACTATGATCACCTTGTTGTGGTAGTCTGGAACTGAACCCATAACATCTTTAAGGTATGCCTGTATATAGAAAACCCTAAAGACTCCACACACACACACACACACACACACACACACACACACACACACCCCATTAGAACTAATAAATGAATTCAGTCAAGTTGCAGGATATAAAATCAACATATAAAAATCAGTTGCATTTCTATATACTAACAATGAACTAACCAAAAAAGAAATTAAGAAAACAATCATATTTACAATAGCATCAAAAAGAAGAAAATACTTAGCAATAAATTTAACCAAGAAAGTGAAGGTCTATACATTGAAAACCATGTCAAATTGATGAAAGAAACTGAAAAAGACACAAATATATGTAAAGATAACCCTGGTTCATAGATTGGAAAAATTTATGTTGTTAAAATGCCCCCACTATCCAAAGTGATGTACATATTCAGTGCCATCCCTATCAAAATTCCAATGGCATTTTTCACATAAATAGAAAAAAAAATCCTAAAATTCATACAAAACCACAAAAGACCCAAGATAGACAAAGCAATCTTGAGGAAGAAGAAGTAGCTGAAATCATCACACTTCCTGATTTCAAACTATATTACAAAGCTATAGTAATTAAAACAGTATAGTACTGGCATAAAAACACATACACAGACCAATGGAACAGAATAGAGAGCCTAGAAATAAACTCATATATATATATATATATATATACAATCAACTAATCTCTGACAAGTGTGCCGAAAATACACAATGGGGAAAGGATAGTTTCTTCAATGAATAGTGCTGGGATATCCACATGGAAAAGAATAATACACACGATACACAAAAATTAACTCCAAATGGATTAAGACTTAAATGTAAGACCTGAAACCATAAAACTCCTAGAAGAAAACATAGGGGCAAAGCTCCTTAACATTAGTCTTGGCAGTGACTGTTTTTTGGATTTGATACTAAAAGCACTGGCAACAAAAGCGAAAATAAACAAATGAAACAATATATAGTTTAAAAACTTCTGCATGGCAAAGGAAATGATCAAAATAAAAAAGGCAAGGAATGAAATAAAATATTTGCAAACCATATGCATAATGAGATAATATCAAAAAAATAAAAGAAACTCACATAACTCAGTAGTAGTAGTAGTGGTAGTAGTAGTAGTAGTAGTAGTAGTAGTAGTAATAGTAGTAATAATAATAATAATTCAATTAAAAATGGGAAAAGGACCTGAATAGACATTTTTCCAAAGAAGACATACAATGGCCAACAGGTATATGAAAAAGGGTTCAACATCACTAATCATCAGGGAAATACAAATCAAAACCACAATGAGATATTACCTCACACCTGTTACGATGGCTATTATCAAGAAGACAAGAGCTAACAGGTGTTGCTGAAGGCATGGAGAAAAGTGAATCCTTGTACAATGTTGGTGGGCATGTAAATTGGTAGAGACATGGGAAATAGAATGGATGTTTCTAAAAACATTCACAATAACATTAAAATAATACTACCATATGATATAGTGATCCCACTTCTGAGTATAGCTCCAAAGGGAATGAAATCAGCACAGTCCTCACTTAACATTGTTGATAGGTTCTGTAATTTTAGGTGGAATGACATATAACAAAACCAATTTTCATTAAACCAGTAGGTGACAGGTCACACCCATGTGATGTCTGCTCTTGTTCTTCCATCAGCTCCTTCTCAGTTCATCCAGGTGTGCATCATTTTCCTCATTAGAATTTCTTGACCACCTCCTTCAGAACAAGCCCCTACAGTACCACGTTTGACCATGAGGTAGGGTTAGTTGGATACGAGTTTAGAATAATGGTCCTGAGTCAGTATGTAAGCACCCGAATATCAAACAGTGGAGAAGGGCAGAATGGTCCGAGAATGATCACAACTATTGTGAAAAATAGGTAGAACATATTTTGTATTCAATTTTTTAACCAGCTCAGCCTGATTAGGAAAATAAGTATGAAGGATCAGATTAGCCAACTTTAATTTATCAAGTAGTTTTTAAAAACTGATGGACATTCGCCGCCCCACCCCCACCCCCACTGCCCTACACACACGCTCACCATCTTTTCAAGCCTCTCTTGGTCCTTCTCACTCTCTGTCTCAGAGGAGACCATATCTGTCTGTGGAGTGTTACCCTATTTCTAATGAATTTTCCATTTGACTCCCTCCTCCTAAAAAAAAATTGATGGATTGTTTTATCTCTTATTTGAGTCAAGTCAAAAATAAATTACAGGCACGCACTTTTAAAATAATTTTTAACCAGGGTGAAAATTCTTGTAGAAACCAGTGAAATCCAGAGTGTTGGGTGTCTTCTGAGAAGTTAACACATCAGGCTCCTAATAGGATATCAGTTACTGGGAGTTTAATTTGAATACATGGGATGCCCCAATAACAAATGTAAAAGGTAGAAATGATTAACTTTTCACAGTCTACTTAAAGTTAATATTGTACCATTCATGTAAAATGTATGAAATTTGCAATTATATGGGCCCATGTACCTCATCTCATACTTTATACATAGGTGTCAAATGCATTATATCTATATATGGTATAGACCCCACAAAATAGGTTTTGCTTTAAACACTCATATGTTAATTTAAAGAAATTAAGAGGAAAAAAACAAAAACAATTTTACTTTTACCTATATATATTCCATGTCTAGTGCTCCTCATTCCTTTCTGAAAATCTACAATTTCATCTGGGATCATTTACCTTTACCTGAAATCGTCCTTTAACTTCTCTTGTACTATGGGACTACCAGCAATAGATTCTTAGCTTTCAATTATCTGAAATTGTCTACTTCCCTTAGTACTTAAAAAATATTTTCATTGAATATAGAATTATGGGTTGACAGGTAGCATCATCATTATCATCATTATCATCATCATCATCATCATCATTTCAGCACTTTAAAGATGTTTTATTGTCTTCTGGCCTCCATTATTTCTGATGAGAAGTCATTAAATTATATGAGCTTGAACTGAAAAGAACAGTTCCTTAGATTCCCAACTTTCTATAGACAAGAAAGTAGATTGGCAGAGAAAGCTATTCAGCTACAGATATGAACCATTTCTTAAGGAAAAGGATGGATGATTCAGAAGCCAGAGCCAAAAACCTAGAGGGTAGAGCTAAGAATCATGAAGAACCACTCTTTGTGACTCTACACAACACACATTCCTTGCTCCCAGAGTAGGAAGAAGTAGCAGCATGTGCCTAGCTGGATTTCAGAAATGCTATGGACTAGTGATTTCTATGTGGGGTTATCTATTGTGGTTATCAGTCCCTTCCCCACCATTGTATGTAGAGTGGACAGAGCGAACTCTTCGGTTCACAGTGCTTCAGATTGAGAGAGACCATGCTGAAAAAGCCTCATCTGCTCCTGAATCTGATTTAGTTGACAACATCCTGGACCTCGAGTCTGGCTGATGCCATAATGGGATGAGACTTTTGGAGTGCTGGCCAAGACTTATAATAAACTATGTTTATTTCCTCTCCTTAATTTTTTTCCTGAAGTTAATAATTGCCTTTTTATTGCTGTTCATTTCTTTTGTACCTACCCAGACTTTCCAATTCCCCACAAGGTCAATCCCATTAGGGAACTGTATCACTTCCTTTTTCTTCTCTGCTGCATCCCTCCTTGAGATCCCATTTTCCTTATCTTTGAGATGTCCCTTTAGGTGTCATCCTTAGAATTCCATTTGCCTTTCTCCTGGTTTTGCTTTTCTATGTTCTTGGTCTCATGTCTTCCTCTTTCTTCATTTACATCTTGTTTTGGTGGAGCACATCATTCAGATTGAAAGATAGCACAATGGCAGAGGGCATGATGATGACAATGTCAGCATTCCTGTTTTTTGTGTCACAGTGTTCAAACGAGGACTCATTGTTCTCTATGTTTACGGCACAGCTGTCATTCCAGAGTCTTCGTTAGTATCTTGAAGAGTCCCTTCACTTCTCTTCTGTGTTAGATCTTTGTTTTCTACAGCCCACATTTAATACTTTCTTGGTTTATTCCTTCTTTAGTAGGAGAACATTCTCCTCTAGTGGCTTCTCAAGAATGGTGCATGGAGGCTAAATTTTTTGAGACTTCATGTCTGAAAATGTCTTTATTTCACTCTCACACTTGACTGAGAGTGTGGGTGATTATTGCTTCTCACTGACCAACATCTTTCTTTCCTCGTCCTTTCTGCTAACAAATTCTGTCCTGTGGCCACATGGTGGGCCATTTGACCAGCTTGGGCCAGGAGTCAAGCTGGTCCACTTAATCTCCTTCCCTGGGACTGTTCATACTGAATGAACAATCTTTCTACAGAGGCAGAGGAGGAGCTCTAGTCTTCTTAGCTGGCATTCCTTAAGGAAGAGACTTTAGCTGGTGGCCACTTTCCCAGCTCAGGTAGTCATCTTAGGGTTTAGAGAATGCAGTCACCACCAGAGAGAAGAGTGTCCTGGGGGTTGTCAGCACTATCCTGGGTCCTGCAGCTAGCTTTTCCTTCAACTGGAGCATTGCAGGAAGGTCCAACCAACTGGGTTCCACCAACCAGGAGCAAAGGTCCCATGAACATCCTTTATGTTTCATGAGTCTTAAGTTCCTGTCACCTGCTTTTGAAAGAAATCCACATGACTATAGAACCACTCCTAGCTGATCATGGCAGCCACCTTTTCTTTTGGATGTTGCTGCTGCTCCTTTGAAATTAAAAAATTTTTTCATACTTTCTACAAATTTTCATATCTGTCCTTTTTCATTTCCCTTTATATCATGAGCATTCTCCAGAGTTACCCAATCTTCATTTTTATGTCATTTTTATGAATTCTATTTAGAAAATGTTTTATTTACCATTACCCAACTAGTGTTTTATTCTTGTGTGTTTTGGGTTTTTTGTTTTGCAAATATAAATAACCTGGCCACTAATGCCTTTTATCATAATGCTTTTTTCTATATTATCCCTCTTAGGCTAGACTTCCTGTGGTGAAGTCATTGAATCGAGGGGAATAACTATTTAAAAAAGCTGAAGCCACAGACCAGCAAACTGATTTACAAAAGGGCTGGGCCAGTTACATGCCCACCAACTGGCCCATTTCCCGACAGCCTTGACTAATAGCATTCTTCCAGTGCTGTGCTAACTTCATACAGGAGAACTAGCATCTCTTTGCCTTGGCTTTGATTTGCATTCATTTAATTACTGAGGCTGAACCCTTCTCAGTAAGTCTATTAACCAAATTGTTTTCCTCTTTGGTGACTTGTCTGTGTCCTTAGTTCATTTCATCTTAAGGGTCTCAGTGTTTTTCTGATCAATTTCTTGAGCACTTTGGACAATTACAGTGTTGATATTTTGCCACATTGCCCATAAATATTTTTCCTGTTGTTTGCATTTTGATTTTGTAACCAATTTTGCTTATAATTTTTAGTTTATGGGCCGCCTCTTTTATTTTGTGATATCCACTGTGACTTCCTCAGAGCCCAACTTTCTCTGGCATCCTAACTTTCTGATCACATCTTAACTTTTGTTGCTTACTTGATTTTAAGGCAGAGCTGCCCTTAGAATTGACCAAAAAAAAAAAAAGGGCAGAAAAAACTGAAAAAGGCGCCTGAGAGGAAGCAGTTGGCTAGAGTCTGAACCCCCTCTGAAATAGAAGAACTGATCTTCAGGGGCCTGGAGAAATGTGTCGTTCCCACCCCACGCCCCCAGACGTTTTGAAACACTTTCCATAGTTCGTGATTAGATATTCTCCCCTTTAAAGTGTGTTACCGTCTCTTCCACACCATAAGTTGAGGACAGTTTTGTTCACCCTGGAACAGTGCTGGACACCAAATGTGCTCAAAAAATACTTACGGAAAAACTAATGAGCGAACGAAAGAGTCTGAAATCTCTCTTTCTACCACAATCTGGGCTCCCTACACTCCTTGCAACCCCCACAGGTGGCCCAGCTCGCCCAGACAACGCGAGTGGGGTGCGTAGGAAGGACAGGGAAGGCAAGGGACAAGAGAAGTGGAGTGACAGGCTGGAGAGACCCGGGGGCACGTATCCCGCCGAGCCCGCGCGACGCTTCTGCCAGCGGCCACTAGAGGGCTGGGCTGCACTGACCAGGAGCTCCTGCCAGGACCGAGGACCAGAGGGCAGGGGGCTGCCGGAACCCAGCCCGGCCCAAAGGCCAGCGACCCCGGCCCCCACGTCCCTCGGCGCCCCGCAGCACACCTTATCCACATACGCAGCCATTGCGCAGGCGGGGAAATTGAGGCAGGGCTCTGCCTGCCATCCAGAGCCCTCCACCCCAGACCTCATCCAGGAATCTCCAGACCTCATCCAGGGCTTCGCCCGGACCCTGACCCCGCGGCCTGAGCGGGGTGTGGCCGCCAGAGCCCCGACTCCTGCTCTGACGTAGCCCAGTGTCCCAAATAACTTCCTCCCCGAGAAGCTTCCGCCGCTGCGGCCGCACGTCTAGGATCCTGAAAGGCCGCGCCCAGGGCAGGCACTCCAGCGACGGTCACCCCGGACCGGCCTTCCCAGAACCAGCTTCCGCCCCGCCCGCCCCGGCCCGCAGGTTCTGGGAAGCCCCCTCCACCACACCGCCCCCGGTCCCGGGGAGAAGGGTGTAGCCCCAGGAACGGGACTGGGGCCATCTTGAGGTTGGTCCTGGCACCGCACGTTTGGGTGGGGGCTTCTAGGACCTAGTTTCCTGGGGCGAATGCCCGTGAGGGGCACTGGGGTCAGCTAGGGACCCCACCAAACACACACGTCCTGATTCCTTCTGCTCTTGTTTATTCCATAAGCACCGGTGACCTGGACTTTTCCCTGTCTGCCCCCCGCTAGTGTAAGCCACAGCCAAAACTCTGGCTCACTGATGTTTGGTACATAGCAGGTGTTCAATAAATATGAATGAACAAATGAATGAATGAAACACCCACAGTCTAGTGGGTGGACTGCAACCAACTTATGTGAGGCCTGTGGTCAGTAGGGAGGGTTGTGGTCAGTTCATGGTGACAGACAGAACCCCAGGCCATAAGCACCCAAATGGGAGAGGTGCACCCTGGCCCCAAGACCCTAAGGTATATTAGGGTGAGGGGTCTGGCCCCTTGGGGTTCAGGGGTTCAGGGCCAGGTTATGGAGGAGTCGGAGTTCTGGGGTGCCTCCTTCCTTCCAACAGACCTGGGCGGGCCAGGCCAACAGGTTGGGCAGCATAGTCAAGCTGACACTCACCTCCAGCATAAAACCCCACTTCATGGAGGCTGGCACCTCACTCTAGCGCTCCAGGAGCTCCCACCACCACTGTCCCCCACCTGGCACCCCAGCCAGGCTCAAGATCATGAGGCGGCTGCCGGCCATGGCCCTGCTCCTGCTGCTGCTGCGGTTTGGTGAGTTTTGGATGTTGTAGGAAGTCAGTCCGCTCCTCCCAGAGGGGCCCCTCTGCCCTGCCTGGAGCTCTAGCTAAGCCTCCAACTCCCTGGCCAGGCTTGGGGCTGTGGCATAGGCCTCCCCTCCCCGCTCCAGTGGTGTGGCCTCCCAGGTGGGTGGGAAGGTCCAGATGTCCTACCTGGGAGAGTGAAGTGGGAAAGGCAGGACGGGGATGTGGGTGCAGGCCCAAGAAGACCCCTGAGGCAGTGACATGGGCAGGGGCTTTGCTCCTTCCCTCCACCTTGCTTTGAAGTTCATTGGCCAAGCACTGGGCTTGCTGCCTCTGCTTCTTCTCATCTGGCCACTCCCCATCTCCCAGATGAAGACACAGGCTGCATGTATGCAGGATCTGAATTCAAGAGCCACTGGGCTCCAAATCCCAGGACTGCCATCAGCTAGGTCTCTGAAGGGGGGTGGCAGAGCTGCTGCCTGAGCCAGTGAGCCCCAGGAGACTGGCCGGGGAGACTCAATGGGAAGTGAGGGTGAAGGTCGGGGCCAGGGGTGAAGGCTCTTGTTTCCACTAGAGAGGGAGGATATGGGGAGGAGCAGGCCCTGCACCCCTGTCCTGTCTGTCTTCCAATCCTGGGTCAGGGTCAGCAGGTGCCAGCCAGGGAACCACACCTGCCAGGCCCCTCCCGGCCAGGCGGGCTGCCCTCTGCCAGGGAAACCTTCCCACATTCCTGGGCCAGCCTGGCCAGCTCGGCTACCACCTCACTTCCTTGTCCTCAAGTCACCTCCCAGGGCCAAGCTGGGTCACCTCAGGCTCCAACTCGGCCATGGCTCCAGGCTTCCTACCAGGGGTTGGAGGGCACCAGGGGGGCATCTCTGTGGAGAGGGCCAGCCTCCCTGGGTTCCCCTCCTGGCATCCTGGCACAAGGATAACAACGCTCTTTGAGGGAGCCCATCTCTGCTAGAGGCTGTAACACCATGATCACTCCCAATAGGTTAAGTAACCAAGGTCATTGCCAAAGTGGAAACAGCAGCCTGCATTTGACTTACAAACAGCTGTGACCGGAGGCCTGACTCCTTCAATGCCATTCTCAGTCCCACCTCTAGCTCTTCCCTCTTGAAGGCTTAGGCTTCTCCCATTCCCACCACCCAAGCCTCCACCAGCTACAGGCCCATGGCCCAAAGGAAGGGCCTGACCCCCTGGCCGGCTTATCCATCCCCCGACAAGACGCCCACTGTGCAGAGCCCAGGTCTCTGCATCACCCCTTCTTGGTCAGACCAGCCCCCTCCGGCTGCTCTCCTTCTGTCCATCTATGTCCCCTTGGCTCAGCCCCCTGGATGTGGGCTCTGCCTTCAAGGAGCTCCTGGGCCAATAGGTGAGATAAGCAATTCTACCTCCAGGGTGAATGAGGTGGGCAGAGCTCTATGAGGCCCAGCAGAAGGACCAAGAACTCAGGAGAAGGGGCCAGGCTTTCCAGACAGTGTGAGCAAAGAGAGCTGCCCAGAGGAAGCTGCATTTGTTAGGCCTCAATCTGGATTAGGACCTGTAGGATCTGGACATGTAGTAACTAGGAGGAGTAAAGGGCCTCTAGACAGAGGGGTGTTGTGAGCAAACCCTCAGAGGCCAGAGGACTCAGCAGGAATGAGAAGTAGAGTTCCTCAGAGGCTGGGGTGAGGAAGCCTGCAAAGCCTCAAGGGGCATCTGCCAGGCTGCAGGCATATGCACTTGATCCTGGGAGTGGACCCTGGATCCATCTGCGTGTATGGAATGGGGAATGAATGTGGGGAGAACCAGGACAATGCTCAGGAAAATTCCCATAGGAAGAGGACGAACCTGTAAGTACCTTAGTGCCAGTGAGTACAGACAGGTGAACGGAGCATCGTGTGCAAGCAGAAACATCAGGCCTTGGAAAGAGCAGGGGGTCAGGTGCTAGCAATCTAACTAAATTATATTGCTTTAAGATGAGCAGCCTTCCTGGGGAACATTTGCATTTTTAAAGGACGCCTTGTGAACACAAATCCGGGAGCAGTAAGTCCAGGGCAGACTTCCTGTTCTCATCACTTGCCTGGGCTTATCCCACCCTTGTCCCCACACTTCTGCTTGGCACTCCTACTTTGAAGAGTGACCAGTCCTGCCTGTGCCTTCTGAGCTTCCCAGCGTCCACTTCCTCCTCCTGCCACATCTACAGCTCCCCCCTACCCCCCAACCCCGACCCCTCAGCATTGGGGAGTACACCCCTTGGACTAGGAGTCTGGCTAGAAGAACAGGGGTCCCATAAAAAACCTCAGGGTCCTCGGGCACCCATGAAGATGCATGGCTCAGCCCTGTGCTTGCAACCCGGGGCCTCTAACCTCCATGGGGCTGGTCAGAGTAAAGATGGTTTCAAAAACAGCTGCCCCACCCTCTGGGCCTAAAAAAGGGTTGGGGTACAGAAATGCTAAGGGCTGAGGTGAGAGAGGCTGTCTTGATCCCCACACCCTAGTTCTGATCATATCTGTCCCCAGTGAATATGCTGAATGGGGGTACCTCTCTTGAGGGGCAGGTATTTCCAGAGTATAGCTGGCACTGCACTGGGGATTGTTGCCCTGGCTGTGGTCTCAAGGCTGGGGCAGAGGTTCCTGCAAAGGCCTAATAGCAGGTCCCATGCCTTGTCCAGAGACACGATGTGAGGCAATGGATCCTGGGGAGATGCAGCCTCAAAAACAGCCCTATCCCCATCACTCTGCCTGTCCCCTCACCTCCCCAACCCCAGGGCATTATGGCCCAGCAGGGTGTCTTGGGCTCCACTGGTAGAGCATACTGAAATGCCTGAGAAGGGGTCGGCTCTTGGGAATCTGGAATCTTGGGAAGACTGACTCATTAAGACCACTGGCTGGCTTGTCTCTCCTTCCCCTGAGACCTGTGGGGCTGAGCCATAGCCTCAGGACTGAAGTTAGATTGGAGACTTACTCCTCAGAACAGACTGTGAGAAGATTCAGAGCTCTGAAATGCAGAGGCAGTTCCAGGGCCTCTCCCTTTAGCTCAACTCCAGGCTGTCCAAAGGGTAGAATGCAGACCCCACAGCACCAGGGCTGAAGGCTGGGTTCTCCCCAGAGCTTCCAGACAAGGATAGGTGTGGTGTTTGGAGGAAGAGACCCCTGCAGGGATGAGAGGAACCATCCTGTCCCAAGCAGGAGTCAAGCCATGACGGGGGTCCCATCACTGGCGTCTTCTGATTGCCTCCTTGTATGGCAAGGAGTCTGTCCTTGCAGATAAGCTCTGGCCCATAGGCCTGGGCCTGTAGACCTCGAAGGGAGGGCCTGTGGAGTCCCTCTGTGGACTGTCCTGAGTCCTTAGGGGGCTGGGTATGGAGTAGAGGAGGGCCAAGTCGACCAGCGTTGGGGACAGGAGGAGCAGACCCTGGCTGTGGCAAAGTTGACTGACCGCTCTCTTTTCTCCCTTCCAGGGACTCAGGGGGCCAAGGCATCGAGCGGTAAGCAACAAGGCCCTTGGGTTGGGGGACAGAAGCGGGCTTATCTGAGAGCTGTGAGACTGGCCAGAAGCTCTCAAACACACCTGGGAGGCGACCCAGAATAAATGGGCAAGGCGCGGGGAATTCCAAAGTAAGGAAAAGCTGTGGCTCAGTAGAACTGGAGCCCAGACAGGAGGATGTCTGATAGCCCAAGAGGACCACTGAGGCATGAAGCATGGAGATGGGGGCAGGAAAAAGTGACAGGAAGCTAAGGATGGTACCTGTTGATTATTCTGCTGTAATAATAACAGACTCCCTTGGGATTACTTACCCTGTGTGGGACCCTCCCAATATCCACTGTCCTTCCAGGAGCCCATTTGTCAGGCCCTGGGGTAAGACCTCTACATGTGTTCTCTCAACCCTCACTACAATATTTTACAGGTGACAGGCATGAGGCACATTGGGGTGGGGGTGGGGTGGTCTTTCCCACAATTGGGAAGTGTCTCCCTGTGTCAGAGGCTGACCTGATGCTCAGGCCTCTGACCTGCCCCCCTCCCCGCCCCCCAATCTCAAGCAGGTCAGGGGCAGGGAGAGCCCTGAATTGAGCAGAAAGAAGCGGGAATGTGGGGCTGGGGCAGAGAATCAGCCATGGAACCAACCCCCAGCGAGCATTGCCTTGTGTTACCCTAGTCTGCGGGCACCCCAGGATGCTGAACCGGATGGTAGGCGGGCAGGATGCCTTGGAGGGTGAGTGGCCATGGCAAGTCAGCATCCAGCGAAACGGAAGCCACTTCTGTGGGGGCAGCCTCATCACAGAGCGGTGGGTCCTCACTGCAGCGCACTGCTTCTCCAAGTGAGTTGGCCAAACCCCGCTCCCTCCCTCACCACTGATCTCCCTTGTCTGCTCCGCCTTCCAGCTGCAATTGCTGCTTCCCAGTCAGCCCTTGCTCCCCGAAGCCCAGCAGAGAGGTCCACTACTTGTCTCACCAGAGAGGTGCCTGGCCAAGCCTGGGGCCCTGTGCCTGCAAAGGCTGGCAGGCTCCTCCCACACCCTAGCCCTGGCCCTGATCCCTCCTCCCACACCTCAAATTCAGGACACTCCCTTTTCCAGCTGGGACTCTGGTTACAGATGAGCCCAAGGACTGGAGTAGAATGTCCCTTCCTCCTCCTCACCATGCCATCCCTGACCAAAGGGCCAGGCCAACCATCCCTGCTACCACACTGCAAACCTCCCGACCCCTGACCTTCAAGGTTTCCCAAGAACCTCAGCTCTTGCCTCACCACAGCTCTGCAATTCCTTTAAAATCTCACATCTTAAATTTAGCAATGCAGGCTCAGAGGGAGTAGTTCTCTGGGCCAATCCCGAGTCGGCTGGCCCCCAGCTGCACCGCCATGGGTGTTTATCTTCACCCCTCACAGCAAGACTTTCAAGTAGGGGCTGTTACTGTCCCCACTTCACAGCTGAGGAAACTGAGTCACAGAACTTGACAGGTGACTTGCCCAAGGTCACCCAGCTGGCCAGGGGTGAAGCTGGAAATTAAAGTCAGAGATTAAAGCCACTTTAGCTTATGCACCCTTAACCACCCCACCCTAATGTGTGTCCTCCTGGAGATTTTTTTGAAGATACTATACAAAGAGAGATGTCAGGCAGTAAACCTGGAAAACAGGAGGGAGGTATGTGGCAGCGGAGAAACACCACCAACTCCTTACTCTTTCCTTTCCCCATCTAACCTCCAGCAACATCCCCTTTGAAGCCCCAGAGGGGCTGCCTCACACCAGCTCTCTGCTCTTTCCCACCAGCACCTCTGAAACATCCTTGTACCGGGTCCTGCTGGGGGCACGGCAGCTGGTGAAGCCAGGGCCGCATGCCATGTATGCTCGGGTGAAGCGGGTAGAGAGCAACCCCCTGTACCAGGGCATGGCCTCCAGTGCCGATGTGGCCCTGGTGGAACTGGATACACCTGTGACCTTCACCAACTATATCCTCCCTGTGTGCCTGCCTGACCCCTCAGTCACTTTTGAAACGGGCACGAAATGCTGGGTCACCGGCTGGGGCAGCCCCAGTGAACAAGGTAATGGGGCAGAGGCAGAAAATGGGGGACATACCTAGAGATGATCCCAGGAAAGTTGGGGGCCACTTTGAACCAACAATCTTTTTGTTGATATGGGTACACATGATGTCTACTGAAATGGGTGGAGTGAGTATGGGAAAGAGGCAGCAAACTCAGAAGGAGGAGCCATAGAGAAGTGGAGAGAGGCCAGGAGCTCAGCCTGGTGCACGGAAGGAGGGAAGGAGGAATTGTCCCACAAAGCCCTGAGCCAAAAGGTCTAAAACCAAGCAAGAAATGGGGAGCAACAGAGCTGTGATTCTCGAGAACCCAGGGCCACGGGGTCCTTGGTAAGACTGTCTGCTAAGATGCAGGGTGTTTCACTCCTCCACAGACCGCCTGCCCAACCCTCGAATCCTGCAGAAACTTGCTGTGCCCATCATTGACACACCCAAGTGCAACCTACTCTACAGCAAAGATACTGACTCTGACTTGCAGCTGAAAACCATCAAGGACGACATGCTGTGTGCCGGCTTCGCTGAGGGCAAGAAAGATGCCTGCAAGGTACGGGCTGGGATAGGCTGCGCCAGAGGCTGAGCCCTGCTCCCTAGGCCCAGGTCAAGGTGGGAACTAGCCCAGCCTGGTTGAGGCCCCAGTAGGTGGGCTCACAGTCCAGACCAGAGCTGTGCATTCAGTCAGATGGGAAAGGCAGATCCCTGGACCCCACCCAGGGGAGTCAGTAGGTGTGCAGTGGGGGTTGAGAAAATATACTTTCAACATACCACTCTGAGCAGATGGTCTGAGAGTGCTAAAGAAATGGGCACCCCAGGCCAGAAAAGGAAGGACCAGCCAGTAGTGTGAGGAGAGCTGGGCAGGGACATTCCTAGGGCTGAGAGTTGAGGAGAGGAACAAAAGGAGGAAGACAGCTATGTGTGCCTGTGTACCTGCTGGCTCTTGGGTCCCTGTGGGCTGACAGTTCCTCTACTTCCTCCACAGGGTGACTCAGGGGGCCCTCTGGTATGCCTTGTGAACCAGTCATGGCTTCAGGCTGGGGTGATCAGCTGGGGTGAGGGCTGTGCCCGCCGGAACCGTCCAGGTGTCTACATCCGGGTCACTTCCCACCATAACTGGATCCATCAGATTATCCCAGAACTGCAGTTCCAGCAGGCCAGGTCAGGTGGCCAGAAGCGGGAACCCCGGGTCCAGCAGCCCCTTGATCAGAATTTTGCGCCCTGCCTGGCAGCCCACACCATCCTCCTGGTCCTCACCACCCTGCTCACCTGCCTCTGAGCCCCACTCAGGCAGGTGGGTGAGCACAGCCTCAGGGCCTACGTGTACATTTGTAAATAGCTCTGATTCTCCCTTCTTTCAAATGCCCAGTTATTTTTATTTATGTTCACCCTCTAATAAAAACCCGACCTCCGTGCCAGCTGCCTGGGTGTGGACCCTGAGGGGGAGGGGAGTGGAGAGGCACCAGATGGGGGTGGGGTACTGAGCTGTGAGTTGGGGACAGTGCTAAATGGGGACATGTGGAGGGTTGGAGCACATGGAGGGTGAGGCTCACAGTGGGAAGAGAGCTGCGGCAGGCACACTGGAAGCTGGATGTCACTAGATTCCAGGGCCTTGGTGTCCCATGACACCTGTCCCCAGAACTCATAGGCGGCTTCCCTGCTCATTGTCCTTGCTAATGCAACTCTCACCATGTTGCCGAGGGGCACCTGGACTGGGCCCTGGGGGCAGTGATAGGCCCCCCACAAAAAGTGGGGGCCTGGCAGAGGGTCCTGGAAGAGGAGGGCTTTATGGGGTATGGAGGACTCACTGCCCTCTCTGAGCTGGTTTTTCTCCTATAACCCAGGACGGCGCCCCCACCTGCCTCTCGGGGTGACTCAGTAGATGGTGAATGTACCAGAGGGTGCAGCAGGGCAAGGCAGTGATGCGGATCCTGCTGTGGGCTCCTGTGCCTGCCCGCCTCCTTCCTAGGCTCCAACCCCACCCAGGAAACTGCCTGGGGACAGCTCCACTGGCGCCCTGCAGACCCAGTGCCCCAGAAGGCTGGACCTCCCCAGAGCTTGGGGATGCAAGGATCATAGTGGCCTTATCAAATCCACACACTGCATGGGCAGAGCTGTGACAGGTGTCACACAAAGGCAAGACCCAGGCCACTTGGGCTGTGAAGGCTGAGGCTCTGGCAGCTCCCTGGGCTGGGATCCCTTCTTTCCTCCTTCCACAGGGTTCAGGGTCCAGGTCAGACTTGGTGACTTTAATGGTTTGTGCAAGAACCCTCTTGCCCCGCAGAATTCAGAAATGAGCCGGAATCCTGCATAGAGGCCCCACCCCAGGCCTGCTGCCCGGCTTGATCCCAGCTCTGGGGCCCCACCCTCTCAGGCCTTGACCTGTCATCAGCAACCACACACAATCTCCCTAAACCCACCCCTCCTTCCCAGTGTGCCCTGTTTCAGCCTGTCACCACCAGGAATCCAGCATAAACAGGTCTCTGGAGCTCAGGCCCCAGTGTGTTCACAGCCCTGCTGTGATGGTGCAGATGCCCATAGGGCAGCCTTAGCTTCACAGGCTGGCCACAGCAGACCTCTTCTGCAGCCAGGTGGTAAGCTCCCCAAGTGGGCCAATTCTCAAAGGGTACCTGGGTTCACCTGCCATGCTCAGCAAACACGGACTGGATGAGACTCCTAGGAGGGCAGGGATTCTTCTACTGCTGCCTGTACACATCCATGCCTCCACTCACATGTTCATACCCATGCACACCTATGCACATAGAAACACACACATATGCAAGTGCATGCACGCACCTGCTTATGTACACACAGCCACAGCTTGCCCGCCCGATGCCAGGAAGAAAGTAGGCCTGGATATTTATGGAATGAATCAATAAGCACTTAGCAAGCCCCTGCTATGGACTGGCCTTGGGGACAGAGTGGGAACAAATTCTGAATTCCCTTCTGTGCTCCTTTGCCAGGTGCATCCCTGACTCCAGATAGGAAGGACCAGGAGGTGCAGCAACTGGTAGAGGCTCACAGGGGCCCCACTTCCCAGCTGGCTGCTCTGTGGCCCTCCAGGGACTGACTGTGCTGTTTATCGCTCTCCTCTAGACCAGAGATGGGTTCCAAGTCCCTCAGGGGGCAGCAGGTGAACCAAGGCTTAGGCAGGGGGGCTGGGTGTGGAACCAAGCTGTGGGTGTCCTGAGGGCAAGTTCTCGGTCATCCTGGCTGGGAGCAGAAGCTGGCTTGGGTCCTGCAGCCTTAGAGAGAGGCCTGGGCAAACCCTCGACCTGGCTCTGGGGGTATAAAAAGCCTCAGTTCCATGGTGGTGGTGGGGTAGAGGTTAGGTGGTCCCTGGAGGGAGGCCTCTCTGCAGCCTCTGTGGGGAAGCCAGAACAAAACCTGACTGCTCGGAGATGGCCAAACACCAGACTCCACTAGGAGGACTAGCCATCCTATCTCTGCCTCCTCCTACCTGCTGTCCTTGCTTTCTGAGTGCCCCGGGGTCTGCTATCACCCCCCGATCCTCCTACTGCAGGACAGGGGTCTGGTCAGGTTGAGAGGCTAACGGAGGATCACAGACACCGCCGGGGCAGCCTAGCCGCCAGTGACACCCCACCCAGATGGACTGGGAAAGTGAGTCTGGGGTCCTGGGTGTGGCCCCTGATGCAGCCACTGGGCTGCTGCAAGCTGCCCTGTCCCACACATTCCCCTACTCCAACACTGTCCCTGCCCAGACCCAGGGCAGATGCTCAACCCAATGGCTGTGGAGAGACAGGGCAAACACTCATGCAGAGACCATGGGATTAAAAGGGAAAGCAGATTTATTTCATGCCATTCACAGTTTGCAGCAGGCTTAGTGTTGTGAAAGTAGGTTAAGGAGAGACGTGCTCCCAGCTGTCACGGGTGCCCTCTCCCACCTGCGTGGGGATGCAGCTCAGACACAAGTTTCCAAACCACCACCACACAGCACCTTAGAGCCATCTGCCAGGTGGGTGGGAGGTTAGTACCAGGGCCCCGCCAGCTGCAGGAAGAATACAGAGACTGATGCCCCAAAGGTGGGTGGAGGGCAGTGGGCCCCCACCCACCTTGTAGCAATCATAACCTTGTAGCAATCAGAATAGCCTATAGGTGAAGCAAGAGGAGGTAACCAGAACCCTTCCTGGGAGCCACAACCGAGCCTGAAAATCCACACACATGCCCACACACCATACACATGCACACATAAGCATGATCAGCCCCAGGAAGGAAAACTGCTAGACCAGGACCCTAGACCCCTTCTGGCCTCAAGGAGCAGAGGTCAGTCATGGCTCTGATGTCACAGGACAGGCACTGAGCCCCAGGCCTGATGTCACCACCCAGGGCTCAGGTGCTCAGAAGGCATGGAGGAAGGAAAGGCAAAGAGGGGATACAAATCAAAGTTCCCAAACCAGAGACCCCCCTTCCCAACCTGGGAACTATGCACCAGTGTCCAGATTTGGTCTGTCTTAGGAAAGTGTGGCTCACTCCAGGTGCTGGGGTGGCGCTACTCCTGCTGAAGGGTGCCAACCACACAGGCTCTGTAGAACAGACGCACAGCTGCACTATGGGTTCAGCCCTTTATTGCCTCAGCAGTAAGGTGTCAGCCAGCCACTGCCACTAGCTCTGGAAAGGATGGAAGATACCAGAAGCACCTGTTGGGTGGACACAAGTAAATGCAAGGGAGAGAGTCAAGGTGAGGTGGGGCAGTGCCTGCCCTTGTGCAAGTCCCTGGAAGGTTCTGGTCATAGGCTCTGGGGGAGGTTCAGCAGCTAGGGACTTACACAGGGAGCTTGCACACGCCAAGGACCCGCCTCCCTCTCCTGTCCTGCTCCCTGGCTTCCTGGGGCTACAGGGCTGGTGGCCCTGAGGCTGCCCCAAGAACTGTGTCCCTTGCCCCTCCCCAGAACCCTCCACAGTGGGCAGGCTATGCCACGATGTCCAAGGGACAGGGCTCCCTCCTTAGCTTCAGGACCCAGACTGGATAGCTCTCTCCTTTCCAGTCCTTTGCTTGGACAGGAGACAAGCTCAAGGCTTTAATGGGGACACCTGAGATGCTCTGGGGCCTCTCCCAAGTACTTGCCTGGCAGAGGGAACTAGAGGAAGTTCCAGGTTTGTTGTTGGCGTCAGGAAGCTGGGAGATGCCAAATTTAGTCTGTTCTGAAAGCAAACTCCTTGGAGAACTTGGAGTCCTTTTCCATGTGCCCCGAGCTGTACCCTGAGCACCCAAGAGCCCAGCTAGCTTCCAAGCAGGGAGTTGCCATCCTCAGCCTGGGCAGGCAGGACAGCAGTCTCCCCAGGACCCTGGGACCCCTGGTCAAGCTGGCTGCACGCTTGGAAACAGGATGGACACTCTGACAAGGCTGGAAGTTTGAGAAGCCTGAGACTCCAGCATTTTGGGGTCAAGGACATTCTAGCCAGCCTCGGAGCCAGAGCTCTCCAGGGGACACAGGAACATGAATTTCCCCAAAGTGTGGAGGGCATCCCAGGAGCTTTCACAAAGCATCCATCCACCAGGGAAAGCCAGAGAGGCTATGGGGACGGGGGGAGTTAGGATTTGGAGGAATGTGAAGCTAGCACTTCTGGCCAGAGTGAGAGACAAGACAGGTGGACATGCTTAACTTGATGAGGCATAAGTACTTTTAAAAAAGTCACTCAAAAATGATCTTCTTGTCCCAGGGATGAGACAGTAAGAGGTAGGTGAGGTGGCCAGGCCAGGCCTGGCCAAGGTGGGAGATGGGCATGTGTTGCACTAATCCCCCAGCCCCAGCCCTCACCAGTCCCCAGGCTGGACAGCAACAGACAAGTGGACAGCCGGCTCCACCCTGGCCACTGACTGTGCCCGGGGTCACCAAGAGCTTTTTCATGCACTTTAAGACACTAACAGTTGCTCTGCTCATTCATAAATACACAATTTTATTTGCTATTTTCAGGGGAAACTTAGGCATTAAACTGTAAGCTGATAAAATACAGATACCTAAAAAAGTATAAAAGTATAAATATCCCTTTAGAATAAATTTTAGTGAATTAAGTCTTAATATCTTTAAATTAAAAAAACACCACAAGCCTATCTATGATGTCAAGGTCACAAATTTAACGACGCTAAGCAGCCAGCAGTGCCCCACAAGTACACCTCAAGGCCAGCAAGGGCCGCCCTCTTCCCAGGGCTCGGCAGGGAGAACAAGTCACCAGGGGCTAAATGTGCCCTATAGAAAGGTTGCTATAAACGGTTAAAGCCAAACATTTAACAACATACAACAGACCTTACAAAAAGGAGGAGGTAAGTCCTAGGTGCTGGAGAACTCGGTTAATCAGGTTATTGGCAAAAAAGAAAAGGGCTCTGGCGGCATCTGAAACTAGACGTGTCAGAGCCTCCGCCCAACGTGTCAGCAGTCCCGGTGTCAGTGTGCACAGCTCCCCCGGAGGCCCGAGGTCAGGAAGCAGAAAGCTGCTGATTTGAGCCAGGTCCTCAAGACTCTGACAGTCCCCACAACCAGTTCAGAAAAGTCTGTTCTCAAAGCATGCAGACAGCGGGTTTTAAAGAAATTCTAGTAGCTCCAATGTCATGTCAGGTGGGCAAAGCCCGTGTAGGTTGTGAGTGAAGTCTCAAACATCCCAGAAGTTTCAGAGAGAACTGCATAGTTATACAAAAAAAATGAAAAAGCTGGCAAGAAAGAGAAATATTTGTGATGCGCTGTAAACATCCAATTTTCAACATGACCCGGAGTTTCAGCTCCAGAAGCCAGGTGGACAGGCCTCCCACCCTGACCTCCATCCCAGATGAGACAAAGGCACTGACTGACGGGCGCCAGCTCCCCTATAAGCCCGTGGGTTCGATATGGACGTGACAAAATTTCTACCTCCCTTTAAATGACTTAATAGATCAATCCAAAATGCAGCAACACTTTTAGGCATTTCTAAAAAGTAAAAACATTAGAAGTCTATCCACACAGGCAAAGAAGGGGTGCAAAGGTCTCTCGCCTGGAAAATACAAATGGAGAAGCCTTAACTGTTCCAGGCTGGGTCAGGATGGGAGAGCACGGCTCTGAAGGAGGCCCAGCCTTGGGGAGGAGGCCACCTCTGTCAAAAGCTGCCCAAGGCTATGAGAAACCGCCAATCACACCCAGGAGTGACTCCCTGACCGGAGGACCAGGGCCAGATGGAGTGTGGGTGACCATCGGATATCTAGAGCCCAGAGCAGCACGGCAGCCACTTGCTACCAGTGAGGCCCGGGCTCTTTTCCAGGCTGTTTATGTAGCACCAAGAACGCTGTCCTTTAAATGATCTTCGGTGATTAAAGGTGTCAGTCAGGAGCACTCAGGCCTGTGTGGCACTTGGAAAACCTAGTGGAGGCTCCCAGAGGAACGCCCACCCAGCCAGCACACCAACTCCTAGTGGGGACACCCGGTCTTAGACAGCTGGTTCTGTCTCTCACCACCCACCTCAGAGGCAAAAAAGGATTCACACCCAGATCTCTAGAGAAATTGTCAAAAGCAGGTTTCTTCTCATGGCCAAGCTTCCTCGACATGGCAGTTCGTTGCATCTTGGGAAAAGTAAAATGTTTCTTCGGCTGTCAAAACTGTGCTCCTCACATCCTTGAACCCCGTTCTTGTAAAATCTGAAAATGCCAAATGCAGAGAATGAGGACATGAGCCTTGGACAGCGAGGTGGGAACTATGCAGCCCTGGAGCCAAGTACACTGCTCCAAGGAGCAGAGCCCAGACACCTTCGTGGGCCTACAGATATCTCGGCTCAGGGGCCTGAGGAGCCAGCACCACTGGCCAGGGTCTGAGAATAGGCTGCGGACCGGCCCAGCTGACCCTTGCTGTGGTGGGCTGTCTTGAGCACCTCCAGGTCCCATGCAAGGGGACAGCCCCTCCAACTTTCCCCACTCTCTAGCCCAGCCTGAAGTCAGAGAGACACACCCTCGCCTCCACCCAGCCCCTTCCTGGGCTTCCTCCAGGAGGCTGAGACATGCACGCATGGCCTAAGGAGGTACAGCTCCTTACCAGACCTCAGGGACCCCTGGCAGTATCTCCCCCAATGGCCACCTCCTGCTCCCCTCCTGAGGGTGCCAGAGCCTACCTAGGGGCTTAACTGCCCACCTGCCAGGCACCAACTCCTGAGTCTTTCTCTCCAGCTAGCTGAAGAGACAAACGTACACAGACACAAACGTACAGACAAACGTACAACCAGGGCCTCTGGGATCCCAGAGGCTCCCACTCCAATCTTCCCCTCTTCCTTCTTCCATGCCCCGTTGCAAACCACATCTCCTCCACCCTGCATCCAGACATACAACCCTGAAGCCTGGGCCCCCAGGCCTGTCACCCAGTGCCCACACCCATCAGCTTGTTCTGCACAACGCCTGGCTGGGCTCAAATCTTGCACGGTGCATGGCCTCCCTGTGACTGGACTGACCACCTCAAAGGTGCCTGCCCCCTCCTTGCTGCAGCCAGACAGGACTCTATGGAACATGCACCTGACCCCACTGCCAGCCCTGCAGAGTCCACCGCCCCTCTCCTTCATACTCCTCCTTGGCATCTCAGGGCCAGAGTAGCTCCCCGGCCCCAGCCCCTCTCACCACTGGAATCATCTGTGGATCCCACCCACCTCCAAATTGGGCTGGGAGCTCTTCAAGGGCTGAAGCCACCTGGGGACAGGCCTGCACATTGGTAAAATCTACCAGTCAAACCCTACAGAGGCCAGGTAGAGGGGGAGGGACCACTCTATGTTCCCAGTGGGGGCTTTGGAACTGGCAAATATTGCTGTTTCACTATATCAAGTATGGCTGCTAAGCACCAGGTAACCAGGACAGAAAGGCCACAAGTCATAACCACAGCCACCCAGTGCTGTAAGATGACCATCCTGATCTCATCAGCGATCTAAGAGTGAGCTGCCTAGGGGCATTTTCTGCTTGAATTTCAGAGCTGAGAAAGATAGGGCTCCTAGGACACTGTGTATTTCTGAGCCCCCAGCCCAGTGCAACAGGGGGATGTGCCCCAGAAGCAAGCCAGCCCTACCCATGCCAGGCCCAGGCCCACATGGACTCTCTGGCCAGAGTGAGGTTCACTGCTTCCCAGAGAGGTCCGGCAGGTGAAGTTCTCAGGCTCGCGGTGAGTGCCCTGCATGCCCCACAAACTCCTGCTCACCAGCGAGGGTGGCTGCCCACAGCAGAGTGGCCAGTCTCTCATGGTCACCCAGGACGCGTATGAGTGACTCAAGAGAAGGTGCAAGTTCTCGGGAGTCGCTCTAGCTGTCCCTTCATACCTCTCTCTGCTGGTCCCCAAGCCTGGACCCTGAGTCTCTGAGAGCTCTGGGGATGCTCAGATGGCCCACGCTGCAGCCCCTGCAAGGTGCACCTTCTGCGGTGCTAGGAAAGCAGTACCCCAGACTGTGTGCCCCAACTCAGACCAGACCAGGGCAAGCCCCTAGGTTTAGTAGAATTTGCTGGGAAAACCCAGGAGGCCCTGTCAGAGGGACATGGTCTAAAGAGGTGACTTGGGGTGACAGTGCATCCTTGTTCAGCCCCTGCAGGGCCTTTCTGCCAAGGTGCTAGTCTCAGCCCCAGGAGGGTCTGCTGGCCCCTTATCCTTGCTGTCTGCAGGGAAAGCTGGGGCCTGTGGGGGCCCATAAAGCTCAGAGCTCCTCACTTTGTGAGAGTCCAGCAGAGCAGAGGGAGTATCTGAGTTCAAAGGACTAAATGGTGGAAATGAGGCCCACACAACCGAAATCTGCCTAGGAGCACGGTAATAGCGCAGGAAGGGTGCCCCCCCCAGGGCAGATGCCACGAGAACTATCTCCTAATGAGGGCAACCTGCCCTCTCTAGACAGAAGACCCCCTCCCAGGACCTGTGAAAGTCACAGCCCCGTCTGCCCTGGACAGAGTTCTCATCTGGGCTACCTCCCGCAGGGACCAGGGCAGGTCACACACCATGAGCAGCACCCCATGGGCAGGCTCAGGCGGGTCCGGTGGCCACTGTAGCTCCAGAGCTACTCTGTGATTAGCCCATGCCTGCGCCGCCCACAGCTCAGACCCGTGTGAGGGCCACCACAGCAGCTCTAGCTGGCAGATGCAAAATCAATAACTTGGGACGGGGACTGAAAGAAGCCCCTTTGTCCCTACTGGATGTTGGCCCAGTGCCAGCACCCAACAGACCACCAGTAGGTGCGGCTCCTCTAAGTTCATGTGGGCTCCCCTAGCACCAAGTTGGGTTCCTATCACGAGTCACCACTGGGCCAGGCCAAAGTCCAGGGCCTGCTGCCTGCTGCCTGCTGCCCACATGCTGCTGAGCCACTAAGATGTGGCTCCCACAAATGTAAACTACACACCTGATTTCACAGACTTTAAAGTGAGAATAGTAAAGTATGTCAATGATTTTTACCGTTTGCAGAGAAAGCTGGGCTAGATTGAAATGACATTTTGCCTACACTGAATTAACAGTATTAGCATAAATTTCTTCTTAATATGGCTACTACAAAGTTTAAAAGGACAGATGGAGCTTGTGCTATGTCCCCTGGGCCCTGACAGCTGGTCCAGACCTGCACTCAGCAAACATGTCCTTAAAGGGCCAGATAGTAAATATTATTTTAGGGTTTGTGGATCAAAAGGCAAAACTGAGGGTGTTATGTATTTATATAATCAACAAAACAAAACAAACAGAACAAAAAAAAAAACAACTACTTAAAGTGTAAAAGTTCCCCATCTAGACTGCTTGTTGCCGAATGGTTGGCCCTTCAGTGCTCAGCTGGCCTCATGCCTTCTGAGCTCCTCCCAGGGTGGAGGCTGAGGGTCTCAACTGTAGGTCTTGTTTACATTTGAGGGCCCTGGTGGGAGTGGAGGACCCTGGGATGATGCCTGGCTCATCTGCCTGCAACTTGCCTCTCTGGGCCGCGACTTGCCCAGTGCAAGATGAGAGAGAAAGCCAAGTGGTTCCTGCTAATGGAAAACACAGTTGGGTTCTGCAACCCAACTGGCCTATGAGAAGAGGCCGATAAGTGGCAGCTGTGAGAAGTAGCAGGGGGCATTGACAGAGTCTCCCTCCCATCACAGGGCAAAAAGAAGAAGGGCCCACATAGACTCTCCACCAGCATCTCTCGTCCAGGGCGCCACGAGCAGGGGCACTGCAGGCTTTGGCCTCAGGATCGAGGTCCAGCCTCTGCAGCCCTGAGCCCATGGCCCAGTGACAGGATGGGAAGCCTGTAGGGCTGGGAGTAGCCTGGCTCCAAGTAAGTGCAGGCCCATGTCCTTGCCCACTAACATCTATGGCAAGGAGGTCTGACATACAGGGTTTTCAGGTACTCGAGGCATGGTCCCAATCCCACCCACATAAGGATCTAAAGAGGACAGACAGACAGCCCATTCCCAGACAGGCTGGCTCCACTGCAGATCTACACAGTTCTCTGTCAACTACAGGCACAGGACACACATGGCGGAGAAGGAGCTGGGTCAAGGTACGGGGTCCATTGCAAGGGCGGCAGAGCTCACCAGGACATTTACACTTAATCTGAGTCATTCCCATCGTGACCCGTCTCCTCGTCGTCACTCTGGCTCGGCATACAGCATGCAGCAAGGGAGGAGAAGAAGAGAGGACACCATCAGTGCAGAGCGAGGCTGGGAGGCAGCGGAGGGAAGCCTACCCAGAAAGGCCTCAGCAACCATGGGCACATGGGGCCAGGAACTCCTGCTGTGCTGTGCAGCAAAGCACAGACCAACCTCATCTTGGGGCCTAGGCCCCAAACCCACACGCCCAGATCACACCATGGAGGAACACAGGTCTCAGGCATCTACCTTGCCCCATCTCTGGGTCCTAGCACTCCCAAAGTGTCAGAGTTTCCCTTCCTTCTGTGCAGAAAAGAACTGAACCTTGCCCAAACACAGGTCTGACCTTTGCCCCTAGCTCCTGGGAGGTCATAACCTCCAGGCCACAGTGGACAGTCTAACAACGGGAGGGGGCGGGGTCAGTTGGCCAGAGGGGCTGGACACTGCAATCAGGCATGTGAGAGATCAATCATCGATCAATCAGTCAGTCATGTCTAAAAGACCGAGCTTAGTAAAATCTCTGGACATGGAGGCTGGGGGAGCATCCTGGTGGGCAATGTTTCATGCTGCCACTCATTCTGACTCCATGAGGAGCACAAACAAAGGAGCCCCGAGTCTGGCTGGTTCCCTGTCCTCCACTCTATGTGCTCTCCCCTGACATATATGAACCCTCCATTTCCGTATTTCCTATAATAAACCGTAACCATGAGCCCAACAGTGGTGAGTTCTGCAAGTCCTTCCAGCAAACCATAAAATCAGAAAGCAGTTTGGAAAGCCCCTGAACTTGCAGTTGATGGTGGACATAGCAGCTCTTGTGTGGACTGTTCCCCTTGCTGAGTTATTCCAGCCCCAGCCATTCTCTCCTGCCACTTCCACCTTGAGATGGGAGGCTGGCCTGTCAGTGCCAGGAGGCTATTGCATGTGGCAGGGCACCTGGTGAGCAGTTCCATGGCAGTGACACTTGTTGCCCTCAGGACGTGAAGTACTGCTCCAATCAGGCTGCACACAGGTATCCCAAATCACCATGCCCAATCCTGCCCCAATGGTTTTCTACGGCTTTCCAATGGCCCCAACCATGCTCTGCCCCCATTTAGAAGTTGCTGTGGCCACCACGCTTCAGAGACAAGTATTTTTAGAGAGAGAAATAGGGCTGCATTTTCAACAGCAAAGAGATATGGGGTCACACCTAGAGCTCCCTCATAGCACAAACACATCTTTTCTGTAGCTAAAAAGCCACCTGAGAGAAATGAGCTCGGTTAGCTGCCCTGGTAAGCTCAGCTATGAAAACTTTTTAAGTTCAGAAATAAAAGCTTCTAAAAATAAACAGCTTACACAAAAGCCCTGTAATTGCTTGGAGAGAGATGTACCTCGTCAAGAGGCTGGGGGCTTGCAGGGAGGTATGGTCACCTTCCACTTCAGATGCTACAACCAGCACATTCCCAGGCTGGCCATGGGACTCGTTCATCCCCAGAGTGCCCATCTGCTGCCAAGCACCTAGGGACCTGCACTGATCTCCATGCTGTCCTGTCCTGAACAGTGGCAGAACAGCCCTGATCCCCATGTGAGGACTCTGGAGGCCCTGGGACATGGATAATCACAGGTGTAAAGACACAAGACTTCACTCTGTGGTGAAAAAGCTGCCTTGAGCAGGTGGAGGACAGCCACTCTGGGAAGGCCGGTGGGCATAGTGACTCTATCATCAGTTCTCAAGCCCAGGGGCAGTTCTGGGCAGTTGGTAGCCAGCTTAGAGGCCACCCCAGCCGAGTCTGTGGAAGCCCCAGGAAGCCCTAGTTTAATGTCGTCAGTTAAAATCCTTCTGGTTCTGGCCTTTTCCTACACACACCCAAAATACCCTTCGGCAGGCAGCACCCCAAGCCTTCACCAGGGCTGCCAGAGAGCCCTGCCCCAACCTTCCCAGCTCTGCTAAGGCCGTGCAGACCCCCCATGTCCCCCTCAGAGTTGGCTGTAAGGCTGTCTGGCTACTATTTGGCTCAAAGTTCTGAAAGTCCTGCCAGATGGAGCCAACCTAGGCCAATGCTGAGTTCTGTCTGTCCTGGAATCCCCGACCTCAGGAACAAACCCAGGGGAGATGCCACCAGAATCTTTCACCTCTGGAGAGAGCCAGCCACTGCTCCCTGCCACAGGGCTAACCCAAAAGCAAATGACACAGCAGTTCTGCTTTCGCCCTGGTTGCACTGTCCTCTCCAGGAGACAGAAGAGCCAGTGCCCACCAAGGAACACTGCCAGTTTACAAAGGGACTGGCCGAGGAAATGCTCCATGAGTCTAAAATGATAGCACCTGCAGGATCCACTCCTTTTACAGACCAAACTCGACTCCCAATACAGGATGAGTGTGGCTGAGACAGGTACCACCCAGGGGACCTGTCCAGCAGCCTCCATGCCCCAAAGCCCAGGAAAACAGCCCACAGTGGTGGCATCACTTAAAAGCACAACCACAACACTTCCAGGAGCAACTCTGTCCATGAGAAAAGGGGTTGCTGGAGGGCATGGGCTGCTGAAGCCACAGGGGATCGCCCTGTAGGAGAGCCAGTGTCCAAAGAACTCTCACTGCATCACCCACATCCTGAGTAAATTATGTATCCTTGGTTATAGGACTCTCCTTCTGACACATGAGGCGAGAATTATGTGATGACAAACAAGAAACACAGGTGAGCAAACTGCCAGGAAGCCTGCACAGCTGGTAATGCGATGAGAACAAGAGAAGATAAAGCTCTGAGGAGGAAAAAGAACCCTGCAAAGGACATCTTCTGCCCTCACAAGCCTGCTCTGCTGGCAGGAGGCCAGAGCATCTGTGGCTGTCGCTTACCTGCCAGCCCACAGTCACCTACCTTGGCTTTCTCACTGGGCTCGCTGGTCATGCCATATGGGGAGTTGTGCAACTCCTTGGAGACCACACAAAGGAACTCGGCCTGGTCTTCACTCCCATAGTTGTACGAAGAGCCGATGCTGACCAGCTGGGAGGAGAGAAGGAAGGTGTGATGTAAGCATAGGACCAGCCCACACACCAGGAGGGAAGCTCCAGCCTGTGAAAACCCACTGCAAAGACAGCTGACATTCAGGGAGACGAGGGACAGATTTCAGCCAAGAGGTTTTTAATAAACTCATGGAAAATAAAGTACTGAAACTTCCATACTTGGCACATACGCACCCACACCTAAACACTACCACATGTGCACATTTCATGTGGGACAGGCCTTCTTTGTAAGATAGTTGGCTCTTTTTAGGGTTTCTGGGCCCACAGGAGATGCTGACTGGCCACAGGGAGAGGGGAGCACAGATCTAGGCAGGGTGCAGAGGGAGGCAGGGCCGGGGTGGTGTGCTCAGAGCTGGACCTCTTGGAGCACACAGCAGAATCGCAGTTTGGCACACCAGGTGCTCTCTTTGCACAGGCCCAGAGCACACGCATGTGTCATCACACAAGGAAAAGCTCCCAGACATTCTGTCTGTTCTCACTGTGGTCACCAGGCCTTCCCAGGAAAAGCCAAGATGGACCCTCCTGCCCTACGGCTACTAACCAAGAAGGTGGTGGAAGGGAAAGCAGGCAGAGGCTGCTGATGGTAGACCTGCCTGAATTTCAAATACAGATGCTAAGAAGCTGTGGCTTCTGCATGTTTCAGTCTCAGTCTGTGTGAATCTACATCCCCATGGGCCTTCAGGTCACCACCATGGCCATGTTGGGGCTGAGGGCTGACTTTCTTGCTCTAGCCTACCTCAGAGCCAAAGACTTTTGTATCTTTAAATGTAAAATGAATCAAAAGAAAACCACTGAAATTGTATTAAGGCCATGAACGACATAATTAATGAACAAGCAAATACCTGGAAGACTTCTCACTCTCCAGCCTCTCTACAGATGAATCTGCACACATAGGAGAGGCCAGGGGTGGGAGCTCTGCATGCAGGGACATGAAAAGGACACGGTGGGGAGGCAGGTGCAGCCAAACAAGGAACATATGTGGAGTGGTGAGTGAGGCCAGCATGGCCAGAGGAGAAAATATCACAGGGGGCCCACAGAGAAGGGGCAGACATGCTCTCCCTGTGTCTCTGCAAAGTCTATTCGAGGTTCACAATCATCCCTCAGGAGACAGGCCCTGCACCTATGGACTGCAGGGGTAGGTGGCCCTGGATGCGGATCAGGCAGTAGGTGTGCAGCCACTTATAATTAGGTCCACCCAGAGGCCATGTTTTCACGAGGCACCCAAGCCTCTTCAAAACCTCGCTCAGAACTTTGTTCTGGCCTCACCACTGACCACTGGGTGACCCTGGGTTAGGTTCTGCCACCTTGCTGGGCCCAGGCTCTCGCTCCATGTGCCCTGCAGCAAGCAGGTCCAGTTCTTGCTTCTGCGAGTAGATTTCTCATTAAACAAACATGAATGTGGTTCTGGGCTTTCATGGGCATCAAATGGCAGAAGGATGTCCCTGAAGGACAAATGAGGCAAAGTGCTTAAGAGAGGACCATGCTCTTTTTGATAGATTTGGGATCCACTCAGAGGAACTAAGGACAAAGTCCCTAAGCTGGTCACAGGGAGGAAGACGCCCGTGCAGGAGGCAGGAGGTGCCCTCTCCCTCTCAGCAGGAGCCACAGAGGTGCTTAGCTCCACTCAAAGGTGACCTGGTTCATAGATCACAGGTGACAGCCTCTCCCACTTCCGCAGCCCTTGTCCAAGCTGTGCACTGAGGGACAACAGGAGGGGCAGTGAGAGGCTGCTGGTCCTAAGTGAGTCTCTGGCAGGATTCTGATGGGGTCAGAGCACGAGAAACACACATGCAGACCACAGGACCCCACTTGGACTCCCTGGTGCAAGGGCGAGGCAAGCTACATCATCAGAACAGGACACAGAGTAGCCCTGGTGGCTGGTCCAAAGGTAGAGAGAGGGACACAAATGCTGACTGCACCTGTCTTTAGTGACATTTTAAAGGGACTCCAAGCACTCTACAATGCAATCCATTATTTCAAAAGACCTAAAGAAAAGGGGCAGACTTAATTAGAAGGGGCACTGGGGTGACCCTGTTATTTCTCACAATCTCTCTCGGCAGGACCACTTGCCATGGACAGAACATGCCACAGATGGAAGCTAGCAACAAAGGAAACTCCCAGAGACCAGAGGGGACCCAGTGAGCAGGGCGGTCACTACCTGGGGCTGAGGTCACAGATCCAGTGTCCACCTTTCACAACCAGGCCTTGGGCTGGGTGCTAGACACAGTCACAAGGCTGAACCTCAGAGTCTCTGCCTAAGAAAGTGGAATAGTGACTCCAAGCTGGTGGGAAAGGTGCTGGCCATTCAGAGAACACCCTTGACGTGTTCTGAGACCACAAGTACTGAGCACAGGCGCACAGGACGAGAACAGTATGCAGAGCTGCACAGAGGGAAAGAGAGCAGGGAAGAGGACCCAGCACTTACACACTGTCACATCAGTTTCAGCCTGAGGCAACAGCAGAGCTAATAAAGTGATGGAGTACAGGCGGACCAGCATCAGCGGCATCTTTCTAATCAAGGGCAGAAAAGGGGCTAGAGGGCTACAGAGCAGCCCCATCACGAACAGCATTCATGGCACCTGCAGCACAAAGGAGCCCAAGGCACCATCTGCTCATCGAGCACAGGAGGGGCTGGGCAGACAAAGGGTGGGACAGGGAGGTGGGGCCAGGCCAGGATCCACTCAGGATGTCAACCACATACACACTAGCCGCCAGATGGAAGCTCAGAAAACAGATCCCCCGAAAGAATGGGGTAGAGTAAGAAGAAGAATTGCAGAGAGAAGAATGGGAAGGAAGCAGTGGGTGGAGGCCCCAGGGGGGTTCTCTATGAACAAATCCACCCTCCCCACAAAAACATCAAGGTGCAGGCTGCTGTTTGTGAGATGTGCCAGTGACCCATTTCTAGGAACCACAGGTGTCCAATGCTTCATTACTGGTCCCTGGGGCCAGTAGCTCTGAGGACTCAGGTGGGGCCCTCTGTTATTAAAAGTTTCACTGCTCCACAGGCTCACATCAACTCAGTCCAGGGGGCCCTTCACCTGCTCAAACTTCCAGCCATCGGACATGGTGGACACCATCTGCGTGAGCTCCTCCTCCTGACACTGAAGCACACGGTACACGTGCTTCACCGGCACCTGCAAGAACAAGGGCCACAGGTGAGACAGGCCCCACACAACCTGCTGCTCCCTCCCTGTCCCAGCAAGCCTGCCCCAGGTACAGATTCCAGGGATAGCCCAACAGGGGATCTGATGAGGCTAACGTTTCCTTCCACCTCTGGGGCTCAGGTCATAATGCCCAAAGAAGCCCCAAATGCATCTACCAAAACAAAACAAACAGGCTGGAACAGCTGCCATTTTCTGCTTCCTCATCCACCTCCAAAAATATTTTAATTTCTAAATTCCAAAATAAACTGAGTCATTTCCTAAAATGCCAAGAGCACTTATGCCTAGATGTGAATGGACGAGGACGTCCATCTCTCTTCCTCAGAGGAACCACACTAAGTCCCTGAATCCATCAGCTGGGGAGGGATTGACAAGGAGGCCTGAGAGCAATGCAAGACCAACCCCACCCCTGCTCCTAGCAAAGCTTTCAGATATGCACAGCTCAGACACAAGCCTTCCCTTGGGCTGAACTGGCTTCCAAAAGATTGATCTACCTTCTGACCTAGCCACCCACCTGACCTTCCCTGAGTTCCATTCCAGGCATGGTGTCTGGTGATGGGAGTCCCTGGGGAGATCTGCCCTCAAAGAGCTGTTACTCCAGCAGGAGGAGGTGGCCACTAAATATAACACACCTGTAACCAGGGGGAAGGGGCTGAAGAAGCTCCAGGTTGTATTTTGATGTTAAGGTAGTGACTCACTCCAGTGACACTTGAATGACAGGGTCACAGCCTGAAGTACAATTCTTTCATCTATGAGACAACATTGGTATGCTACCCAGCCTGAGCCCTCTAATCCTCACATAGGTCCTGTGACAAGGGGCTCCTCTACATCCCCTATGCAAGAGGAGACTGAGGCACACAGGTTCAGCAGGTTCAGTGTTGGCCCAGGTCACATGGCTCGTAAGTGGGGCATCTTGGGGGTGGTGGGGAGGCAAATTGGCTGGAGATGATCAGGAAGCCAGTGGAAATGTCTCCTCCCAACTGCCCTGGTGCCCACTATCTCCCACAGGAAGACTGGGTGCTGGGTGTGTGGCTGGTCCTGGTCTCCCAGGTGTCACTTAGGCATGCCCTGCTCCCTGGCCTGGCCCCTGACCAGCCACTCTGGCTAAGCTAGCCGCCAGATGGAAGCTCAGAAAACAAAGGTTAAGAGCTCTGGCTGGTCAGGGACTAGAAGCACCCAGTGGGAAAGCCCATGGTGGTGGTGTGTGTGGTGGGGGGAAAGGTTTTAAGTAAACTGAGATTCTCCAGATAACAACAGCTCTAAGGAACCGTCCACTTCATAGCATCCTCCTAGAGGAGCAGAACTCACTGGGCAAGGACTTATCACTCTGCTCAGGGGTAGAGCTAGCGCAGAGACAAAGACTAATAATACCTTAGACCCTTTGGCACATCCCTTCATTGAGGGGCTGGACACAGCACTTTAAACACTGGCCTAATGGGAAGCAGAGTGGTTGTGCAGGCTCCATCACTGCCAAGCACACAGGTGGCACAAAGAGAACCGAGTGAGCTCTTCTTTTTCAGTAAGGCCGACTCCTCAACTCACCAACAGAGGCCTGCAAGACCCCTGCCTCCACCACCTGCCCCCAGCTCATGACCAGCTCTTCCCCTTGCTCTCCGCCCCACACTGGCCCTCTGAATGGGCAAGCACATGGCCCGTAAGCCCTTTGCACTTGTGCGCCCTGCCTGCAATGCCCTCCCCAAACACACACACTCACTCCCCCTTGGAGGACCCCGTTCCCTGCCACTCTCTTGCTCTCACGGACTTTCTTTTCCTCCCCAGTAGCTGTCTGCCCCTGCCCCATCCCACTGGGGTGGAGCTCCCTGAAGGTAGGCTGGCCAAGGCTGGAATGTGCCCTGCATGCCTGCCACAGTGCCAGCTGGCAGCACCACAGGAGGCGGCTAGAGAGTAGGCCATTGGGCACTAGGATGATGACAGAGGAAGACAGACATCAAAACAGGACAGCCCAATCTTAAAGCCTTACAAGGTCCTTGGTCAGTGAGGAGGGAAGGGTGAGAGTCGTGCATACACACTAGGCCTTGGAAGCTTCCAGCACATTGGTCACTGGTCTTACCTGTGATGTTTTGCTGTCTCGTTCTCTAATTTTGTCCTTTACAAGTTTTATTAGTGAGGTGATATTGTAAAATTCTGCTTCCTCTAACACTCCTGAAATAGAGAAAAATAACTATAATTTTCAGCAGATCAAAGAATGAACATTTCAACTCAGCCTTGCTGTGGACCTGCAGCCTGTGCCTGGCCCACTGAAGGCTCCTCAGCCCCCATCCTAACACCCCAAAAGAGTCGGTGCAGACACTCTTGGCTCTCAGAGGGATTCCCCAGGACTAGGGGCAGAGGGTTCAGATCAACAAATAGCACATTTACTGAACACACTCCTGTACAAATCTCTCCAGGTGACCTTCTGGGAGCAGAGCTCAGGTGCATAACAGCTGGTTCGCACCCAAGTCAGGCAGGTGAGGACTCAGAGCTCCACGCTGGGCACGAAGGATGGAACGCAGGCGTCTTCCCTCCATAGCCCGCAGCCATCTGCCTTAGGCTGGCTGACTTCCCACCCTCTTCATAAGAGGTTCAGGCCAGGCCAGGCAGCTGTGTGCAGGTCTCTTGAGTCAGTCATTCGGCATCTCAGTTTCCCTATTCAATCATTAGACTTGCAGGTGGAGGGGGTGCCTCCTTGTTCCAGGACTCTTGCCAGTTTAGGAACTCCTTTCCTCTCAAAGATGGTTGTTTGAAATGTACCACACTTAGGGACTTAAAATCTCTAGGAATTCTAAAGAATAAATTGGAAAGGCTCTGCTTCAGGGATTCCTCATGGGTATTCCAGAAGTTTCAAAGTATGTCTTCTGCCACCATGACTGGTCATCCCGGCCAGCCCTTGCTCTCCATGGCATGGTCCCTCCACCGGCAGCACTAGGAGCTTGGAGCCATGGACTCTGCCTGCCAGATCTGCTCAGGCTGCCTCCTAACAAGGTCCCCAGGCAAGGCAACAGAGGATGAGAGTGGGGGCGGACAGCAGCCTCCCAGCAGGATGTCTCTCTTCGGGGCTACCCAAAGGGAGGCCACATCTAGAATGTCACTTCTCGAGATGACTCTTGGTGACCATCATCCCATCCTCAGATTTGTGTAGGTGAAGACTGAGGGGCATTGCAAATGAGCACCAGAAGCTTTAGGACAAGTGCATGGGCCTGAAGAGCACATCTTCCTTCCACCTGGACACTCCAAGCACCACATTCTGATGAAGGGCAGAACCAAGAAATGGTGTCCACTGGGGTGTTTCTCCTGAAAGCACTTCCTCTGAGGCAGTAGGAAGGCAGGTGAGTAAGGCCAGGCAGTGAGGTTCGGTCACATCAAGTACCCCTTTCCAAGCAAATCACATTGGGAACAGGCTGTGAAGTTTAGCCTAGAATTATACAGTTGTGCACACTCAAAGGAAGGGTGCTTCAAATACACAAGTATATGTGCATGAAAAAGGGGATCCAGAGGTGCAGAAGGCATGGATTAAGATGTGCCAAGAGCTGAAGGAAGACACAGTTCAGTACCAGCAGTCGTTCGGGGATGTGAGCAGAGCAAGGAGCCGGAGCCCACTCTTGAGCAACAGTGCCCTGAACCTCTCTGGACCTCCCTAGTGTCTGGAGCCAAGCCCACACCAGAGCATGAAGATGCATCAGCCTCGGGTGTGGTGCCCACAGAGCTGTACCTGGTGTCCCTGCTCCTTGTGACCAAAGTCTGAACTTAGCATAACACTTGAGAACAAACAGAACTCAGAGATAATGGCACAGTGCTGTCCTGAAAGGAGAGCAGACTCAGGGTGACTGAGATGCTGAAGGACACTTGGGAAACTCACATGGCAGGCACATTCCTAATACATGGCTCTCAGACTGTTATAGCCAAAGAATGGGCAGTCTCCCAAAGCAGGAGACCCGACCTTCACACATCACTAACTGGACACTTCAAGGAGGGGGTCCATGGATCGGCCCATAGCTGGGGGAACCCCATAGTGGGGTCGCAGAGGCCTGGGCTGAAGTCCCCAGGCCCTTCTGCTACAGTGGTCCTGATGGCCAGCCCAGCTCTGAAGAACCTTTGCTTCCTGAAGGGGAAGAAACTGAGCCAAGCAGCCCCCTCACCTCTCTGAGGCCAGTGTCTGCTGCTTCATAGGACACATTTGCAAGGAAGCTGAGGAGCAAGTAAGGGGACTCGGGCACCTAGGACTTCTGCAGGAGGCAGGGGCACATGGATCCCAACCTGGCCCCCGGCACACAGGGCCTGCTCCTTGAGGGTGGCTCAGGCTCAGAGAGGTCCAGCTGGCACCTTCACCAGATCCTGCCCTCAACTCACCTTCCTCTGCAAGGTCTTTGTTAATGACCAGCTTTCCGTGTCTCAGGTAGTTCAGCACAGGCCCAAAATAGGTGGGGTCCCTGTCGATTAAATAGGCACCTGTTTCATCCTACAAAGAACAAAGCACCAATGTGAATCCTGGACCAGAAAGCAGTGTCCCGCAGATAATCCCAAGCCAGGCCACATTTAAAGGTTTTTTTGAGGCATGCAGGTTTTATGTGTCTCTAACAAACAACCAGATCAGCGTTCATGGCACTTTAGGGAACCCCAAAGAGATGTTGCATGCCTCCTGCCATCTGCAGCCTCCAACCCTGATCTGTCACCATTTCAGGGCTAAACCAAGTTTAAGTTCTGTTTTGTAACAAGGTTATCTCCCTTTATTCACTGAGAGGCAAGTGAATAAAGGGGCCTCTTTCCTCACAGCTCCAAAGATTTCTGAAGCTGATCCTTTTCTCATTTTAGACACCGTCCCACAAGCATGACTAACAGACTCTCCTCCACGGAACCCTCTTAAAGGCAGGGCTGACGCTGACAGTTCCACTTCTGAAAAACACTGAGACATGTGCCTCTGCAGCCAGCGCCTACCCTTCTCATTTTGGGGCTCTTCCCTGGGCAGGTGAGCAGGACTGAGGTCAGCGACAACAGTCCTCAGTCAAAGGCACATGGAACAAAGCCTCGTTTTCCACTGCAAGGTAGCCCCAGTGCTTCCCAGTGACTGCTGACCATCAAGGGAGCCTCACCCAGTGAGCTCTGAGCTGTCTATAAAACAGACCACCAGAGGGTGCCCCTCCTGCATCTGGGCCAGCCCTGGTTCTACACCTAGGGCCAGGGCCTTTCTGAGGGTCAGGGATGCTTGCCACCCACTGGCATGTCTTCAGAGTCAGCTCCAACCACAGCCTCTCAGTGGCCATTGCAGCTGTGGCCAGGGAGGGTGGACACTAGGGTGAGGGCAAACCCTACATGACACCATCAGAGTGGACACCATAGAGGTCACACAGAGTAACAGGCACAGAAAGCGGGTAGGGGGAGTCTATGGCAAAGGAGCCACAGTGGTCTAGTGGAGTAATGGCGCCTGGGATCTAACAAAGGCAAGGGACTTGATGCAGACTTGTCAGCTGTAATCTGACTTGGGTCAATGAGTATGACCCCACCCCGGCTGCCTACCAGTGGAACTGCTAGGTGGATGAGAGACGGAATAGCTCCCCTCCACACTAGCGCCTGCAGCCCACTGAGAATCCTGTTCTCTCCTACAGGCTCACCTGCCCTCCTCAGGCAGAGCTTAGAACCTGGACCAACAGCCCCAGGGAAGGTAGTGGGTACTGAGGCCTCCACCCTGAAACAAGAAGGTGATTCTACAAAACAGTCTGAGAGTAGAAGTGGCCTCCCTGTCCAGAAAACAGCTCCCAGAGCTCAAGAGAGATCTTCAGCAGGCAAGGGCCACAAAGAAAAGGGGAGCAACTAGCTGACCCTGGCTCCAGGACAGCATCTGCTGTCTCTGCAAGGTAGGTGGCAAGGTAAAAACACCTGAACCTCTTAGATGTGCCATGCCCATAGGCAACAGAGGCCAGAGACACAGGAAGGCAGGAGGCTTCTTGACCACAAAGCAATACTCTACGTTAGGACCCTATTTCTCATTCCGGAGCCTCAAATTCTCAGTTTTGTGAGGTAAATAAAACCTGGTAGTTTCAAGGGTTTCTTCTCTAAGTCCATGATCATAAAGCTATAAAAACCTGCTCTTCTTATCTCAATTAGGGCTCCGGACATGGAGGCACTTGGCCTTGAAGCCTGGGTGGTCTGTGTACAGGCCCCACTCAGCCCAGAGTGCCTCTGTCCTCACTCATGTAGGCCCAGGCACTCAGCCTAGTCTCCCATCAGGGCCTGAACTGCCTCTCCCACCACCATGAGATTCCTGTTCTCCAGAGCACTGTTCCAACTGCAAAGACCTCCCAAATTCTTCCTTGGGACCCAATCCCCATCTAAGGAAGCATTAGTGAGACACTGTCCCATGACCCCCTGACTCCGGGCCCCCTACTGTTCTCCAGGCAAAGCCAAAGGACTCCATGGACCAACTTCCAGAAAAATGTTCCTTCAGTTACTGGTGAAACAGCCACATGTCCTACAAAGAGGCCAAGGTCTAGAAAGAAAGAGATGGAGCTTCCATGACATTGAATCAAGGGGCTTTTCCCTAGCCCCCCAAATGTATGAAAACAGCCAAATCATGACATTTGCACATGACCAAGCTCAGAAATTATTCGTCAGCTCACTGTTACCTCACACTCAGCTGGCAGAAGGTCAAATAGGAAAGATCAGATGAGAGAGGGCTCATGTCCGCCTCCCAGGGGCCTCAGGTCAGATGGCAGGCTCAAGGCCACACAACCCAAAAGCTGGGAATTGCACTCAGAGCTGGGACTCAGCAGGAGAAGAAAAGGATGTTTATTGAGTGCCAACAGAATGCTGAGCAGCACAAAATACACAAAAGTGGCCCAAGCCTACAAAGCCTGGGATGAGGGGATGAGACGAGGAGGGAAGGGAGGGGAAGCCAGATGGAACTGTGGCACCCATGCCAGGCGTCAGGGGAAGGGACAGCTACTGGGCACAGAGGCAACATAGATGGAGATCCCGGACAGGGCACAGGGGAACTGGCACTGTGCTGGGTCTCAAAATGCGAAGCTGATCTGGAGAACTGGAGGAAGGGGGAGGCACTCTCGAGACACACACTGCATGTCCCTCTCTGGGGATCGACAGGCCTGAGTTAGTTAAAGCAGTGATTGAGTGACTCCTCCCCGGCACCTACAGTTCATGGCTTACCTTAAAAGCCCATATGAATTTAACACTTGAATCCTTGTCCTATTTTTAGTACAAAAATGTTTTCCCAAAAACCTCACAGAGGCCACTCCGAGATACTTGATCAAACACACCAAATGTTAGAAAGCTTGGGCCAAGAGCACCTCTAGAGAGAGAGGGGATCAGAGGCCTTGGCACCTCATGTGCTTGTGTTGCTAATGAGGAAATTAAAAAAATACAAAACAGAGATACAGAAAATACAGAATAAAACAAATTCAGAAGTCTTAGTCTCATAAGCAAAAAGAGAACCTTCTCAGTGGTATCTACGCTAGCAGCTGGGCGTGACTGAGACGCAGCTGCCGGCACGCTGCACTAACGTCACTTCACGTCACTTCACAGGTCGGCACCAGCAACGAAGGAGACCCCGATGATGCACACTTGGGGAGGCCACACTTGCAGCAAGGAACCGGACTAAGACTTAACACCGGCCGGGTAGCAAAACTCATGATCTCTCTTCTTTCTCCTCTCTCTCTCTCTGTCCTTGTCTCGACTTATATAACAAGCGTGTACTACATTTATAGAGTGGTGAGGTTGGGTTTCTTGTTTTATAAAACAGCCAGAATTAAGACTGCTTTCTCGACTAACCGTTTCCCTCTATTGACCTTCCCCACTTCTCACTGAATTAGCGTTTGACCTACTTGTGAAGTGCTGGCTTTAAAAATATACAGCTACCCTAAAGGAAAATGCTGGAGGTGGCTCTTGAATATTTAATGGGAGTGAGCACACCCGCCCCTCCCTCCAGTCCACACACTGGGGAGTTGGGAGTGAGGGGAGGCTCACTGATGCCCAGGCTGGCTGAATCCCACTCCAAGTGGGCACAACACCCAGGCAAAGCCACTGGTATCCAGCCCTGTTCCTGGACCTAAGGGCTGTGGGGTGTGGGGAGGGAGCTGCCAGGTCACAGAGATGATGCCCTGGCCACAACCAGGGGGAGCATGATGCCCACAGTCTATCAGGAGGAGCCAGTGGGCAAGGGCAGGGCCTTTGAACTCCTAGGAAACCCCTGACCTGTGGTCCCAAAATGGAGGCAGAGAAGACAACCCTGACTGGGAACAACCAAGTGGGCCCCACACCACACTCCTCTAATCCCGCCTAGCATCTTCAGCCCACGTGCTCTGGGATGACCAGTAAGGCACCCGGGCCACTCAATAAACAGCCCCCGAGACCAAGGGTCTCCCAGCCAACACTGTGCCTAGAAGTAAAACCCAGCCCTCAAGTTAAAGGCAGAATGCGCGGGTACACTGGAGCCCCTTGTCCCTAAGGGCACTACTCCCTTGATGCAACCTTGTGGCCTTGAAAGCGACAATTAGGAACAAGGGTCGAGAATGCCAGGCTCTTGTGTGAGATTCTAAATGGAAAATAATTCTGTGGACATGTCTCACTCCGGCTCCATGAGTTCTTTACAGAGCATCTGCACTTGGCTCCTTTCAGTCATCTGCATTTCCAGAAACACACTAGGAAGTGGACACAGACACTACTTTGTTGCAACAGAAAACGAATGGCCGCTGGAGAACTGAAATTAAGAGGGCCGAGTGTCCTGAACTAAATGCGAGATATATTCTCTGTCAAATTTCCCCCATCTAAATGAAATGCAAAAGCATAGAATTTTCTGTGCACAAACATTTGCAATCAACCTAATTCAAAATACTTAGATTTTACTCTGAAGTTAACTATTTTAACTGTTTCAAATTGACACATAAAACCTTCACTTCTGCATTCTTTTCTGCTTTGTTTCTTATAGTTTCTCAAAGCCTTGACCCAGAGGACATCAATTATAAACAAGGAAACGGACTTCTTGGAGGCACCAGACTCACTGAACAGGGCTGGACCTCAAACAGCACTAAACTGATGCACCACCTGGTTCTGACAGTTTTCTTTACACGAGACCCCACAATGCCCTCTGTGCACCCAGAAATCTGAAACCCTCCAGCACACACAGGCAATAAAGGAAAGGTGAGGGCTCTGGGTGGAGAGGGGGGTGGACATGTCAGGCCTTGACTCTCAGTGCTGCCTCTGCCCGCCTCCCCTGGAAACAAACCCCCTCAGCCCCCAGGGCCCTGACCCACAGGCTGCCTTCTTAGCCTGAGGGCCGCCCTTCAATGGTGCTTAAAAACAGAATTTAGGATGACACACAGGACTCAAATGAGGCTCATCAGAAGCAAAGGCCCCCACCCGTGAGGCTCCTGAGACTTCAATGCAACAAATACGCCTCAGGTTCAACTGAGGAGGTGTGGGGGCAGGGGGAGTCCCACCAACCTTCATGAATAGTGGAGATGGTTCACAGAACCCTGTTCAAGTTGGCATGACTGGGCCCACTTAGAGAAGGCCATTGCAAGAGGAAGGACAGTCGTAAGCAGGACGTTATGGTTGACCTGCCCGACCTAGTGCCACCTCCCTAGGGAACACTGCTATGAACACGTATGTCACAAGGCAAGGAAACATCCACCTGCCCGGATTTCTCAGGTACTTCCTTCCCTAGAGACATTCCAGGTACAGAACACCTGCACATAAATCCCCTACAGGTGCCACATTACTTATTTTGGAGGTGTGAGTGTCCATGTTTGTCATCACATTTCTGGCATTGGGAAATCAACTAGAGATGAAAACAGGCAGACACCATGACCCCTGGGGCAGAAGCACCAGTCGGAAAGACCCGGGGTCCCTGGCTGTAAATGTCCTGTGGTGGCTCTGGCAGCCTGGGGGCAAAACCTTCTCAGGGCCAGAGTCTCCAGTCCCCTGGGCACCAGGCGCTCAGTGCCCACATGCCAGACACTGCAGACAGGACACCAGCCAAGGGTTCACACCTGGCCCGCTGCTCCCATGAGGCACCTGAGTCCCCCCGCAACCAGCTGTCCCGACAGCCACCGCTTTGCCAGCTCCCAGGTGGCCTCTGCTCTCCTCCTGCACTCGGTCCTGCTAGTGGATCCAGGGCAGAGTCCGCCCTTCCTTTGAGCTGAGGTCAAAGGGCAGGCCCGAGGCTCCTCTGTTCCTTCACCCGCTCCATCCTGAGGACTGCCTGGCGCCCAGCACTGCCTGCTTCTCCAGGTCTGAAAAACCAACCTCGGCCTCTCAGCAGTGAGGGGCTGGACCAGCTCATCCACTCAGAACCATCCTCACCCACCCGAGCCTGACTTGCAAACCCAAGATCCTGGAAGCTCAACTGCTTAGGAAGCCAGAACCCACCAGAACACAAGGCCAGGAGAGACGCTTGGAGCACCTGACTCGGATGCCGCCGGATGCTGAGAGCCCATGCCAGCAACACACACCACGATGGCACGTGAACTCAGGAGCGGTGTTCTCCAGGCTCAAAGACATCTAGTTTCTCGGAAGAAATGTCAGTGTCTGCCCAGGAAGCTGTGCCCCTCCCTGGACATGCTCCAGTGCCTGGAGTCGGACCCCGCATTCCAGCGCCTGTCCTAAGACAGGCCAGGGGCTTTGGGTGGAGCATGAAGAGGCAGCACAGGGAACAAGGGAGACAGGAAGACTGGTTCCCACACACGGGGCTCCCTGCTGGCTCTGAGAGGTCTGAGCGGGTACATAAGATAGACAGACAGTGCCAAAAAACATTCTGAGGGGGGAGATGAAAGCATTCTTGGTACACTGTTCCTAAAAATAAAGTACAAAAGTAAAATGAAGACTGCTAAAAGCCTTCTCTATTGACTGCAATGACCAGGCACCAGGCGGGGCAGGTGTTCCATTCATCATCTTCCTTAATGCTCACAACTCCTCCAGACACAGAGGAGGAGATAACTTACCCTAAGCCACACACAGTAGGCGAAGTTGTGAGTGGAGTCAAAGTCAGGCCTGAGTCCCTAGTCTCACTGTCACCACGGAAACGCTCCGACCCTCCATTACCCGTATCCCACCAACTCCAGAATGGAATGTGCTGGATGCTCTGCAGAGTCTGGGGAGAGCTGCCCAATTAAGGCCTGGTGAGAGTACCAGTGCTGGGGGCAGGGGGGGGCGGTGTCGCTGGCATCCTGGCCACCTTGCCTTGGTGCCAAGCAGTCAGCTCCTTAAAGGACATTAAAGACTGCTGGCCCAGTGACTGCTGACCTGGAGCATCCCTGCAAAGGAGCAATGAGCTCTCACTCACAGGTAAAAGCAGCCACAGACAACCCGGCAACGAGTGGGCATGGGCATCTCTGTGTTCCCCTAAAACTATTTGCAAAATCAGGCAGCTGGGCCATTATTTTCTGACCACTGCTCTAAACGCAGTCACCGTCCTGCTGGAGGACAGCTACTGAAGGCTGCATGTACAGTTGACAGAAAGAGGAACTGCTGTGCAGCTGACACCACTTCCTCCCAAGCCACCCACAGATAGCTGATGGTGGGACAGCTGATGGCCTGGAGACGATGCCCTGATGCAAGCTCTTCTCACTCCTTCTCAGGACTTTCCAGCACTGACACCCAGGCAGGCCCAGGGAGGCTCAGGTCTGAGGGGCCTTTAAGTTAGACACCTTGTGAAGAGGTGACCGCAGCATTCCCTGGGATCCCGCACCTGCTGTACTGGGGAGGGACTGCTCCTAGCATGCAAGGAGACCGTTCCCTGAGGTCCTGAACAAACCACAGCACCTGGTCAGGGTAAGAACACGCCTAGTGCCACATCCCCAAGCAAAGTGTAAAATGACATGAACCGGTGTCTCGGGACACCCACTCACAGCCTCCGACAGGCCGGTGCTGCTTTCGTCAGTGCAGAGGATGCTCGTAGGAATTTGGCAAGCTAACCTTTCACCTCTTAGTTACACTGAGCAGAAATTGACCTTTCCACTCTAGTTATCCCCACTTCTCTTGCCAAGCAGCTGAAAAGATCGGACTTTCGACCACACCCCTGTCACTTAGCCGTCTGTAATAGTTCTTTCACTATCACCAGTCCTGAGACTCTTGCCAACATCAAGTACGCCCAGACCGAACACAAGTAAAGATCTGCAAGGGGCATGTCATCAGAAGCACACTGATGGTCCCGCCCCTCAAGGACCTATCTGACACCACAGAATCTGCAACCCCGAAGCCGGGACAATGGCCCTGTCAGAGGACAACCCGGAGTTTTCTCTAGGCCTGGCTCAGCTGGAGACCAAACCCCCCTGAAACCCCTCTTCATCTGACTGGTGTCCCACCGCCAGCAGTTGTATTTCCCGTTGCCCTTTAACTCCTAAAGCATCTCCAACGGATTCAGCTCTAAACAAAGTCTGACCTGTTCAGCAATGCCTATGGGCCAGTCACCATGGAATACAAAGAGGCATAACCCAAATGATTCACACCTCAGGTGTTTACAAAGCACTTCTGAGAAGGCGTATTATATCTAGCCTGTCCATAAGGGAACGCAGAAGAGAAAAATAACCCAGGACAGTTGAAACGAATAATGCAGACACAGCCCCACTGAAGGAAGCCCCGGGAGGAAATGAGAATTCACACTTGGGCTGTATAAAGAGAACGTCATGGCAGCAATGGGCCTAGAGTCAGAATTTGAGACAAAAAGGTCAGGGTTTGAGGGCTTGGGGCTCGGTGAGCAGTGGGTCCCAGGCTCAGTCCTGACACAGGGAATGTGAAGACTTAGGGGGAAGGACCAGTCGTAGCCCAGTTCCCCAGCTTCCCTAAGAACCTGTCTGTCCACATCTTAAAAAGCACTGCTCCCACATGGCTTCAGAGACTGAACTCCCCACCAGACAGTCTGCATTTATCAGCAAGAGACCACAGGCACTCTCCCAGTGAACTGCAAACCCATCAGGTTCCTGAGAGGCTCCAGGTCTTTTGTTTCTTCGAACTCCTCCTCCTTAAATCTCTCCACCTAACCCTCTGCCCTAGTGCTGCTGCCTCTGCAAGCCCAGGTGCTCAATAAACACTAGTAAATGCCCAGCAGGAAATCTTCCACTAGGCCATTGCTTATGTTCAGCCCTACGATTATCTGCCAAGTATGCTTTCATTAATCTTAACTAGGAGGTCAGGGCTTGAGATTTTTTAGTGTCAATCAACATCCTGTTTCTTTCATCGTGTAATTACTAGTGTCCCACTCTTCCAATCACTGCCCCCACCCCGCCCTGAGATTCCTCCTCACTCAGGGTTTAATTATCTAAGAATGAATCTCTGGGACATTCTTTCATCAGAACCAAGGGAGGAAAAAACTGAGGACACCAAGTGTCTTATACATTTTCTCATTTGAAGTAAAACACTCTACTACTATGACTAATATGAATTAGCATTACTCTTTCTGGCAAATTCACATTATCTGTGACTAAAACTCTATTTACTATCAATTCTTTTTTGGGACAGAAACTGTATCTGCAGCATTATCTTCTTGTTCTAAATTTCAGTTTTACATTTTGGATAACAAATGTAGTTAAGTGGAAGATGAAATAAAAAAGCAATGACAATGTAGATAAATTCTAATACAGTACCCTCCCCCAAAGGGCTCCTATTACAGTAAAGCATAATTTTTTAAGTAGTCTCGAAACAGTAAAATAAAGGGATGAATTTACTTAACTGTGCAAGCTATAGTCAGTTGTCCTTGAATCAACTATTTCAGGCCTGAATAGACAGCCATTGCCTCAAAACAACCCAATGGACATGAGCAATTTAAAATCTGACTCAATATACAAAACAAGAACAGCCTGAGTAGAAATGCTAGTGAATGACCACTAAGACCCACTGTTTAAAAAGAAAAACAAAACAGTAAAACATACACCCATGCTATAAAAGGAAAATCACAGCTAACAAAAGCCTATTTCTATCCTGGAGATGACTGTCATTTTCTGGGAGACCAATTCTCTTAGAGAGTTGTCAAATAAGCAATGAAAATAGCTGAGGGTGTGGGGTGGGGAAGGAGAGGACCAGAGGGCTAGCATCTCAAACTCTGATTTCTATCCATGATGGGTGGTTTTGTGGTAACTCAAGAGTTCTCATTTTCTGGTCATAAGGTCATGCCACTCTGAGGATGGTCTCTGTCAGGCTTCTCGAACTTTAACTATCCGAATCTTTCTGGGAAGCCTTATCTTTGGCAAATGATGGGCAAGACACAAAGCCAAGTGTAATTATGCAGGCCCAACTGAAAGATTCAGGAAAGTAAGAATAAAGCTTGTGAACGCCCTAGGATAAATATAGGTAAAAACTACTTTTTTAACAGCCTTTCATGAGTTTCAGTACTGTACAGTTTGTACAGCTTCCAGGACACCCTTCCTCTGCCACAGAAGTCTTTCAAAGTAAAGATAATCAACAAAATAATTTCTATTAACATCTGGACAACAGTATGAGCATTAAATTTGATAAAAGACAAGCGGCAAACCAACCTAGAAATTCCTATTCTTTTGCGAGGGCAGTAGGAAAATTAGTATAATTAGAAAGCAGATAAAATGATTTCCTACTTGGCCCTTCCTTGACACTCCTAAGACATCCCTTAATATGAGCAACATTCTTTTTAAAATATCACTCTATGGACAGCGCCTTCTTAGTATGCTGAATGGGGTGCGTGTTGTAGCCGAAAACGATGGAGCGCCAACTCTCTAAATGCAAGTCACTGGGAAAGGCAGGCCACTGTGTCCACCCCCACACACACACACACCACCCCCCTCCGCGTCACCCTTAAGTCAAACCTCTGGAATGTGAAAAGGTGAAAAGAACGCAAGAGTTCTCCGATTCCAGAGCCAGTTAGTACACTGGGACGGAGAAAAAAAAGGTATTCACACACCACCGGCAAAAGGATCTAGGGAGAAAAAGAAAGTAGATCCAGAGCAAAGTCCGGGTTGTGGGAAACCTCCTCCGCGGAAGAGCAGTGAGGGCGAGAAAAACACGCTCCGAAGTGGAGTAGCTGGGATCCTCAAGGGTGGTGGGCGCTAGGGCGCCATTGTCTCTCCCGAGCCCCAGACAGGGAGATGGAGGCTCGGGTCGAGCTAGTGACGAGGGGAGCATAGGGCTGAGAGCCCGGGGCGTGTCTTCTCAGCGCGGGCCAGGTCGGCCCGGACCCGGCTGGCCGGCCCGCGCGGACCTCACCTTGTCCGAGTCCAGGTCGGGGTCGGCCTGGCACAAACGGTACAGGAAAGATTTCGGGTCCCGGCACAGCGTCTGCCGGGTAGTGAGGAAGTAGGTGCCGCCGACGTTGAGCCGAACCCACTTGGACACGCTGCCGGGGCGCTGGACTAGAGCGCCGAGTCCTGCGCTGCAGCGGCGGCACAAGCCAACCCCCAACCCCACCCCGTGGCCGCTTGGGGCCGGCTGCAACAGCTCGCAGTGATTCTCCGCCATGACTCCCACCAAGCCCCACCACAGCTCCCCACAACCGGAAGCGTCCGGCCTTTAATAGCGTCCTCCGAGCTCTGTCCCGCCCACGGGTACGCCCTCGTAAAGCGCCCGCACCGGCGTCACGAGGGAGGCGAAAGTTCCGGCGCGGAAAAGTGGCCGGTCATGCCCCCTTCCGGCCGAAGTCGTGCGCAGCGTGATTCCGGAACGCTGACGCGGGAGGGCGGCAGAGGGGGAAAACGCCGGGTCCAGAAGGGCTCGCTCCTAGTTGCGACCACGCCCAGTCCCACGCCAAAGGAAGAGCTACGCTAGCGAGTGTTTGCACTTTACATGCTTTTTAAATTACAAGACAACCGCGCATACATGTAAATTTCATCATCCGTTAACTACATCTAAATCACAAGCTTTTGAAAAGAGAAATAGATTCGTTAAATTATGAAATGATTAAATCATGGGCTAAACAAAATTTATATGATAAATCTAGAAAAGACTTGTAAAATATAGTTTACATTAATTATTCACATTCAAAGCTGTACAAAAACAACATGGTCCTTGAACATGAATTCAATCCAAATAATTCATGTGTTAGGTTTTAAATAACACAGACTGAACTAGAGGCCAATAGCCAGTAAATAACTTTACGTAAGAATAAAAATACAAAATTGTATATCCTAATGTCATTGCATTGTTTTCATAAGGTTTTTGTTTTTTTTTAATTCTGGCTTTGCCTGTACACCACAGTTACAGCTACAGACCAGGTATAGAATATTACACATGTTCTGACTGCCACCAACCTGAAAGACAGCTAACTTACTATTGATTCATCCCATTTTGTATTAAGAAACAGATACAGCAGCTGTAATTACTGCAAAATTTAAATTTGCCAACATCCAGTCAAATTTATGATGGAGATAGAGGCTTTTCACTAGCAGAATGACCCTTATTCATAGTCATTCAGCTAGACGGGTTAGACTACGGTGGATCACACAGTTTAAAAAAGTTTGCCTTTCATAAAAAATTCTCTGTACATGAAGTTTGGTGTTTCTTCATATCGAAGAAATGAGTTATGGGGAAAATTCAGGTATTCACATAGGCTTGTTTAGTGGCCCACCACGGCTGTCTGAGCCGGAGATAAAACTGCTCTTTGCTAGAACAACCTCCTCTCCAGACCAGTCTTCCACAGGCTGCCTGATTTACAATCCCGCAACCTTGGGCAATAGCCTGTGCCCCTCAGAGGCTCTGGGAGTGACTCCTGCCCTGATTTGAAAGCACTTGCCATGTAGGCTGCCTCAGAGGCCAGGGCCACACCCACTTGAGTCACCATCAGTTCCCATTAGGTTTGGATGTGAAAAAGAAACAATATGGAAAAACGTATATGGCAACATCTCCAAGAATAGTATCATTGCCAAACTCTCCCAGTGGCTGCAGCCTCTGCAGTCTGGGCATGGAACACGCTCAGGCTCTGGACTGGCCAAGGAAGGGGGCGCTTGGAGTGTCATAGGAGGGCTAGAGACCTAATTCTGCACATTTCAACTGTCATCTCTAGCAGAGTCAAGTGGCACATAGCACAGCACCTAGAAAAATCTTCTGTGCATTTTTCCTGTCAGAATAAATGGGCCCCAAACTAAAGTGAAAAAATTATGAATGAAACCAAATTTGGGTAGTCTAGACTTAAACACAATAGCCACAGAAATGACTCTGCAGAGCTGTGCTTCTCTCTGCAGAATTTATACATCACATATGCCACTCCATTTGGATGTAGAGGACTCCAAGTATGACACATGACAACCCAGCCCTTAAAAAACATGATCGGCCCAGATGTACCCTCAGGGTACTTCCCCAGGTGAACACCTGTGTCCAGGCCATGAGCAGTGAGCCTTAGAACATGTAACGGGCTCGGACCTGTGGCTGACAAAACATGAGGTTCATCCTGGGAACTGCCAGGGCTACACTAAAGTGCAATCTTCATGGAAAGAGTCCACCACCATGTGGTCCCAGTCTTAAGAAGTTTTGGGCTCTGATGCATATTATGTTCCAGTGGCTCTCAACTGGAGCGATTCTGCCCCCAAACGGGACCCTTGGCAATGTCTGGAGACATTTTGAGTTGCCATAACTGGGAGAGAGAGTGTGTTACTGGCGTATACAGGGTACGAGCAGGGGTGCTATAACATCCTGCAATGAACAGGACAGCCCCCACAACAAAGGAAGATTAAACACTAGTGTCCAGAATTCCTGGTAGAGAAATCCTGCTCTATCCTTGTAGACTCTATTCTCTCTCCCCCAGGAATAATCACACCAGGAATTCAGTGACCACTCTCAAAGCACTCAGCACTAGGTCAGGTCCTGTGTGCAGCTCGGTCTTGCATAATCTTTAGAGTAGGAGGGAGAAAAGAAGCCCAAGCACAGGAAGCTGGGATCCACAGAGGTAGCTGTGCCCAAGTTGAAAAAGGAATGTTAAATTCTAATGTTCTGTGTGACTCATAGAACGTAGCAGAAGTGATGCTGTATCATTTTTGAGATTAGGTTATAAAAGTCACTGTGACTTCCATCTTGGGTGTGCTCCCTTTCCCTTGAAACATTCATGCTGAGAAGTCAGCCGCCATGACGTAACAACACCCAGCCAGCCCTGTGCAGAGGACACCCTGGTAGGGAACCGAGGATTCCACCAACAGCTAGGTAAATGGGTGATCTTGGAAGTGGATCTCCCAACCCGTCAAACCTTTAGATTACTGAGTCCTGGCCAATATCTCAACCGCAAACTCATGAGAGACCCTGAACCACAACTACCCAAACTGCTCCTGAATTCGTGACCGAAAGGAAACATGAGATATATTGTTTATGCCTTTAAATTTTGTGATAACTTGTTACACGGTGCTGGATAACTAATACACTAGCTGTATGACATTAGGTTCCATAGCCTCCAAACCCCATTTTCTCCCATGCCATGAGGGTTATAGAAGTGACTGAATAATACACGAATGAGCATAGGGCAGGTGCAGGCTCAGAGCCTGGTTGGCAGTGAGTACCCCTCATACTGCCCGTGTACATAAGGCAGCCTCCCAACCCTGTCCCTTCCAGCCCCACCCCAGGACAGTTATGATCATCCTCCTGGCCCTCCCTGGGCGGAACTTGACCTCACAATGTCAGGCCAAGCCACTGCACTCTTGGCCTGAGGTTGCCCTTTTGCCAGGGACAAAGGCTCCAGGAATAAAGGGACAGAGAACAGCTGGGGGCTGTCCCACTCCTTCCTCCAGACAGGGATCCAATGAACTGCGCTAGGCTGGGTGAGTCCATCACCCCTTCTGCCCACTGTCCTGGGAGGGGCAGCCAGACCGGACCCACTCTTCCCCAGGGAAGAAGAGTGGCCTGGCTTGGGCTGGCTTGGCATTCGCACACTAGCTGTCATTGAGACTCCTCTGAGAATTGAGATCTGCCCTTCCTTCCTCTTTCAGCTGCCCCTCCCCGCCCTGCCTCTGCTACCTGCTCAGCTGCCTTCTTCAGAGCTAAGGCCTCCCTGGCTCCCTTCACCTCTTCCCCTGATGGGCTCCATCTGCTGTTCCAGCGGGCTCTAGCAGTTTCCTTTTCCTCAAGTATTTTCCCCTCCCTATTCTCTTTGAGTTACTCAAGAACTACATGGCCATGCTATGGTATAATAGATTCTAATTAAAAAAAAAAAAAAGTTAAAGGCTCCCAGTTCATATTCTGCAACTTGCTGCTTTGCCTTCAATCTCCTCTCCAAGCTGTGACCTGTTCTTTTCAGTAGCTGCAGAGAGTTCTCCAGCATGAATGAACCATAATTTATTTACAATTCTCTTGATAAATATTTTGGTGGGTTACGTTTTCTTTTTTTCTTTCATGTTGCATTCAAGTCATGCTGTCACGACGATCCTTGCACAGCCTTATATTCATGATAGAGAACTTCTTTGAATTTCTACAAAAAAGATATACCCATGTTATTAACTTTTATTTGTATCAATGGTGAAGAGGTCAAATAGTTCCCAAGGGGTTTGTGATGAAAGACAACAAGCCCCTGCCTCATCTTTCCCTACTCATTCCCCGCTGTACTGGTTTGTGTTCTTCCTTTGACTTATGTCCATCTTTCTAAATAATCTTTGTACTCTATGCCGATTCATCACTTGTAGTCATCTATTGCCTTTCTGTTAAAAGGGAAGGATTCAGGTCTCTCATAATCACTTCTATCTCTGGGTCCTGTCAAGGTGGAGTATGATAATTGCCAGTTGAATCTGAGCATCCGTGTTATGACTGTAAATATCACTCACAGCTGAGAAGAGTGAGATGTCTAGTGAACTGTGTGCTTCCTCTTTGGTATGCCTGTTTTTTAGGAGTTTTCCTCATCTCTCTGTCAGCTTCTTAATTCAATTTTTTATGTGGTGAAACTCACCAGAAAACCTATCATTTTCAGTATTTTTCTGGAGCCATCTGAAGCCGGATCCCTTTGGGTCTATGCGCTCCTCGTTCTTGTCCTGGGGTTTCTCCTCATTATCCATTTAAAATTGCACCTTCTCTCTGGGCACTCCTGAGTCCCCATTTACCTGATTTTCCTTCTCCCCTGCAGCATTTCTTACCTTCTAACATCTCATAAGATTTGCTTATCCATTATGCTTACTGTCCCGCCTGCTCCCAACCACAAGCCCGTGCTGCTGCAGTTCCATGAGGGCAGAGATTTTTGTGTTTTGTCACAAAGGAATCGCCAATGTCTAGCACAGTTCCTGGCACGTTGAGAAGGTTCGATATATATATTTGTGGAATGGACAAGTCCTGATACTTCCCTTCATTGACCTCCTGCGCGTTCTGTTTCTTCCCGTTTCTTGGATCTCATGCCTCCTCTCTTGGTTTACTCCCTCATTTGGTGGAGAACAGCCTTCAGGAACTTTCTGAGAAAAAGTGCTTGTGAGTCTATATATTTTTAGACTCTATAGCTATGTGTATATTTATATTCACATTTAGTGTACAGTCTGGCAGATTTCTTCACATGTAAGATGGTAATAAATAGTGAATATACTATAGGGTTGTGATGAGAGGTAAGATAAGTCATACAAAGTGGTTCACCTTCCCTGAGGATTACAATAAATAGATAAAGGTTGGTGGGAGGGAGTTGAGTCTAGAGGCCAAGAGCAGGGCTTTGCGTTTCTGTGTTCTGGGACCCAGTAACTCTGTGACCAAGGGTGGGCAAGTCACCGAAGCCTCAGTCTCCTCATGCAAATAATGGAAATGGTCATAGCACCTACTCTTTATAGATAGTAGGGGTTATGATGTAGGTTAATGTTCCCAAAGTTCCAAATGTTGGATGTGGCTTGGTGTGGTGACAAGAGCCAGCATCTACCTTGAGCTTGTCTTTGTGTTCACTGAGAGTGAGAGTGTCTGGAGAAGGGTCGGTAATAGGTGATTGGCAGCATGTAACTCAGCATGGAAGTCCTGAGAGGGACACTTGCACTTGGACCGAGTAGTTTCACCTGTGAAGAATTTATCCTAAGGATATGCCTGGATTTAAGTGCAGGGACTTCTGGGGAAGAATTCCAGAAACTACATCAGTGTTAGTTAAGAGAGTGCTTGACCAATACTTGGATATATAAGCTATAGGCTTCCTCCAGTGGAGTCCTCTGAGGCCCTTACAACTGAGGATGACCGCAATCAGATGTCAGGAGAGCTGTACAGCATACGGGACGATACAGTGTTAAGTGAATAAAGAGAGTATCAAAGTAGCGTGAGCCATTCTGGGGGACAGGTTACACCTGCCTTTTTATTGTTTTTTAAAGTAAGTAAATGTGCAGAGGACTGGAAGGCCAGACGCTCAAACAGAGGCTCTATAGCCTAATGGTCCAAGAATAGCCTCTGGCATGTGGATACAGAGAAGCTGGTTCTGCCACTATGGCACTTAGGGCAAGTTACAGAACTGCACCAGGTCTCAACTTCCTCATCTGAATAGTTGGGCAATAGCTGAGAAGTTCGTTTAGAGTAAATGAGATTAGGCACGAAAATTTCTTAGAGTAAGTGCTGAGTAAATGTGAGGGGCTCTCTGCTATCTAATAATTAATTGTGGCCAGTGAGTAACGAATGGTTCATTTATTTTATTGTTACGTCTTTATTGTCTAAATTATTATTTAAAAAATAAGTTGGTATTTCTTTTGAAAATGGAAAAAAGATTATTTAAAAATATGCAAAACTTCAAGTAACAAAGTTGATTCTAGTTTTATCTAAAGAATATCATTATAGAACAATAATGGGAATGTACTTAATGCCACTGAACTGTACACTAAAATGGATAAGTTGGTAAATCTTATGTGTTTTCCCACAACTAAGAAAAACCTCTACTAACATCATCATCATCGACAACTACCAAAAAAATTGAACATCGTCATCATCATCATCAAGTACAAAACGAAAATTATAAGCAAAGGAAGATTCTGAAGGTGTCCCTGGGACTATTAGTCTGGATCAGATAAGATTTTCTGCCTCATGAATATGACTTGATAGCCTAAATTTCTTACCGTGAACACTACTTAGGTTTGTAACTTGTAAAATTTGGTCTCTCGGTGTTCACGTAGAGCACGGCTTCGGAGTCCAAGCAGCGGGTTAGGGCCCAGCCCCGCCTCAGCTTCAGGTGTGACCTTGGCCGGCCCGGCCACTGCTAGCCTCAGTTTCCCCGTCTGGGAGCTTCGCGTGACAGCTCTCCCCAATCCCGCCCTGCGACCCTAGGATTGGCTCGAGTCAAGTCCCCCCGCCCCGAGGCGGGACCGGGCGGATCCCGCCTGCCGGGCCCCAACCCGGAAATGCGGATCGGGGGCGCCGGCGGGGCAGAGGAGGACTGCGGCGGAGCGACGGAGGGATCTGTCAATGGGCGCGGGCGGAGGCGGCAGTGTGGCGGAAGTCCCGCCCAGCACCGCGCGGGGGCGGGGCGCCGCCGGGGCCTGAGAACAGCGGGGCGGGCGCAGGGTGAGGGCGGCCATTGCTGGGGCTCAGCCTCGGGGAGGAGGACGTTGAGGAGGCGCGGAACCGCGCGGCGCTGCGGGATAGGCGCCCGACCGACGCGGGGCTCATGGCCAGAACCACCAGCCAGCTGGTGAGTACGAGGCGGCCTCCCACACGCGCCGGCCCGTCACTCCTCCGAGCGCGACTACCGCCCGGGCTCGGCAAGGCGGGGCGGCCTGGGGTTCTGAGGGCCGGGCGGTGCCTCACCTGGGGCCGGGAGGCCAGGCGGAGGACCGCGGGCGCCGTGGGGACGTCACTAAGCCTCCAGAGAGCGGGGGCCCGGTGCGGAGGGTGCGGGCCCGGCGGGGGCGCTGACAGGCGCGCGGAGGTGGGGGAGACGGGGAGGTGTCACCGGCCTGTCGCGGTGGAAGTGTTTGGAAAGTTTGTTGTCGGCGCGGCGCGGCGCGGCCTGGAGCCTCCGGGGTTACCTTTGGTTCTGTTTTCAGAAAACCGCCAGGGCCTTCACCTGTAACCGGGTCCCGGTGTCTCCGCCCGCAGCAGAAACAGGAGGTGCGAGCTCTTGCTCAGAGCACCTGATGCTCCGGGCCTTCTAAATGGATCCTGAGACAGTCCTCTCCCGGATCGGCGGTTGCTTTTCCTGCCTAGAGACTCCACTCGGGCACTGGTATCGGTGCTGTAGAAAGCGCCTAGGCGGCTGGGCTGGAACCCACCGCAGTGGGGAAAGGAGTATGACAAGGAGGAGAGATTTTTAAGGGAAGAGAAAAAGAAAAAGCACTTGTTGGGTTAAATATTATGCTAAAAGAATCACTGGTGTTTTTATGTTCTGGATTCTTGGGAAGATGATTTAGGGTTTCTACCTTGTAAAAAGGTAGAAGTGGGTGATGGAAGGTTAACTAGACAGCTTGTGAAGTTTGGTTCAAAAAGTAAATAAATCCCTTCTATGATGGAAGATCCATGAAATGTACTTGATCTCTTATTTTCCAGCATACAGCTTTGGGTAGCTATTCTTAATCTCTTTTGGGGGTCGTGAGCTCCTTTGAGAATCCGATAGGAGGTATGAGTCCTCTCCTGAAAAAAGGCACAGCTACACTGAATTTTGTAATTACTTCAGGAAGCTCTTGAATGTTCTGCGGCTCACTCTGAACTTCAGGTTAAGAACTCCAGTTTGTAGAGATGGGTGATAATCCAAAGTCTAGGAGAAGGAGGATCAGTTCAATTGAGAAAAATGGTGAAAGGCAAAAGGGATGTCGTTGACTATTGCAACATGTATGACTACCCTGGAGTTGCCTGGGCTAACGCACAAAAACACAAATTAGGAGGCTTGATGGAGCTCAGTGGAGGCCGAGACTCATGATGATCCTGGATGTTTGTAGAATGAACTTTTGCACAGTGATGCTGTTGCAATGTAAGGTGTGTACTTCGATGGATTCCATTGGAAGAGGAAGAGAGCATATTTTCTAAACATAATCATGGTAGTTCCATGGGATGGACATATGACATCTGGAGTTTACTTTGCATGAGGCAGCTTTTAACTGTAGAAATGTTGGGCTCCAATGAAAAACAATGAATTACAGATAAAGGCTAGTGGTCCCGTCATGAAGTGAGAAGGATGGGGTTTTTGGGTCTTGAGCTAGATTCCTCCACGTTTACATATGTGAGAATATGCCACATTTCCCATCAGTAATGGCAGAGGCGTCCCTAATGTTGGATTTTTCACCTGAAGACAGGTTTGCGGGGTTCGAATGAGTTTGCAGTTCAAGTCTAGTATTTTAAGGTGGCCCTTTTTGAAAATCCCCTGTCCCAGTGATAATTTTCCCATTTCTTGAAGTGTGTACAGCCAACAGGGGGAGCAGTGTGAGCTGTGAAATCTGAAAATTTGCTAGCCTAGCTTCATAGTAAGGTAGGCTACAGGCTGTAATACCATTGATTGGGCACTTCCTTTAAAAGGCAGGCAGAGGCTTGGCTGGATAGCCCTCACTTGTTGCTTGGCTATTGTCAACTTAGTGTGAGGTAGGTGTTCCCATTTTACAGGTGTAGAAACTGAGGTGCAGAGAGGTTAAGTACCTGCCTGGTAAATAGAGTGCATTCGAGTGATGGCAGAGGCCTGGGTGCAGCTCTGCCCTCGCATGAGGAGTGCCCAGAGGGATGGTCTTCTGGGCATGTCAGCACAGGACTCAGTCTAAGGAAGTCCTCGGTGCCAGTGCCCATGATGTCTTCCCTGGGGTTGCGCCTGAATGTCCTGACTGTGCTGGAAGCAGGAGGGACATCTTCACATGGAAGGACAGCCTGCTTATTTATTTCCTTGGGCAGATGGCTGAACTGTGTGACCCTTGGAGCCTGTTTCAGGCTCACGCTGTCAGAAAGCAGCTGTTTGGAAAGAGGCTCTGGTTCATCCTCATTTGAAGGCTGATATTCTGAACGGATGAGGCTTGGAATCCTCCCTTTGGGAAAGAGAACTACGCGATCATTGTGTTAAAGGTAAAATTGGTCATGAGGGAGAGTGGCTCCCTGCAGCTCTAGGGTGGCTCTGTGTTGGCAGAGGTGGCTGCATCTGTGTGTGAAGGTAGTGAGGAAAGCAGAGAACGTGGAAAGAAGTGGGTTCTGATTTTCACTCTTTCTTCTGGGTAGCTCCTCTTCATGTGGCTTTCTGCAGTGTGATGTAGTTCTGCCCCCGTGACGCCCCTACAGCAGTTACTGAGCTGAGTCCAGAGATGGGAGGTGAGGTCCCCATGCTAATGAGAGATGAGAATGTAGGTTCTGCTCTTCTGCCATATGTTTCCTAAGAGGCATCAGTCACAGCAGCAGCCTTTAGAGATGAGGGGCCTGAAAAGAAGCTTGGGGCAGTTTGTTAAAGCAGATCTGGGCCTCTAGGCTGCCTTTAGCACAGCTTGGGGTGGAGGAAAAGGCGACTCTTGAGTGTGTCCCCTTGATTTTGTGTCCTCATTCCCTGAGCCACCTGATGAGAGGTTTGGGTGGGTGAGGAAAGTGCGTGATGAACTGAGAAGTGCTGTAAAAATGAGAGGAGCTAGAAAGGTTCGTCCTTTTCGAGTTGATGACGTGTGGAGAGCCTTCCCTGGCACTCTACTTTGTCCCGTCTTGAGGGGTGTCTTCTGTGGAAATGTACTTTGATTAGAGCTCAGAGCCGCTGCTGAAGACGCTTGATGCAGAAATGAAATCCTCGGCAGGTGCGAGGACTAGGGCTGGTTTTTGCCAGCTTTTGCCTTCCGTGTGATGACAGCTGGCCGTAGGGGTGCGGAGCAGAGCGCAGTTGTTTTCAAGGCAAGTTCAAAGGGCTGATCACCGGGGAGGAAGTGCCCATGTGGAAACTAAGTTTTGGACAAGTATCACTCAAGCCTTTTCAGTAGTGCATTCTTCTGTAACTGGATCACAGTTTTTACTTGTTCAGTGTGACACCAGGCCCTTGAAACAGATATTTGAATATTGAGAACTTGGTATGGATCTTGTCTAGCTGAATCAACAGGCAGAGTGCATTTCCCCAAAATTTGTGGTGAACGAGTTCTGATGCTAATGTCTTAGAGGAGAAAGGCCTGTTGGGTTCACGATGGTTCTTGGAATCTGTTTTCAGTGCTTGATGTTGCACAAAATCTGTCCCCATCCTTTTAGTCTAGAAAATGTTCCTGATTTAGACTGAAATTTTTACTCCAAGAAATTCCAAGTTGTTTTGAGTGTGTTAAGAGGGAAAGAGATTGTTACAAAGGATTCCCATCTGTGGGCTTGAACTCTCTCATCAAAGCAACCGAGTCAGATTTCTGTTTAAATAGATTACACAGTTCCACAGAAACGAGAACTGACAGCACTGCAAACTGTGAGTGTGTAAAAGATGGACAAGTCTGACATTAGCAGACTGTGCCTGGGAGCACGACTCATAGAAGGAAAAACAAGTGTGCTTTCCATCTGGAGTGTTGGTGAGGGGCCCGATGAAGGTGGTGGGTACATAGTTCTTGGTGGCCTAGTGACCTCCTCCATTCACAGACAGGAGCACGTGCCCTCTGTACTATCCACTGAACTTTAAATCAGCTTGCAGCCTGTAGGGAATCTAAACGTTTACAGGTGTGGTTCGATGCCAAGAATTTGGTTCCCGATGTCCGTGTCCTCTGCATGTTTGTGGAGCTGGTGGCAGGCCTGCCCACGTTGGAGAGGGCTGATGAGAGGCTGCGCGCAGATGGCTGCATGTGTGTCTCGGCCGTATTTCTGTTGGAATTTATGCAGTTGAAAGCTCAGCTTTTACAATGAATCCATTGTTAATGTTTCATTCTCTAACCTGTTTTCCTCTTTTGGAATTAATTTTACTGCAGCAGGAGTTGTATCTCAAAAGCGACAGCTGTATATTGGATGCTGTCAGAGAAGGCTGATAAGATTTGTGGGGAAGCTCAAAGCCTCACTCATGTTTCATAAAGTCCTTTGACCTGCAGTGGAAACCGGTGGGAAAAGAAGCCAAGAGTTAACTTTTCTCCTTCCCAATTTCTAGGAAATTGGGAGGACAGGGCCTGCAGAGGACGTGGGAACTCTGCTCCACCCAGGGGAAAAGGTGTACCTTGTAGACCTTGCTCTTGAACCCCATCTGAAGTGCGGTGGGTGTGCCGGGTGGTAGCATGGCTGTGGATGCTGTCCTGCAGTGAAGGAAGTAGTTACATCTGGAGGGGGTCGGCCACACGGCCTTCTCATCACGCAGTCTGGCCTGGAGGGCCTGAAAACATTGACATGTGCTCCTCCTAGTTCCCCCTTTCCTGGAGAGTGAGGAAATGAGGAGGGCTTGCTGGTGGGTCCCCAGGTTCGAGCACTCCTGTGACTTCCCCCTGCCTCCCCAGGCCTGTCACTTTGCTTCTCTGCAGTGAGGGTTCCTCCTCCGACTCCCCTGCCGTGTGGCCTCCCTTCCCAGCCTGCAGAGCCCAGGACAGTGTCCAAGATGTTCTCGGCTGCCAGGTTCTCTACTTTAGGTCCTTCCTCTTTGCCTGAAGAAATTCCCCTCTGTGGAAACCCCCACCCTCTGGTGGCTATGAAGCCTTTTCTGACCAATCAGCTTCTTCGTGCCCCCCACCCCTGGTCTGCACCTGGTTTTGTTGTATATTCAGTGTTCTGTTTCTCTAAAACAGTTTCTGCAGCTAGTTATGTCCGTGTCTTTCTAAACCTTGAGTCTTTAGATAGCTTCTGTTACTGTTTTGAACGCTTTCTCCTCCTGGTTCTCATACCTGGGTTTCCTGTGGTATATTTGTCACACGACTGTCTGTCTTATCATTTTTGCTATTAGCAAGACTCTCCTGCATCTTGCATGTGCATTCTGACTCTTGTTATTTGGAGCTGTATGTTTGAAGGGGGCAGGGTCTGATCCTAAACTGTTGCCTGTTTATTGCCCAATACGACAGCATTCCAAAGTAGGAAGAAGTCAGGGGGTTAAAAACATGGACTCATGTTTTACTTCATTGTTTAAGGAAATATAATTTATAATTCTTTTCTGTGTGTGTTATACCATCTACCTGACCCTTGAAAAGTTATATTTCGAAGCCATTGACTCCTTTTTGTGACAGCTCTTCCTGTGAAGTTTTGGGTTAAATGTTGGTTTACAGCTGGATCAGCCAAATGGTACTATCAAGCATACAGTATTTTGGGCTACGTCTCTTTGTATCGGCACTACCACTGCCATGGCATGCATGGCCTGCCGTGGACCACTGAGTTCCTAAGCTGTAGAAGCGGCAGCGTGGGTGATGCGGATCCTGCTCGGGAGGCAGGCCCTCCCAAGGCAGTTGTTTACCCATCAGGAGGACTGTTGCTTGAAGGTCGCTGAGGACCAGATTCCCCTTGCAATTTCTGTGACCAGAAGCCAAGCTTCTTTTCCTTCGTGATGGAGGGACCGTGGAGGAAATGGTCCCCCTCCTCCGTGGTCCCTTTGGCACACCTTTCTTTGCCACTTTAGGCAAGATCAGTGAGGGCTTTTCCCAGGCTTTTGCTCAACTTTTCTCTAATTTCTAAGAGTGTCCTATCCCAAGAAGGGCATATGTTCCTTGGGTGGGTGGTTGAGTGCAGCTGAGGACAGCGCCACTGCTGCACCCCCAGGTGTCTGAGGCCCCAGGTGCCAGAGGCACCACCTTCTTTAATTGATTGTGCTGCTGGTGGTGTGGGGAGATCTCGGCACTCTTTCTCTGAGTAGTCGACATAGTCTCCGGATTTCCCACCGTGCACCTATCTCAGATGCACAGAGAGTGAGCATAGTGAGTGAGAGAGCCAGCAGCCTAGGAAGAGGGCAGGAGCGAATGGGAGTGTGCTGGCACTGGTTGTCAGACGGTGCCGCCTGGACTTCCTTTGGAAAATGATGGGAACAGCCTAATCTTTGGGAAAACTCCCTGTCCCAGCATTGCCTCTGCTCAGCCATGTACTTAGGATCTGGGGAGACACAGCAGCTAGATCCTGGGGAAGCAAGTAAATTAGCAAGCTAACTTTCTTAGCAAGTTAGGAAGCTTGAGAACTACACATTTCGGAGGTCCTGTCATTATTAACTGGCTTTTTTCCCTTGAGGGTGAGCATTTAGTCTTTGTGACTTAGACTGGACAGGAGGCTGAGAGAATAAACTGTTTCCTCAGTGCACAAGCTCAGCATTTACTGCCCTCTTTTTTCCCATTGTTAGCTCATTTTTTCTTCCTGCACTGTGGCATTCTTCATTCGTGGGTTTTTCTCATTGGTCAAAATTATAGCTCTACTGATTGTGTGCATGTAGCTGGTTATTATCAGATATATAGTTTTAAAGATGTGCATCTAAATATAGATTTTATTCTGAATGCATTTCATTCTGATTTCCTAAAAAAAAGAATCAATACTAATAATCTAAACTTTCTCTCTCTTTAAAAAAGAAAAGAAAATTTTAGAAAACTTCCCTGTCCGGAAGCTGCTGGCACTTTGTGTCTCTGGGGTGGAAGGGGATGAGCATGGGCTGGTGGTCAGTTTAGAAGAGGCATCAACAGAACAGGGTCCACACTCATGGCCTGAAGGAATCCTTAGGTGTTAAAGGCTGAACCTGTAGCTCGATGGGTGGGTGACAGCCTGTATGTGCTCTCACTCCTCTGTGAGTCCCACCAACCACCGCCCTGCTCCACAGGCTGAAGGGAAACTGTCAATAGCATGGCCATTGCAACTGGTGCCTAAAGGGGAGAGCAGTGCCCTGCCAGGAAGGGTGGCTGGCCTTTGCGGGGCTGCTCCAGAGAGGAGCCAGAAGAACCTGGACCGAGAGTGCACCTGGCAGGGGCGCCCAAAGGTCAGGGGAGCAGAGAAGTGGCTAAGTGTAGAGGAAGTTCCAGGAGGGAGGCAGTTCCCCATCCTGGGAGGACCAGGCAGACTGTGCCTGGCTAGTGCTCTCACAGGGAGACCTGCCTACTCTGCTTCAAACATGGAGGCCTTTAGGACAGTGCTAGCTAAAGAAGGTAGGGGTATTAGGCAATTTATACTAACCTTTTTCTGTGTTCGGTTTTCCTCCTTTCAAGTGTATTATTTCTTTCAGTAGGCCTATGTTTTTCAAATTAGTCTTGAACAGTGACTCTGAGTCAGATTTTTAACGACAGAATGTTTTCTGATATATTAAATTTGCTCGAATCTATCAAAATTGCCTCCAAACAAACTTATTTTTCCAATAAACTTGATTTTGGAATAATTTTAGATATAAAGACAACACAGGGTTCACATCATACCATCCCCACTTATCCCCCATGTTAACACCTGTACAGTCATACCACATCTGTCAAAACTAAGAAATTGACATGGGTACCACAGTATGAACTAAACTGCAAACCTGTGTGGGATTTGCATGTTTACCCCCAACGTTCTCTTTTCTGCTCTAGGATTTCATCCAGGAATCTCATTGCATTTAGTCATCGTGCCCCTTAGTCTCCTCTGGCCTAGGACAATTTCAGTCCTTCGTTGCTTTTCGTGAACTTGAAGCTTTAGAAGAGTAGTGGTCACGTATTTCGTGGACTGTCCCCCAGTCTGGGTTTGTCTGATGTATTTCGCTGACAGGAGTGGAATTACGGGCTCAGGAAGAACATCAGGGAGGTGGTGCATCCTGTAAGGGGTGCCCGACACCCACTGACTGTCACTGTTGAGGTGAAACAAGATTAGTGCCGATTGACATGTATTAGGCCCAGGGCCCTGTTCTGCTCTCTGATACGTGCTGTTTGTGTGTCATAGCATGACCAAGTATTTTTATTCTGGAAGGACCTTCATGCTTACCTGTTCTAGCCACTTTCTACAGAAACAGCCACTCCTGGGACCTCTGCAAGGACGGAGATGTTCTCAGGTGCAATGTGGGCCTCAACTCACTGATAGAACTGGTTTCCAGTCAGGAGCGGGCCCATGTCCCTCTGAGCATTTTCCCGTGTGCCCAGTCTCTCGGTGCTTCTGTGCAGGGGCAAGGAGGGGTTTGATTGATCTGGTTGTGTGAGAGTAGGTGGTCTGCTCTGATATGTCCTCATCTAGCTTTTTTCTTTCAGATGAAGATAGTGTTGTTTATTGTCCTAAGGACCTTTACCTTGAGTCACAGACTAATCTGTGGGTTGTTACTTTGAGGCTATTAGATTGAAGCAAGAATAGAGTATAGAGTTTCTTCTAGCCTGGAACTCAGAAGATAAGCGGTTCAGGAAAGTCATGAGTTTGGTTAGTTTACCTACCCATCTATTGATTCGCTCTACCAACCCGCTTCCCACACAACCACAGCAAAAGGGACCAGTAGGAAGAAAGACAGGGCACTGATACAAGCTGAAAGCACTTTGGAAGAAATGATGGTGATGGCTCCTGGCAGTGGGCAAATAGGTCTCAGGGCGTCGAGGGCCCATCCCAGGACTCTGGCCAGTCTGAAATCACTTGTCAGGTGCTCGGAGTTGGCTAAGGCAAGGCAAAATAAAGTCTATCCCTGCTGTCCGCCCTCCCTTTTCTTCCGCCTCCTTTCCTCGTTTCTGGTACTGAACTCTAAATTGGTGAGCGGTGGAGGTGTGGATGAACGGCATACTAGACAAAATAGATCTTTCTTGGCCTGCTGACGATATGAAGTTTTACTGTGGGAGTTGGCCGTTAACATTGGGACAAAGTCTCTCTGTCTCAGTGGCCATCATTGTTCCCAGTAAGAAACTCTTTATTCAAAATTTGCAGCTAAGGGGCCCGAGAAGGGAGAACAGCTGTTTATGGTGCTGTTTCAGGTGTCAGGATAGGCATTCTTGGCTAGGAAAAAGCTGGGGCTCTCTTCTGTGTTGCCAACCACAGGAACTGACACTACTGGAGGGGTGTTTCTGCACGATGACATTTATTTAGATGGCCAGTGGCATTCTGGGGGCTGTTTTTTGTTTTGTTTTGTTTTTTATCTCATTTCAAGGAGAGGAGCTTCTGAAGATTAAAAAACAAAAGTCTGACCACACTGATCTAACATTTCTCTTACAGGATAACCTGTTAGGGTTATTAGAACAGTTGTCCATATCACTGTGGGTATATGTTTATGTGTGGGTAACACTGATGCGGGGAGGGAGAAAGAATCCAGGGCATGTTAAGGACTTAGGGAAGTTCACACGGGTCCCAGTGCTCCTCTCAAGGATCTTGCGTCTCGCCTGGGGAGGTGCTGTTCCCTCTGGTGTACACAAACCACTGGCCAGTAAGGACAGTGTGCAGCTCAGTCCACACTGAGGTTGAAGGACGCATACACAGCAGAAGGAGAAGGCAGAGGTACTGGATCAGTGTCAGTAGGGGAAGGTGCCGGGCTGCTGCAGCAGTCAGAGGACTGGGAGACACTGAGGATCCCCAGACCAGCAGAGGAGACCGGAGAGGGGTAGGGCGTGCTAGGGGCGCAGGGTTGGTAGGGCTGGAACCCCAGAGAAAGGCTCTCATTTCATTGGAACTGCCCATGTACTATAGGTTTTATTTTAGCTTTTGACCTTTTAGTCTTGGAGGCCCAGGGAGGTTTTCTGTAAGGAGCTGGGGCTGGAAGCTGGAGAGAGAGAATGAGGGAAAGAACTCAGCACCTGCTGGCCTCATCATGTCACTTACCAGATAACGTACTTTGGAACAAGTTAGGCGTCCCTCAGATTACCAACCTTGATCGTGGGGGAAAAGGACTGCCAAAGGAATGTAATTCCCCAGGAAAGGTTCCTATTTTAAGTGCTATATAATTAACGTGACTTTAGGTTAGCAACTCAGTTTTCTTTTGGTTGTCTACTTTAATATGTTAAAATTATCAAAACAGAAGGCAAGAGCCTGACGATATGTTTTCTGACTAATAGGTTTGGCTGAGTAAAGCTTTCAATGCATATGAAATCTTCTGGACTGAATGGATTATCTTTGAAGTGCTGCTGTTTTTCTGTTGTAAGCTCCTGGAGGACAGGTTTGAAAAGCAGAAATAGGATTTCCATGCTGGACCCCCGCTGGTAGTTCATGATTTCTGCCCCTCACGTAGGATTGCATCTAAAAGCTACTAGTTTCTTCATCTGCTCATGAGCAGCTACTCCTTATACATCTGAGAGTCCTTCCTGAGTGAAGGTCTGGTGAACCTGGATGGAAAGTCAAAAGGTCTGTGGGCCACTGATATGGCCCCTCAGAGGCACCCATCAGCAGGAAGCTCCCCTGCTGTGTCTGCTGGCCCTGCCCACGTCTGACTTTGTCCTTTGTCCTTTGCAGCTATCAAGGCTAATAGGTACAGAGAACCAACTGAAAGATCTGCCTCTCCTTCACCCGGAGGTCATCATTGTTTCCTTTCATTCTTCCTTTAAGCAGATTGGGACCTCTGTTCCATATCTGACAGTTTTGTCTTTCCCTGCTGTTTTCACTACACGTTTTTGCCTAGGTATTTCTTTCACACTGCACTTCCAGCAGCTGCCTATCTGGGTGAACCAGGAGTAGCCATTGTCCTGTTGGTGGCATTTACATGAGGCCATTTTCAGTTGTTCGGAGTTATTTCTTACTGAGTGTTTTCGTAATGTAAATCTTCCGAATTTCTGACTGTCTTGGCTGGATTCTGTACAGAGGACTATGCCAGGTCGGAAGGGCGTGAGCCTAAGGTGTGATACGGCAGTGATTGCTAAATGCTTCCCAGGAAGGTCCTGCCAGTTGGGGTTCCCACTTCCTCGGTCCCTGGCTGACATGGAGTACCAGCATCAGACGCACCCTCTGCTAACCGAGAAGGGTTAAGAGCATTGAGCTGGAATATGACTTCCGTGCTGGGAGTGTGGGTGTGGAAAAGGACCTTTTCTGTGCCTCAGTGTCCCCATCTGTAGAAGGGGTGCCAGTGGTTTTCACAGCAAGAGTTGTTTTGAGGACTAACCATAATAACACATGTAAGATGCTCATTAGAATGTGTAGCAAACAGTAAAGCACTGAAATGTTACTTTTTTTAGAAGTAGAGAGAAATGGCATTTCATTCATTTTATTTTGCGCAGTGATAATAAAGTTGTATCTGTAAGGGGTGTATATAATTATATGGAGAATTTAAAGCATGAACATAACACGAACTCCTATGTGTTATGTTCACAGAGGGATTTGCTAGGTTCTTAGAAGCCCTCTGAGGGACCCTCCTGATTATAATCTTCTGCCCTCCGGTCCAGAGGTAGCCTGCATCGTGAGGTTCGCTTTAGCCGAGTTCATGGTGTGTAAAGCATACCATCAGGGAGTTCCAACGTGCAGGAAGTGAGCAGAGCTTCAGTGTCCACGCAGGGAAATCTTGTACTTGTACTTCAGCATTTCATAGTATGTTTGCGGTGATACGTGCGAAGTTAATGTCAATGGTACAGGTTAGTAAAGCGCAGAGACACGGTGTTTCCCGAGACCTACAATCAGTTCCGGCTGAGGACTAGACTGCAGGCTGCTGGCAGCCTGACCTTGTGTTTTCAGCCCGTCTAACCTGCCTCTTGCTGGGCGAGAGCCTCCAAGGGGCTGGAGGAGAGAGTGGGAGGACAGATTAGGTGGCCACTGTGGGGTGGGGTCACCCACTGAATGCGTCCTCTCCCTTTTTGTCCTTTCTCCACCTTGCTCATTGGAACAGTATGAACAGTCTTACTCTGGTGTTCGTTTGAATCCAGCCAGCCACCCACCTGGAGCTTCAGCCCCTCTGTGCGGTTCCATGCTGAGTAGGATAATTGCATTTTGCTATGTGCTGCACTGCACACAAGAGCATTGGGGCCTGCTTGTCTCTTGGGGGCCAACTTCCCTTCTGTCCACGGACGGAGGCCAGGGTGGGCACCGCATGTGGCACGGTCTGTGTTAGGAGCACAGGCACGGAGGAGCCTGGGCCCCAGAATGCCCTCCCACCACCTCGGCACTCAGTAGCCACTCTGGGTCTGCCCAGTGAGCACAGAGCATACGTCACAAAGCGCCTTCATGTCTGTCGCTCGCTCCCTGCAGCCCTCAAGGAGTATGGCGATGTTATTAGCCTCGTCTAATAGAAAAGTAAATTACGGCTGAGAGAGAGAGTGGCTCACCCGCGGTTACCCCTAGTTTCAGTTACGTCACAGCGCTAGAGCTTGGGTCCTCGGTTTCGCTGCTCCGCCACAGTTGTTCTTCCTGGTGGAAGTCTGGGGCGCGGGGCAGGCAGCAGTGTTGCCGTCCCGCCCTCCACCTGGTTCTCTGTGTTGGGCCTAGCTTCGTAGGATTTGTTGGGGTGAGCAAGGTTCTTACCAGAGTGTTCTTTGCCAGTGAGCACAGCTGACCTGAGAGCAGTGTCAGGTCCCTTTGGGGACGAGCTGGTCAGATTTGGTGGCAGCCTACCTCCCCTTTTATGTAGGGTCCTAGAGGGAGATGTTCCCCGGGTCTGGGGTGTGTTCAGGGCTCCAGAGTCCACTCCGCTCTGGCGGCACTTAAAGGCAACTTAGCTTTTTGAGTTGGGGATCGTTTCTCTTGCTGGCTGGAGCCTTAAGCTGCGTGGACAGCATCTTGACTGTACAAGGCCCTGGTTCTTTATCTCGATTCCTCTGCTGGTGTAACAGGGAGCACAGCCTTCCTATATTGTTCAGTCTGACTCACAGTTCGAATTCAGCCTCCTGATACAGTATATATTTAATTCAGATTTGCTCACAGGTGAATAAACAGCATTTGGTAAGGGCTTGAAGTTTTTATTTTATCATCTGATAACACCTGGTGGACCGTGTCTTCTGTGTTAACTGTAAAAGTGTTCTTAGAAAGCCCCCTCCTGCTCAGCTTGAGTGTTTTTGTGTAGATTAACTCTTTAAAGCTTGGGGCATTCCTGTTCTCCTTATCTCTGACCAGGAGGTAAAGGGTCTGTGCCACAGAGGTGACATAACTTGTTCAAGGTCAGATGGCTATTGAGGGGCAGAGTGCCCATTCTAAGAGTTCCTTCTCTGCTGGTCCCTATAACTGTAACTGTCTACCCGAGGCCGTGTTACTAGTTCACACACAAAAGGTATGCACAGTTTAGTAACTATTGATTAAGCTTTTGGATCTGTTTATACTTGTGATAGCCTGGAATTAGATTCTTCTTCAGCAGATTTTCAGAAATTTTAAAAACTCATTTTAAGAGCCAAGACATGTTTAATGAATCCAGTTGAGATTGTTCAAATATGAGGTGGTAGGCCCCCAGCTTTGAATCCTTGGTCTTGGTGCAGATCAAAGGGCTCCCCCTCAGGTGAAAGACTGTTTCTTATGGTAAGGACCCTGAATCTAGCTTCAAACTCCCCAAGCTCAGTCTTCATATGAAATTCTTGCTCAATTTCCATTTTATTCTTACTAAAGCGATAGAGATGCAGGGGCAGATAAAGATCCAGGAGGATCTGAGGAATATCAGTCAACTCTCTTCCCCCAAATTCGATTCCTTGGCCTCCTGGCGCTGACTCAGACGCTGTCTGCTCTTCACCTAGTCCCCAAGCTCAGGCAGGATTGGGCATTTGGTAGGTGTTCAGTGACTGCCTGTTGGAGGGATGAATGGAGAAATCATCTATTATCGTCAAGTGTTTTAAACTACATTTCAAAACAGAGGAGGAAAAACCATGAGTCTTCCATCCTAATACAACCCCTTCAAAGTATTTTGGAGGAGAAAGCTCTTCTTCAGTTGGTCCCATCTTCTTTGTTGGTGCCCTGGGAAGCCGCCTCTGGCCGCCTGCTGTGGCTTCTCCCCCAGGCACCTGCAGTGGCCTCCTGAAACCTGGGCAAGTTGTCTCACCTCTCCACTTCCTCATCTGCCCAGTGCAACTCTGTCATGCTGCCCGATAATTAAGGACTGCAAGGTGTTCTTCAAGAACATATGGCTCTGTACCTTAAAAATCAGCTTTCGTCTACCTGGCAGTTAGTCTCCTGAGGGTTAGGGAAGCTTTTGTCTGTAACTTGGAGGTGGCAAGGTGTCTCCTTAGTGAGACTCAATGGTAGCGGGAAAAAAAATCCAAGGGTCATTTGTTTCCTTTGCCCCAGATTCACTTGCATTTTAATATATTTGTCAATCAAATGTTTGTTATCTTTAGCAGCTCTGAATGTTGGATACTGGATGTGTTGATGCCGATGTTTTCCTAACTCTTAGTGGCTAAGCAAGGTAATACATAGTTAAATTGAGCCGTGATATGCTTTTGGTGGGTATGAAAATGTAATTTGATTTCAAAGTAATTTTCCCTTGAGAATTTCTGCTTGTAAGAGGAGGCTGCTGAACTCAGTACGGAAAAAGGCAAAGAAGTTGAGACTCTTAAGGTCTTACATACAAACTGTGAGACAAATTGAAGCCTACAGAAAATGCCCAGTTTACACATGGACTGTACTTTTACAAGTTCGTTTGGAAGTCAGTGGTTTAAAACTTGGGATTGGCTTCCTATCAGAGATGCTGTTGCGAAGGGCTGGTTGTAGTCTTGGCCGAAATCCCAAAACCTTGTGTGCCTGCCCTGCAAAGGTGGGGCAAGCACAGCAGGTGACATTCCCACTTACCGATTCGTCACAACACACTGACAGGTATAGGAGGTTTATGGTGAGTGGAATTGTGGGGACATGGCGAGACCCACTTTTCCGGAGACCCCAAAGGGGCCGATGTCGATGGCTGAGTCTCCTAGTCAAGTTCATTGAGAACAGCCATCCTTCCCTGTTCTTGGTAGAGCTGTGCCAAGGGCACGCGTTCCCTTGTTCTCAGCAGCGATGTGGTTATAGAAGCTCATCCTGTCGGTGCACAGGAGGTAGGAAGAGGGAAGCACAGAAGGGGTCCTATCCTGAGAGGTGAGGTGGGGAGACGGATGGGGTCTCATCCTGAGAAGTGATAGGGGAAGAATGAGGTCTGGGGCACAGCCCGTGGGAAGCTCCTGGAGGGAAAGGAGCGGCATTGATGTGGGGCTTTGGCCATCGGGAGCCACGGGGGTGAGGACACTAATGTGAAGCTGTTCGCTAGGCAGGCCACAGCTCCCAGACTTCCCTTGTGTATAAGGCACTTGGATTTGGGGTGCGGCGGTGTGCGTGTGTGTGTTTAGGACAGGTCTGCGATCATAACTCTCATGGTGACTTGGTGTCCGCAGGACCAGGCAGAGGGCCATGTTGTTGAGAACGTCTCTGTGACCAGCTCCATTTTGTGAGGGAGACAGATAATGGACAGGCACACCTAGGGTTTTTGTTGCTTTATGTTTCTACAGAAGCTATTGAGTAACCATAAGTATTTACTTACAATAATTTTGGGTCACTAAGTGGGTGGCCAGCTGATTGGGCTGTGCTGGGAGGGAATGACTCACCTGCCAGCTCCGGGATGCCTGGGCTCCCTGGGCTCTGCTGCCCCCACAGGGCTGAGGTGGCAGGGTGGAGGGAGTGCCCCGGGAGCTTGACCAGGCCCCCACCCCACACGTGGCTGCTGGTCAGCAGGTGTCCTCCGGATCCTGGCTGTTCGTGCAGCTTAATCACTGCCTCAGAATGTTAAAAAATTAGCCGTTTAGGGGAACATCTGTGGTACAAACAAACTTTTGGACTTTCACACAGGAAGAGGGCTTTTTTTCTCTGGCCTTTCATTTCATGGTTGATGCTTAAAAAATGCTTTACAAGGTAAAGTTGCAAACATCATTTTCTTGAACTGCAGAAGTAAAATTATTCATTAAAATACCTGTGCCAGTGGGTTATGCCTGGGAAGGGAAAACATGAGCACCGTGTCAACTCTTCCTGTAAACATGTCCATCAGGCAGAGGCCCTGAGACTGGTCTTGGGCTGAGGCGCTTGGCTGGCGAGTGTGGCCGAGGCAGGAAGGAAATCGCAGAATTTCACCAAGGAGGGAGGCTACCCCTGAGGAGTTCCTGTATCATTGCACCCAGAAGGCTGGTTCAGAGGGGACACCGCCAGGACGATTTTGGAGCGGCAGTGGTCTGTCTGATGGCCAGCATCTCGGAGCCTAGGGCTGATGCTGGAGAGTACCTCCTGGGTTAGGCTGACGTCAGACTCTGGTGCAAGAGGCACCTGAGTCCTCATGGGCAGCCCTATTTCTCAGGCTCCCAGTCCTGTGGTTAGAGGTGCTCAGAAGGAGTGTTTTGGGTTGTCAGGGTCCCTGCCAGGGGTTTTGTCTGGAAGTGGCCTGTGCTGTGGGCCAAGCTTGGCAGCTGTGAGTCTAGAGCTGCTCCTGCCTTGAGGCCTTTGCTCTGGCCAGTCTTCTACCAGGAAAGCTGTCTCCAGCTGTCTTTAGGGTTTTCACCACCTCCCTAGGTCCTTGCTCCAATGTCACTTTCCCAGTGAGGGCTTCTCTGATTGTTTGAATTTGCACCACTCCACACCAGATACCCATGTCTGCCTTCGCTGCTGTATTTTTCTCAGCAATTATCATCACCTGACACACTGTAATGTGTCCCTGGGTTTTGGTTTTGAGGGGATCTAGCAGCCCCACTAGAATGTGGGTTTCGTGAGGGCATGGGCTCGGTTTTGGTCTTTGGTCTCTCCAGTGACCGGAAGCATGGGTGGCACATAGTAGGTGCTCAGTGAACCTGTGTCGAGGAAGCGGATGAAGCAGCGTGGTTTTGAGGTCTCTGCATTTGCCTCAAATCACTGAGGCTCCTGTGAGGTGCTGGTGGAGTCCCTGCCATTTCACATAAAGCGTGTGATGGAAAAGCAGGTGTGTGGTGTGTCTGACGTCAGTGCTTCGTGCCATGTCCAAACTCCAGAGTTCTTTCTCTTCTTACTTGGATGTTGACTTCAGAATGGCTGGTCTTTCTTTCTGACTCATGAAGGCTTGCTCTACTTTGAATCTGAAACATTAGGGGAAAGTGAAACTATAAAACGCATGATGCATGATTAGCTCTTATTACATTTTACTTTCTGTACGTATTTCCCTCCCTGCCATCTCAGCACCATCCGAGCCTCCATCACCGTCCCCTGGACAGTGCTGCAGCCCTCTGCCCGTTCCACCTGAGGCCGCTCCCTCCGAGCCGCCTGCCAACCCACACTCCGGCCCCACAGCAGCCAGGGGTCTGCTCTGTAGCCCCGGCACTCACCCATCTCGGCCACAGTCACCCTCACAGCTTTAACCACCAGTTCTGTGAGTGTCGTCAGGCCCGTCGCCCCATTAGGATGTAGCTTCCTAGGGGCAGGGACCACGTCTGCCTTAGGTAGGTCATGTCCCTGAACCCTGGCTGGCACAGTGGCCATGTTTTTTCAGTAGATGGGGTTAATACTGTAGTAGCTTACCTCCTTTAAGACACTGTGACGAGTAAAAGGAGAGCCTATATTTTTATGAAATAACAGAAAAACCGTGGCTTTGTAGAGTCAGGAGTACTTCGAGAAGTCATTTCACAATCTGAGTTGTCTGCGCTGGGCGAGTTAGAGGCCTCGGAGCTCCCCTCGACCCTCCCAGGACTGTGACATGGAGCTGTGGGATGTGCTGTGAGCTGTGACAATGAGCCAAATGCGCCTGCTGAGCGGGGCAGGGAGGCTAGAGAGGTTCCTGGGGTGATGCGGGGAGCCCTGGAATTCTCGGTGGAGGGGGATGGTGGTTGTGCAGTGTGGGTGCTGCCAGCATCCTCTCCCTGCCCTCTCTCAGGCTGGCCCCGGGACCACCTTCCCACCCTCCCGTACCTCCACACCCACCCTGTTCTCTCCTCTGACTGTGGCCCCCAAACCAAAGCAGGCCTGGCTCTGCTGCAGGTCCAGAGCATTCTGTACCCACAGAGCATGCGGATGGTTTCAGCCAGCTGCCAACACAAAGGAAGGTGGCTAATTAGTTTGTTAATTTATGGTAAGGTGGCATGTGTCCCTTAAAGGAGAGGCTTATTTTAAGCGCCTTTAAACCTCTCACAGGAATTATGCTTTGGGGCTGGGTAAACTTGCCAGGCACCTTGTAAAGGTAAGAGTTAGCATTAATGTTTACAGGTGGGAAAAACCTGGGCTCCAACTTTTATCTTGTGACAGGCTATGTGAAGTATGCAGAACACAGTGTTTCTCTACCCAAGATCTCAATCCTGGACCACCCACAGGGTACAATGCTAAGAACATGAGGCCCAGGATTGTCTTAATGCCTTTTACCTGCTGTGGGGGTGGGGAGGGGCTCCTTCGGAAAGAGAGGGAGGGAACCCCACGGGAGCAGCTGTTCCAGGACGGGTTGCAAGGCTGCAAGCAGGTCAGTGCACTCAGTCGCTTCTCCTCCCAATCTTATAGAAAGTGAAATGTCAAAGGCTGGCGTTTGGAAACAGCAGTGTCAAAGCCATGAGGATAGAGCAGGACTTCAACCAGAAACTGTGGACTTTTAGGCCTGATCCTCCTTTGTTGTGGGGCCTGTCCTGTTCATTGTAGGGTGTTACAGCATCCCTGCCCCTACCCACTAGATGCCAGTAATACTTTCTCTCTTCCCCTTATGACAACCCAAAATGTCTCCAGATATTGCTATGGATCCCTTTGGGGACGGGGGTAGAATCGCCCCACTTTAGAACCACTGGGCTAGAACATGCATCAAGGGTCCCAAACTTTGTAAGACTGGGAATACATGGTGGTGGAGTTTGTCTAACAAACTGTAGCATAGCCATGGCAGATCCCAGAATGAGCCCCATGTTGGGGCAGCCCCAAGTCCGATCCTGTTGCTTGTTCTCAGTCTCATTGCTCGTGGAATAGACACAGGCGCTCACTTGAGGAAGGAGCTTTGGTATGGTGGCACATCTGGGCCGCCCAGGTGTTTTTGGGACTGCCCAGGGATCAAACTTGGACTCCTCTACATCCAAATGTGTGTACACAAAGCAGCACATTAGATGTTTGAATTTTGCAGAAAGAAAGGCATCTCTGCAATGCCATCTCTGTGGCTGTTTCTGCCTGATTCATTTCTCACTCACTCTCTGCCACCCCAGCAAATACCACCAGTAACAACAAAACACACTTCCTGTCCTTTAAATCTCAGTGCTCATGACACTTCCTGTCTCTTTTCTCACCTGCTCAAGTGACCTGGGCATTTTTTGTGATGCTTACCTTCCTCAACGTGTGGATGGGTATCAGAGGGCAAGTGAGCAGGTTTTATCCTGTAGCGTTTTGCTTCCTTATCAGTAGGTATCTAGGTATCGCTTGTTGTCACAGAGTCTTTTGTGTCAGGTTCTGCCATGGAGTCTGGGAACTGGCAGAGGTTGTGGGTGCCTACCTGAGTGGCATCTGAATGTGGGGCTGGCCTAGCCTAGCTCTGGTGTAAACCTACATTTTTTAAGGAACAGTGCTCTCCTTTGAAGATCTTTTCTGGAGACTTTTTAAATATGTAACTAAAGATACCATTTTGATAAAAAGAAAAGAAAGCTCTCAGAAACACACGCTTGTAAGCCATAGTCTCATCAGACTTAACCTTCTCATTGTCTTTGGGGAGACTGCTCTCCTTTGGCTGGGCACTTGTTCAGGTAGCAGTCAGGAAGTTTGATGGTGGTCACACGCAGGTCTCCATTGCACCCTTGCTTCCCGTGGACCTGCTACCTCTTCTGCCTTGCCTCCTCAGCCACTGTGGCTGAACCTTTGGAAAACTCCTCACTGCTCTTGGATGTCACTTATGTCAGGGGTCCCCAGTAACCTCCCACCCTCCAGGCTGCACAGCAGAAAGTGTGGTGGGCCAAGGCTTCACCTGTTTTTGCAGCTGCTCCCCAGCTCCACCTCAGATCATGAGGCATTAGATTCTCATAGGAGCACTAGTCTCTGTTGCCAAAAAGATTGGGGACTGCTGGCTTATGACACCTGATTTCACTGAGAAGAATCAATGGGCTGTCCCCTGAGTGTACCAGAAACCTTTATGTGACAGATATGTTGGTGCCTTTGCTAGAATTGTCATTGAGCATAGAAACATGTTGATACACAGTTACATTTTTTCAGGTTCATGAATTAGCTGGTCTCATTTTGTTATTTACACATTTCATGTTTGAGATTTTACTCAGTAGTTTACTTGTCAGTTTTGAATTATTTGTCACTGTCCTGTGGGCCTCTTCTGTTGTCTCCTTGAGCCTTGCTTGGCAGGCAACTGGTCACCCAGGTGAACTTAGGAAGACCTGTTGATCTGATTTACATACTTGGTGGGACAGTTTTGGTGGGGCAGGGCACGACAGAGACACGTGGTGCTCCCACCTTCCTCCATCCTGTGGGGCAGTGATAGCTGCCAATCGGGCATGTGGCCAGGTAGATAGAAGCAGTGCTGTAGTGCCCAGGACTTGCTGTGTGGAGTGCTGCCTCCTGCTTCCCCTCCTTCGTGTTGTGTTCCTTCATCCTGCTGCTCTTCAGTCCTGGGCCTGAGGGTCTGCACTCGGGATGACCCTGGAGGCCCAGGGAGCATTTCCTCCTTGGCTGTGTACAGGATCCCTGTGAGGCGCTCAGCGCTCTGTGTGCACAGCCCTCACTCACAGCGTAGCTGTCCCAGCTGGCGAGGACAGTCCAGGCCTACCATGGTTCTTAATAAGCCTCAGCCTGGCAACCGTGACTTCTTTCCCACTTACCTCTGCCCCCGAGGGTCAAAGTCCCTGCTAATCTCTGGAGGAAATAATTGAATTTTAGTATACTTCTGTTATGATTGTGTGCTTTGTTTATAGGGGCAAATTATTAAGGTGCTGACTGAACCCCAGAGCTTGGTCCAACCCTTAGTACCTCTCATGAGATGGAATGTTTATGAAATGTATAAGGCACACTTGATTTATTGTTGAGCCATGGGGAATTCAAGAAAACAGCAGTTTTCCATAAAGAAATGGTGTGCTTTGGGCTCTCATAGGAGCGTGAGCCCTATCGTGAACTGCACATGCAAGGGAACTGGGTCAGGTGTTCCTTATGAGAATCTAATGCCTGATGAGCTGAGATGGAGCTGAGGCAGTGATGCTGGCGATGGGGAGCGGCTGAAAATACAGATTAACATTAGCAGAGAGGTTTGACTACAGAGAGACCATAATAAATCAGTTGCTTGCAGACTCACATCAAAACCCTATCAGTGAGTGGCAAGTGACAATTAAGCTGCATCTGGTGGCAGGCTTTACAGAGGCAAATGAACTGATGTACTTCAGTTGTACAGCTATATCTGGTGGCAGGCTTTAAGTCAGAATCTGACACTTATTTTAGTCTGCGCATGGCCTGCCCATCATTTTGTTTACCTCTTCTGTCCATGCTTCTTTTTCGCACTGTGGACTTGTCTCAGAGTTTTAGTAAGCCCACAAGCTAACCCTAGCCAGATGAGTTAAAAAAAAAAAAAAGTCACTGGAGAGCTTCTTTGAAAAGGGGGAAAGACCTACTCATGAGACAGCCAAAGACTCTAAGACTACCAACAAAAAGAAAGCTGCATTTAAAAGAAAATACCTAGAATCCTACTTAAATTATGGGTTCATTGCAACAGGTGATTCACATTCTCCAAGCCCGCTTTGTATAATATGTGGTGACTGGCTATCCAACGAAGCCATGAAACCTTCAAAACTGCTTTGCTGCATGGAAACGAAACACCATGCATTAAAAGACAAGCCTTGGAGGTTTTTTTTTTTTTAAAACGTGAACATGAAGAATGGAAATAATTATTGAAGGCTGCCAGTTCACTAAACGTGTCTGCCCTGAGAGCATCATTCTTCGTGGCTAACCGCATTGCTGAAGCTAAGAAGCCCTTTACTATTACCTGCTTGTTGCTAAGGACATTTGTCATGAACTTTTAGGAGAGGCTGTGGTTCAAAAGATGGCACGTGTTCCTATTTCAGCTAGCACCATAACTAGATGAATTGATGAAACAGCATAGGATATCGAGGCACAGTTGTTAGAGAGGATAAATGAGTCACTGGTATGCAATCCTGGTTGACAAGTCTACCGACGTTGACAACAAAGCATTTTTACGTGATGTGTTTTTAAGGAGAATGTGTATGAGGATATGTTATGTGTGCTTTTGTTGCCAAACCAACACCACAGCTGCAGAACTATTCAAATCTTTGAATGATAACATATTAGGGAAACTGAATTGGTCATTTTGTGTTGGTACATGCACGGACAGAGTGGCTGCCATAACTGGATGGCTTTCTGGACACTACTCGTGTCAAAGAGGTCGTTTCTGAATGTGAGTCTATGTACTGTAGCATCCATAGAGAAAAGCTGGCTAGCCAAAAAATGTCACCTGAACTTAACATTTTGCAGGATGTGATTAAAGTGATCAACCACATTAAAGAACATGCCCTTAACTCACATCTGTTTGTGCAGCTCTGTGAGATGGACACAGAGCACACACGTTTTCTCTTATACACAAAAGTGAGATGGCTTTCTAAAGGTAGATCACTGGCTTTTGAGTTATGAGAGCTGCTCCAGAGATTTCTTTTAGAAAAACAGTTACCACTGGCAGCACATTTCAGTGACACAGAATGGGTCGCAAAACTTGGTCGTATGACATATCAACCTGCTTAACCAATTCAGTCTTTCACTTCAGGGGAGAACGACAACTGTGTTCAAGTTGGTAGATAAAGTGGCTGCATTCAAAGCCAAATGGAAATTATAGGGGCGATGAGTGAACATTGGGATTTTTGATGTTTCAAACATTAGCGATTGATTGAGCCAGGGCTTTCTTTCTCCCAGCTGGTGCATGATCCCGTCTCAGCTTTCAAAAGAGTTTGAGCATTACTTCCCAACCACAAAAGAAGGAATAGATCTGTGACCCATTTATGAATAAGCCAGGTGAATCAACTTTGTCCATGCTAGAAGAGGATCAGCTGTTTGAGATCGCAAATGATGATGTCCTTAAAAGTATGTTTGAGACAACTTTAAATCTCCGTACATTCTGGATTGAAGGCAGAATATCGTGAGATGGCCATAAAAGCACTGAAAAGCCTGCTTCCATTTCTAACATCCTATCTTTGTGAAGCAGGGTTTTTTGCAGTGACAGCAACCAAAATGAGATTATGGAGTAGACTGGACATAAGCAACACACTTCAGGTGTCACTGTCTCCCATCACCCCCAGATGGTATTGTCTAGTTGCAGGAAAACAAGCTCAGGGCTCCCAGTGATTCTGCATTATGGCAAGTTGTATAATTATTTCATTATATATGACAACATAATAGATATAAAGTATACGATAAATGTAATGCACTTGAATCATCCTGAAACCACCCCCTCCACCTGGTCCATGGAAAAAATTGTCTTCCATGAAACCGGTGCCTGGTGCCAAAAAGGTTGGGAACTGCTGAGCTAGAGACCTATAGCACTGTCATGTCAGCACCAGGTGCCACATTTAAAAAAATTTGGTTCTCTTAGATGTTTTTTACAAAGTCAGTTCATTATATTCTCCTAATATTTCCTTGATACTGTGTGATTGGTTAATTCTTTCATATTTTTGTACTTTGCTTGGAGTCACAATGATCTTACCAGTAAAAGAAACCTCCTCTCAACTGTGGTGCAGCTCCAGAGTTCTTGATGATGGCTCCTTGGCTGAGAATGGGACGTAGAGTGTATTCCAGGGTGATCCTGTCTGAGCCTCCCTGCTATGTGGAACCGAGGTTTATATGGCACTGCAGGGACTGCCCAGGCTTTTGGCTGTTTTTGCCATCTGCTGCCTCTCTTCTCCACCTCCGTGCTCATCATGTTTGGGTCACAGGATGTTCCGCCTAGATTTGTTTTTTTGCATCTCGAGATGAGCATCTCCATTAGCTCTTCTCTTGTGGTGACTGAGGTGTCATCCACTGCATACCATCGATTACTGTGTACTCACCTGTCTTTCCTGTTCTTGGTGCTGTTTCTGCAGGATTCTGGCTTCTTCATAGTTTTCTGTGTCTCCCTTCTTTATGTAAGTGTAGAGAGGATATTTTTGTCTATTCTTTATGAAGAAATAGATACACAATACAAGAAACAGAGCTCTGGCTGCACTCCCTTAGCTATTTAAATTTATAAAATTAAGCATTCAGTTGTATTCAGCTTGTTTTTATGTTATAATATTGATATGCTTTCTGTCACCTGTATGTATTGTTATAGACTCATGATTTTTCCCAATTTCAGCTTATTCTGATTAGCTGTACTTACTGATCTCTTTTTAGTGTTTACAGCACAATTTGGCCATTGGCAGCCCCTATAGTCCAGCTTCCCTGCCCTTTCCTGCTGCCACGACTCATGAAGGCACCTCCTTTTCAGACCCACCAAGGAATTCCTGGACCATATCGATCGTCTTTTGTTTCCAGGACATGGAGTCAGGTGCTCTCCTGGATTCTTTTAATGGAAAATACTGTTAGAAACAGATCTGGGTGCCCTGAGTTCATTTCGTGTTGTTCTATAGCAGTCTGGTGGTGAGTAAGCTAATGATGTCACTGCAAGAACACTTCATGGTCAGAGTTAGAAATTTTTTTTATGGTTGTGGTTATAACTTTTTTGTATTTCCAATTTTACTTTATGCTATCTCATCCTTTCTAATACCTATCTGAAATTTTAACTGTATTTATACCCACTTTTCTTCAATATTTCTTTGTGTCTCATTGACAACTGTTTTGTTGTTGCTTTGTTGACAAATTACCAAAATGCTTTCCAAAAACATTTTAACAGCAACACAGGTTTATGGTGCCAGCAGCAATTGTACTTGCTCACCAACATTGGGTGTCTCTGTGTATTGAAAACATATTTAATCATCATTCTTATCTATTAATTCATCCCCCCATTGCTTTATCTTGTTTTTGAATACAGTGCATGTTTTCTTCTCTTGGTTACTTGAGGTATTTTGGTGCCTACGCCTTGTCCATTGCTTCATTAAAAGTCTTGATTTATAGATTTGAATGAGTTCTTATATATAAATTAATGCAGTCATGTGATACAACTTTTTTTAATAACAGCTTATTGAGATATAATTCATATACCATACAGATTACCCATTTAAAGTGTATAATTTAGTGGTTTTTAGTATATTCACAGGGTTATACAAACACTACCACCATTCAATTCCAGAACATCCTCATCATTCCAAAAAGAAACTCCGGACCCATTAGCAGTCACTCCCCATTCCCCCTCCCCTAGCCCCCGGCAACCACTAATCTACTTTCTGTCTCTATAGATTTGCCTGTTTGGGACATTTTATGTAAATAGAATCGTATTAGTATGTGGCCTTTTGTGCTTGGCCTTTCACTTAGCATCATGTTTTCCATATTCATCTATATTGTAGCATATATCAATACTTCCTTCCTTTTTATGGCTGAATGGACATTCGGGTTGTGTCTACTTTTGGGGCTACTGTGAGTAATGCCGCTATGAACATTCTTTTACAAATGTTTTCATTCCTTTTGAGTATACACCTGGGAGTGGAATTGCTGGGATATATGTTTCCTTTTGAAGAACTGTCAAACTGTTTGCCAAAGTGACTACACCATTTCATATTCTCAGCAGCAATGTATGAGGGTTCCAATTTCTCTACATCCCTATCAACCCTCGTTATTTTCTGTGTTTTTGATTATAGCCACCTTAGTAGGCTGAAGTAGAATCTCATCGTGGCTTTGATTTGCATTTCTGTAGTGGCTGATGATGTTGAGCATCTTTTCATGTGTTTATTGGCCATTTGTATTTTGGATCTATTGCCTATTTTTTTGTGTGTGGTGTTTGTGTGTGTGTGTGTGTGTGTGTGTGTGTGTGTGTGTGTGTGTGTGTGTTTTAAGAGTTTCTTATATAGTCTGGCTACAAGTCCTTTATCAGATACATGATTTGCACTTTTGTGAGGGTGCCTTTGAAGCACAGAAGTTTTTAATTTGGTGAAGTCCCTTTGATCTGTTGTTTTCTTTTGTTGCTTGTGCTTTTGGTTTCATATCTCAGAAACCATTGCTAAGGTTACGGAGATTTACTCTTATATTTTCCTCTAAGAGTTTTATAGTTTTAGATCTTACATGTAGATCTTTGATCCATTTGAGTTAAATTTTATATATGATGTGGGAAAAGCATCCAACTTCATTCTTTCGCATGCGGTTATACAATTGTCCCAGCACCATTTGTTGAAAAGACTGTTCTTCCTATCGAAGGATCTTGGCACCCTTGTCAAAAATCAGTTGGCTGTAGTAGATGTATGGATTTATTTCTGGACTCTATTCATCTATGTGTCTATCCTTATGACAGTACCAAACTGTTTTGATTGCTGTAGGTTTTTTTAAATTTTAAAATCTGGAAGTGTGAGTCCTCTAACTGTTCTTTTTTGAGATTGTTTTGGCTATTCTGGCTCCCTTGACTTTCAATATGAATTTTAGGATCAATTGGTCAATTTCTGCAAAGACACCAGTTGAGATTTTAATAAGGATCACATTGAATAATTTTAAAAGGTAAATATTTGTTTAAATAACTTAAAAACATAACTCTTTAATTGGTTTGGAGGTAACTATGGTGTATAGGGAAAAGTTTGGCTCTAAATCAGTTATTTTCCAGATTGTTAACCAGTTATTCCACAGTTTTTTTGTTTTGGTTTTTGAGAAGCTTTTTTTTTTAATCGACTATAATTTTTACGCGCAGTTGGCGATTCTTGGACTCTTCTTGCCATTAAATTATACTTCTGTGTTCCAGGACTGCCAGGTTAAAATTCTGTTTAGTTTTGCGATGCAGTCTCAAGCCAGTCTGTTTGTTCAAGCCCTAACTGAGTGACTTCCCGTGTGTCTTGTCATATCAGCTGTGAGTGGGTGAGCAAGATGAGGGGTTCTGGAGTGGGAGACACTGGTTACAAGGTTTGGACCCGTTTCCTTTGTGAACAGGGGTTGGCCACAGATTGTGTTTAGATTGGGCAGTGATGGGAAAGGCCAACTAAATGGCCTTTGGGCGAGGGTGAGTTGGAGACTCGTGCTGTGCTAAGAAAGGAGGGTGAGGGCAGATAGGTACTAGGTGATGGGGTCCATGGGCAAGCGGGTCGGTGGACTAGGATTTGAGCAGGGAAGGGACTTGGGAGAGGAGGGCGACAGCCTTACCTGTGCGGCAGAAGATAAGATGGCCTGCTGTGTACTCGGTGTTTGTGTTTCCCTAGTGTCAACACTTTAGTTCGTATGTTTAGGAAAAGTGAGCTGCTTGAGTCTTACCTTTTTTTCTTGTCCACCAGTATGACACCGTTCCTATTCAGTCCAGTGTGGTGTTATGTTCCTGCCCATCCCCATCAATGGTGAGGACCCAGACTGAGTCCGGCACGGCCCCTGGCGTTCCCAGCGGTGGCAGCAGGCAGGGTCCCACCATGGACAGCACCGCAGCTCAGTCCCGCCCAAGTGCCAACTCACTGCAACACACCACACAGCCACCACCACAGCCTCGGAAGAAACGGCCTGAAGACTTCAAATTCGGGAAAATTCTTGGCGAAGGCTCTTTTTCAACAGTGAGTACATGCTGCTGCTGTTTGTTGAATGAGTGTGTTTTCTTTAGATATGCCGAACTAGACTTGACACTAGGAGACTCAGATTTTTTTTATTTTTTATTTTTTTTCTCTTTAATCAGATTTTTATTTAAAATTAGCTCTCCAAATTTTAAATATATATATATGTCTGTGTGTGTGTGTGTGTGTGTGTGTATGTACACATATGTAAAACAGTACACCCTTGACCCTTGCTGCCGTTACAGCCGAAGACCCTGCTAGCCTCCAGAGTCTTGTGTCCTCAGTTTCATAAACAGAAATGTTATCACAGCACTGACGGGTCACAATTAGGGTAACTCTTTTTGCTACTCAAGTGAGTTGTATCTAGTTTGTGGTAGTTTTCTTCTTAAAGCAAAGAAATGAAGGTTCAAAGTAGCCCCTTCGTTGAGGTGGCAGCCCCATGTGGCTGTGGGAGAGACAGGGGCTTGCGGCAGTCTCAGGGGAGGCCTGAGCACCTGCTCCCCGGTCTAAATCTGTGCCTTCATAAAAAGACAGCTCCCTGCCATTATGGTCTCTGAGCTGGGCCCAGCAGTGCTGTGGACACACCTGGGTGGCACTACACAGACCCTAACACCTGCAGGATTCCGGAACAACATGTCTTCCTTGCTTGGCCTTTGCGAAGATACCTATGTGAAATTTGGTCTTCTTTCTCTTTCTACATTTATTAAGTATTTCAAAATACAAAGAAGGTCATGAAATATTATAGCTCCCCTGTGTTCCCATCATTGTTTCAATTAATGTTAACTTTTGCTCCTCTTACACTTTTAATTTAGATTTTTTAATTGGAAGTTTTGTTTAAATTATGAAAGAATTGTGCCCTCAGGGTAAAAACCTTCAACTTGATGATAGTCCCCAGTCCTTCTGGTACACTCAGATTTTTTCAGAAAAAAAAGAATCTATTTTAAAGAGAACTTTGGTATTCTGCATGGTTACTTACTACGGTCCAGTAAAAGAAGAGGTCTCTCCTTTCTCAGCTTTACTTCATTGGTCATTTGTCTTGACTGGAAAGTGAGGATTTGCTTGTGAAATTCCTCCCATGTCCTTGGGTTTCCACAGTGGGTAACAGTATCACTGTCTGGGTGACATGCTTCTGATGGTGAGAAGCCCTAGCACAGGCTCTTTTCATCCCTGTGCTGGGGAGGTGACGGGAAGTGCTGTGAGCTGGAAACTCCTTCCTGGTGTGTTGCAGAATCCTGCAGTCCTGGTTCTCATGTTATAGGTACTTCCCTCATTTCTTTCTCACCACTCCTAAAATAGAGACCACTTAAAATTAGGACAAGCAGCAGTTCTCAGGCTGGGCAGGTCTTCACTTGGCAGAGCCTGGTGCTGGGGCAAAGGGAGGTTGGCTTGCTGCCATCCAGCTCCCTAAGGATGATCATGATGGCCACATTAGCCTGGCCATCAGCCCAGGTGGTGTGGAGGGATGCAGCATGCCTTGATCTGTGGAAGAGGGGCATTCCCTGCCCTGTGCCCATAAGGAAACCTTATGTGAAATGCTGAATTCACACAACAGAAAGATAACAAAACTATCTCCTTCAGAAAGGATTCCATTAAATATTCATATTCTTTCTACTTACATAGCTAGTATATGCTCCCGTGAAGAAATTGCATAAATTTTGCATTGCATAAATACATAACCTAGAGAAGGGAAGTTTCCCCAGCTCACTCCCTTTCACTCTCCGGCGCCTGAGAACAGTCCACACAGGTACATTCCTCTGGAAAGATCTTTGAGATCTTTCCACTTGAGTACATGCAGTCCAACCTCATTCTTAATGACTGCAGAGTGTTTCACACAGTGCTTTTCCAGGATCACTTCCGATAAGTCTAGGAAAGAATTCTGTACCAAGATATAACTCATACTCAGGCTGAATAAACTGGGTCCATGGCATCCTGAGATCTTTCCAGAAGGCCCAGGGATTTTCCAGGAGTTGGGCAGGTTTTCAACTGCTCTCTGGTCCTTAGGCCATCCCCCTGCAGGTGTCTTAGGAGAAGCATTTATACCAGCTGGCAGTGGTGGGGGCCACCCAGCATACTGCCACACTGGGCTCATTGGGCATTTAGAAGTTGGCGCCTAGGTTGTGCCCAGGGTTTGCTTTTGTAGAAAGGCCTTTCCCGTGGTGCAATCTCCATTGATGCCCTGTCCCCCAAGTTAAGTTGGAGTCCCAGACTCAGGTATGCCACAGAGCTGGGAGTGTGACTGCATCCTGTGGGGGATCAGGACTCCCAGGAGGCACTGTCTGCAGGCCACATATGATTTTGTTTCCTGCGCCCTTGATATCAGGGATGGTAGTTACAATGTCTGAGAGCAACAAGTGAAATTACGGCAACAGGTATTTGGAGCAGCCCAAATTCAGGGTGCCTTTTTTGCAATGAACATACACTAAGCATTTATTTTTAAAGTTATTTTTTAAAGAAATTTCCAATACTCACTTGTGGAGGCTTTATTTGCTTCTGCTTCTTATTGTTTGTGAGGGTGACGCTGGTCTTGATATTCCTGCATGTACACTTCACTGCACAGTGGGAACTATTGGCTGTTGATGAAGAACCTCCTGAAAGCTGTTGAGAGAGATATGTATTTGCTCTTATCTATTGGAATACATTAACTTAGTCATTGACATTCAGCTGTATTTGTTAGCACAGGACCAAAAATATTTAAATGTAATTTCAAATATTTAAATGTAATTTCATGGTGAGGGCGGGGTAGCATATACGATTGGATTTGGAGTGACTTGTGAAACTCAGTGCCCTAATTACATTGGGTGTTTTTTCTCTTCTCTTTCCCTTTTTTCTTCCCAAACCAGGTTGTCCTGGCCCGAGAACTGGCAACCTCAAGGGAATATGCTAGTAAGTACTGACTCACTGAACTGTGTTTGGGATACAGGGACAATATGCTTCTGGGTATGTGGCTGCCCAGCTGCCCAGTGACTGGGGGTTTCTGTGCTGATTTCATGGAATAGGATGCTGTTGGTCTGTCTTAGAGACCATGTAGCTGGTGGCTGTGTTTTGTGAAAAACTATAATTTGGGTCAGTTACCTTTATGAGTTGCGGCTTTAGTATTTTCTTACTGTTTCTAATTGTGGTAACTCGCTTCTTTCTTACCTTAAGTTAAAATTCTAGAGAAACGTCACATTATCAAAGAGAACAAGGTCCCGTATGTAACCAGAGAGAGAGATGTGATGTCACGCCTGGATCACCCTTTCTTTGTTAAACTTTACTTCACGTTTCAGGATGATGAAAAGCTGTGTATCCTTTGAACAGTCAAAGCATTCAGAAATCACAGTGACCCCTTGTCATTTTGGAATTGTGACACCATTATCTGTTTTCGCAAGTAGCCATTCAAAGGAATTCACAGTGTGGCTCGGAACCCCTGGGGTTACTTTAAGGGAGACCATCACAGATGTTTTTTGAGATTTTTTTAAATTGATAAGTATTGTATCTAAAGGATTGTTATTATTTTAACCCCGTGGTTGCTATACATTTATTCAGAGGCTTCCCTCATTCCTCTAAGCAGCGCCCTTGGAATATCTATCAGGTGTCCAGTCCTGTGCTTCAAGCAGAGAAGTGAGAGGAAAAATTATCTTGGACACTCGGGAATCGTAGAAGAAGGGCACCCCTCTTCCATCTTTGGCCCATGTGTGTAGGTGTTGGGTTGGAAGGGACATCCTTACCAGGCTCAGCCCCCAAGTGAGAAATCCAGGGAGTAACCCACAGGAGCCCAGACCTTTTCTCCCTGTACCCAGGATGCTGTCCTCTCAGAGACAGCCCCTCCTTGGGATCCTCCAGCCTCCCTCCTCCCCCTCTTCCAGTTCCCTGTGGTACCACTCTGGTGTCCACTCTCTCTGCTGGTGGATATCTCTGCTCATACAGTGCCTTTGGCTCTCCAAGGCTGCGCAGGTGCTTCTCCAGCAGAAACGTCACACCCATTGATTCTTTGCTTTATTCGAGGGCATCTCGTGTTCCCTGAGCTCTCTAATCCCTGCAGCACTGTCTTTTTCCTCTTTTACCTTTGCTTAGGGATCAGGGAGACAGGTCACCTTTGGCAGTGAAGGTGGGCCATACATCTGTGTCATACTGCTTATTTTTGGGCGTGCTCGTCATGCAGCCTGGCCAACCAGTTTCTCCTCACTCCTCAGCTCCTTTCCTGCAGTTGTTCTTCTAAACCAAGATTTCCCTCAGCCCCTGTTTGCCTGGTCACTCTGTCCTCGATCCCAGCAGATGTTCCTGACTTTCTCCTGGACCAAGAGAGATTGAACTGTCAAATGGATTTGGTTCAGAGCTTGTTCAGTTTAAACCTCAGTCTTTGCATCTGTTCTTTTCCTTCTGTCCTCAAGGTTTCCAGAGCCTCTTCCCATCACCCACCACTTGCAAAGCTGGTCCAGTGTCTTGAGGGTTTGGCTTCCCCTTCCCCTTCCCCTCCCCCACCAGTCAGGCTTTCCCCTTCCCTCTCCCTCTCCCTCTTGCCTATATGCACAGATTGTCCTGGGTTAAAACTTTGCTCAGCCCTGTTCCCCCTTAAACACCATTTTTGCCAGTTGTCATCTAAATTTGCTTTTGTCTAATGAGAAGTCCTTGCTGAGTGCCAGATGATGGGAATGTGCTAGTAAATAAGGTGACTGGCTCTGTCCTTATGGAGCTTACGTTTTTGTGGAGGAGATAAATAACACAGGTGATCAGTACCTGCATAATAGACTCTAAGGGGCCGAGAATAGTAAGGCCAGGTAAGGGAGAGTGTTGGAATGTGCTTCTGTTTTAGCTCAGTGGTCTGAGTTGATGACCTCGGGCAGAGACGGATGGAGTGAGGACAGGATAATATATATGTGGGTGGAATGGAAAGGCTGGGCTGGGGCCAGCTTCTTGAGCCTTGGAAGCCTGGCAAGAATTTTGGATTTTCTTCTAAGTGTAGCAGGGAGCCTGGGAAGATCTCAAGCAGGGCAGCTGTTTGTTGCTACAGTGAAGGTTCTTGTAAGTGAATGGGCAAGGGAGAATGGAGTCAAGATGGCTCCCGGTTATGGACCTGAGTGCACAGTAGTGCTAGAATTGAGCCAGAAGAGACTTGGGAGAAGCCAAGTTGAGAGTGGATGTTGAGCTGGCATTTGATGCATCCATAGGTGGTTGCTGCTGCAGGGCTAAGCTGGCTACTGGAAGGCTGCTGGCAGAGCTCAGGAAGGAATCAGGGCAGTGTCAGCTGGCTGGCTGGCCACTGGGGGGCATTGGAGGGGAGAGGTCTGAGGCCTGAGCCTGGGTCATTCCCACACGCGAAGATTGATACTCGGAAGGGACCCTTCGAGGAGGCTGAGGGTAAAGGGGTGTTGTTGCCGGTGAGTTGAGAGGACAGAGACCTGGGGGCCAAAGAACCAGATGGTTTCTGGTGGAGGGTGCTGCATCCCGGCTAGATGCTGTGGAGTGGTCAAGCACATGGACCTAAACCTGACCTGTGGATTGGCCCCTGTGCAAGTCGTTGACAGTGGCAGTTTGGAGATTGGAGTAGGGTTCAGTAGAGAGAGATGAGGAAGTGCAGATAGCACACAGGGCAGATTCTTCCCAGTGAATTTACTGTAAAGGGGAGCAGTAAAGATGCTTAGTAGCCAAGGGCATGTGAAGCAGGGAGGGGGTTCCTTGTTGGTGTGTGTTAGGTGTAATAGAATGTTTGCCTCTACCCCTGGCTCCAGTGTTACCTCTTGTCTCCACCTCACTGCAGCCATGCTCATGCAACAGCCATCAGTGATCTCCTGAAGACATTGAAGGGACCTCTTCACGTCTGTTCTATGTGTCTCTCACCTCTGAGGCCACCTTGACATCCCCCCCACACACACCTTGTGCTCCCTGGGACCTATGTGACTCTGCTCCTCGTGCCTGTGGAGATCTCTGATTGCCAGATTTTCTGGAGGCTTGGGCTTTCTGTAGGGCCTGTGGGACAATGCATCTTGTTGGTTGGGGGGCTCTGACAGATCACACACACATACTTGGCTTCACCTTCTTCCAAGGTTACATGTGGTGGGATCAGGTGGCTCAGAATCTAGATGAGTGAGCTTGTTCTCTAATTTCAGATGGAATTGGTTAGAGCACAGTAGGTTGAGGGTAATAGATTTTGTACAATGGTAACTGTTGTTCTTAAATTTTAAGGCAAATTCCAGTGCCTGTGAAGGCTGTGAGGACTTGCTTCACTTCTGACAGAAGTGAAATCGGAGACTTCTGCCCCACTCGAAATCTTTAGTGGAGTACATTGTATTGAGAGAAAGAAAAGGAAATTCTCTACCTCAAGATAAGCCCCCATATGTACACCACCCTCCTCTAGCCATAATTTACACATTGGAGAGAGACTGGAGTGACTGCAGGGGCAAACCTCCCGCAGAACAGAGCCTCGGGACACCCTCATGGCAGCCTGGAAACTGGCGGCTGGTCCCCGTGAGGCCCTGGGCGCTGGTAGCCTCCCTGCCATCTGGAGGTTCAGCCTGATCAGACTCAGTCCCTGCTCCCAGGGGAGGGAGCTGAGCTCCAAGAGGCCACTGAATGCGAGCCCCTTACCCTCTCTCACGGGCTGGAGCACTGGGCTGAGCACTGCAAGGGTGCCTTTCCCTTCCACAGGGATGAAGGCTGAGGGATCTCAGAGGTTACTTGGCTAGCGGGCATTCTTCCTCTGCCCCCACCTACTCGTCCTTGTGTGTCCCCTCCTGTAGCTTGGGGATAGAAGCAGTGCACTAGGCTTTGAGACCTTGGCTTTGTGACCTCGAGTTAGTTTCTTAACCTTGCTGTGCCAGGATCCTCTACAAAATGCAGGCATTGGGCTCTGCCACAGGCCTGGTCTGTGCTCATCCTCAGGGAATGCACCCACTCCTTGCACTAGAACTGCCTCCTCCTCAGGGCCCCAGGGCACTGGCTGTGCCGAAGGAGGTAGAAATGTTCTAGGATGGGAAATGGATCAGTGAGGTCTGAAAAAGTGCTTCTGAGGGATAAAGAATGTGTATGGTCAGAGGGAACATGGATTTGGATCTGTGATCCTTGACATCTGTCATATTCAAAACCTGTCAATCACCTTAGCTCCATAGCTGAGCAGAGAACTAGAAGTGAGTGTCTCTCTTATAGGAAACAGGAACTCAGGAGATGGTCAGATAAGGTGCAGAACCCATTAAGTGGAAAGAGGTGCAGTGCCTGTGACCATGGCCAAGCCTCTGTGGGCTGCAGGCTCTTGGGAAGAGGCATTCCTAATTGGTGAGGCTCCTTGACTAATCTAGGTGGGGCCACCTGCTGAGGCAGTGCCAAGTTCCTGCTTGGGGTCAAGTGGGCCAGAGTCTGCAGCCTTCCTGATAGAGGGAGCAGAGCAGGGCAAATGGAAAGGCAGCCTGGCTGAGACCTTTTGGATTCCCTAGAACTAAGATTTTTGTTTCAGGTCCCTGTTAAGCATCCTAGTTGAAAGGGCTCAGGTGGCCACAGGTGCAGCTGGATCCAGGGCAGGTTCAAGCAGCCTTTGTGGCTGGTCTCTTCCTCCTGGGCTTGTCCCTACTGTACTTGCATGTTCAGACTCCTTCCTTGGTGGGAGATAGCAGTGCCTTGGCAAACAAGCCAGATGGAATACCCTGAGCACAGGCCACCCCTTCCAAACCTTAGAGACTGCTCAGGGCAGGTGAGGACTCGGGTCACTGTGTCCCTGGCTGCCAGGGAGCTGCAAAGTACCTTTAGATTTCCATTAATAGACGCAGACCTTTGGTGCTTCTAGGAGGAAGCAATTACATGAGATCCATTTATTTCTGCAAGCTTTAATCCTCTTTGGAAAAGGGAGAATAGAAATTAAACAAATCGCCCTGCAGTGGTGTCCAAGGGAAGGATGACTGTGTTCCTCAAGTCTCTCCCCAATGGGTGCCCATAAATAGATTGACTCAAGAAATTAATAAAATGGCATTTCTCTTACAAAACTTGTCACTTTATACTTGGAGCATTCATTTGAGAAACCTTTACATGAACTGACTCTTAGCATAGCATGTGGAGCACAGCTGGTGCTCAGTAAATGTGTACGCACTGTGCAGGTGTGTGGACTGGATTATGATGGAGGACCGCCCCCCGCCATACACACACCTTGGCTGAAGCCTGCAAAGAGGCATTCGACTGCCATCCCTAGCAGCTGCCCTTCACTGGGGCTACAGGTGCCTTCTGGGACTGGTGAGGTCCAGAAGGGGCAGCTGGGCTGAGAGGGTTTTGTTCTTGGCAAGAAACCTACCCTGGGGACTCGCCCGGGTGCTGGGACCCAGGATTCCCATCGGCCATAGGTCTGACCATGACCTGGTCTGACTTGAAGAGGGGCAGCAGTCTCGGGCCACAGGTATCTTCAGTTTTCATTAATTTAAAAAATTCCTATTGGGTTGTTAAGGTTAGTTTTAAAAAATCACTTCTGCGTTCTTCCTTAACTGTGCAATATTTAGATTTTGGCCTTAGTTATGCCAAAAATGGAGAACTACTTAAATACATTCGCAAAATTGGTTCATTCGATGAGACGTGCACCCGATTTTACACAGCCGAGATGGTGTCTGCTCTAGAGTATTTGCACGGCAGGGGCATCATCCACAGGTACCAAGCTGGGGCCTGGGGCTCCCTGGGGCAGCTCTGGTTTACCTAATGGAGGGTGGGATCCCTCATGTGAGAGTTCACATCACCCTGATGTTGAGAGCCTCATGGATCTTCACTTATAAGATAAAATGGCTCAGATGTCTTTTTTGCCAGGCTAACAGTTTTCCTACCCATCTTGACGACAACTATTATTTTGTCATCTGTAGCTCTTATGTTCTGGTCTCATTTACCATGGCTTTCTGATAAACTCAAGTTGAAAGTATGCAAATAAACTTTCTTTAACTGACTTTTTAAAACTGTAAAATACACATAAAATTTACAATTTTAACATTTTTTCCAGTTTGAGAAATAACTGACATATATCACTGTGTAAGGTTAAGGTGTACAGCATGATAGTTTAATTTACATATACTGTGAAATGATTCCCACAATAGGTTTAAAAGCTCTTTATTTTATGGTTTAAAAATTATAGTTTGTATTTTAGTAAAATGTTTATTAAAAACGGTAGGTAGTTATGAAGTGATATAATTAGAATGTCTTCATTATATGCAATTGATTGATACTTGTTCATTATGAACTTTAGACTTTGCATTCTTGGTTGTTAGTCTATAAAGATTATAAGTGTTAACTAGTTCGTTTTGTTTTTAGCGAAAGCTAGAGTATGTAGTTTACTGTTTTAAATAATTCATCTCAAATATAAAAAAATCTGCTTTCACAGGGACTTGAAACCAGAAAACATTTTGTTAAATGAAGATATGCACATCCAGATCACAGATTTTGGAACAGCAAAAGTATTATCCCCAGAGAGTAAACAAGGTGTGTGAGTGCTTTATTTCCACAGATCCTGCTTAGAGCTTAGATGAAAATCTCTTAATGTGGTGAATTGCATTGTAGTCATGGTTAATGACAGACGTTTGTAATACCTTTGTTATTATAAAATAGATGCTTGAACCTTCACTGGGGAAGACCTTGCCTCACCTGGCAGCTCTTACTGTCAGTGCCTGGGCACTGTGCGCCTAGTCTAGTGGGTGGACGGCTGCCTGTGGTTGGTCCCCTGTCGTTGAGTCAGGGGTGCTGGGTCACCAGGTGCTCTCTGCATGTTCTCACTTGTCTTTGTGAGTGCCAGGGACTGCCCTGTGGCTCACCCTCTGTAGTCTTCCTAGAAGATACCAGAGTGCCACATTTGTTCCTGGTCTTTCTTGCAGTGATGTGGGGTTGATGGGTCAGCTCCCAGCTCTTCCCTGCAGGTGGTAACTGAGGGAGGGAGAGCACTGTCCCTATATTCCACTGCCCACCGTCTGTCTCCTCATCTCCTGTGTGCAGCTGCCAGTGATGGCCCAGACATGCTGTTATAGTGAGGTTCTACAAAATCATAGAACAAGTGGGACCTGATTTTTACCTCTAGGTTGCTTCCTAGCATTGTATTATATACTATGACAACTCTATCACCTGAAGAGAAGTTGCTGACTGTCCATTTGGGCCAGAAGAGTGCCCCGGATATCTTAACTAGACTGGGGGCATCTTGGCTGGGGCTCTTGCTGCCCTTCAGGTGTTTATTGGATGGGAATCATAAACTCTGGGAGTATATAGAATGGTAATTTTACTTCTGAAACTGTTTTCAAGTGTTGAGGTAGAAAGAAGAAAAAGCCCTTTGTGGCGAGATTTGGGAGAAGCTGAGGGCTACTGTGCGAGTTAATAAGTGACCCTGAAAATGAAATTTGGGTCTTGGGACGTGACTGTTAGAGCAGCCCTGACACAAAAGGCTGTGGCAGGGACCTTCTTGAAGTGCACGCGCTTCTCTGCCATGAGAAAAGGACCTTGATGAAAAGCACTGGAGAAACGGATATGCTGGATGTGAGTACAGGGTTCATTGGTGGAAGGTTCAGACAGAAGCATCCACTTTGCTCTGGCTAGGAACTGAGCACTGCACATCGGTGAAGAGGACCTCGGCTCTTAAGAAAGCCCTCTAGCTCAGCTAGATTGGCCTTTTCAGCCTCAGGCTTGACAGCACATTGGGCAGCCACTGGGCTATGCCTATGTCCCCTCATGCCAGCCATGCATGGGCAGAGATGCGAATCTGTGCTGCAGGGAGGTGCCTAGCACGCCTGGCTGGGTCTTTGTGGGTTCCCTTCTGCAGGGTGCCTTATCTTTCCTTTTCGGGTGTTTTGCAAACTGAGGATTCTTGTGAAGATTCTGCCAGTTAGTACTTTAATCTCTGCACACTCACTGAGCCACCACAACAGCGTCTTGGATTTGGGAGCTTCTGAGAACCCTGAAGCACCACCATCTGGGGGCTAAAATAAAACTTGCAATCAAAGAAGATGCTCTTATTTCTCAACAAGGCATAGTCCTGGCTCTACTAGCCTGCCTTTTGTAGCACCCTTTCCTTCTTCACACTGAGGGTGTCAGAGGATGGGTGGCCTCCCACCCAGAGATGCACAACACCTAGGAAGTCCTGTTGGCACTTGTGAGATGCCCCCAAACCTTGATCTCTTTGACTTATGCCTATTGATAGTAACATTTTATTGGCAGGTAATCATGTTTTTGTGAGCATGGTATAACCCAAAACGATAACATTGTCCACCACAGAGGTGAACCAAACAGGAACCGTCGTGTCCCTGAATGTTCTTGTTAGGCTGCTTGTCACCATGTGTGATTCCCACCATGGGGACTCCCAGTCAGCCTTGGGAGCCACTTACTTTGGGGTCTACTCTGTCCTTTGTTCTTTCATGTAGATTTCCTTCAGAATCTGATATTTGGCAGAGGCTAGTCCTGTTGCCCCATAGCCATTGAAAAATATATAAGAATTTAAATGCTTGATGAAATTGTGAAATAAACTTGCTCTTCTTTCTTTCTGAAAGCAGGAGGTTAAAAGTCCTTACGTTGTAAAATGGAGAATTACTTGTATATATAGAAGAGTTAGCTTTTTTTTCTTCCTAGAAGAGAAAAACACATGTAATCATGTGAACTATTCATTTTAGTGACTTACTTTCATTTTCTTCTTGAAGTACTTCAGAATCTTAGAATTTATTCCTGCATTAGCTTTTTTTTTTTTTTTAAACTTTTGTGCAGAGATGGTTTCCCCAAAACATGTCAAAGCTTCCAGAAGGAAAGTTTTGGTGGGAGCCCAGATTCCTTAGCTGTGTAGTGAGCATGTTTTGCCTTCCTCCCAGCGAGAGGTTGTCTGTTTTCACAGGTCTCTGTCCCAATGGGTCACTCCTGGAAGGGGGTGAGCCCTGCATCTCTCTCTCTAACCGCTGCCTTTTGGGTCTGAGTGGCCCGCATGTCTGTCATAGGCGGGAGTAGGTGACAGCAGGGCAGCTGTGGAAGGCATGTGGGGTTGATGAGCACTTTCTGGCACAGAGGACTTGTGACTTCTAAGCTTGCACAAGGGTCCCCCGCCTACATATCCCGGTGAGCACAGCTTAATCATGTGGAGTAAGTTGCTCATCTGTGGTTGTGTCCCTGGCCTTTGTCCTCTTTGCAAGAGGCTTGGGGAGCTTGTAGAGCCCTGGAGGTTCAGACTTGGGGTTTGTGTCTGGAAACCTGTGTCCTGAACTGTGCAGGTCTTTCTGATATGCAGCCAGGTGTGGAGGCTCCACTCAGCAAACAGGAGGGACAGGTTCATAGGTGAGATTGAGTGGAGAGGGGATGGAATGATGAGGCTTCAGAACCGAAATCATTCTGTCACTCCAGATGCACCTTCTCTGCGTGGCCCCTCTGTGGACAGCCATCATCCAGACCCTCAGACTAGTATCAACCTCCCTGTAGGTGTGCTGTGGACTTCAGACCCTCTCATAGTGTCTTGCTTTGCCAGCATTCTCGCATGGGCAGAACCACACCCATCCCTTTATGAAGGAGCTGCCTTCGAAACAGGTTTTCTTCTACCACAAAAGCAGAGTTCACATGATAGAGGAGAAAGCCAAGTCCCTATACTTACACCACCAAACATAACTCTTAACCATCAAGAAATGGTTTACTTTGGTCTTCTCAATATTTGTATTTGTTTAGTCATAGTTATGAAACACAGAGAGTTTTCTTTCTTTCTTTTTTTTTTTTTACAGAGTACCTGCTTTTTGTAAAAATTGAAACCATACATGTGACCTGATTTCTACCATATCATCAATTTGTTTTTCCTATAAATATAGGAAAATGTAAATATAAAGAATCTTTTAAAAAAGTAATTACAATATGATACCACTTTTATACATAAAAAAGTAACAGTAATTTCTTAATATATCAAAATATTCAGTCAGTATTAAATTTCTAATCATAATTCCACGTCGTAATTTTTTTGGTGGTTGTTTAGTTGAATTAGGATTTAAATAAAGATCCCATGTTTGAGCTTAGCTAATTTGTCTCTTAAATTTCTTTTAACCTGTAGCTTCCTCTCCATCTATATTTCTTCCTTTGCAGTCTGTTGAACAACCCAGGTTATTTGTCTGTATTATAGTGTTTCTCAGACTTTTGCTGATTGCATCTCTGTGGAGTCATATAACCTGTCCCTCTCCCTTCTCTATGTCCTGTAAACTGGCATTTGGAACTGGCCGCTTGATCACATTCAAGTTCAGTCCTCTTACACCTCAGGCTGGTGGTAATGCCTTCTTTATTTGGAAGCACTTGACATCCATTCATCTCTCTCTCTGTGATGTCAACAGCCCTTTATAGCCATAGTGGCCTAGATCTATTAGTTCAGTAGAGAATACAGAATGATCATAATCTAATTCCTTCATTTATGAGTTGGAATTCTTTAAAGGGAAACTTCCTCATAGCAACTATTTGCTTATTAACTAGCAATATTAATTGTGAAGGAAAAACAGGATAAATACTGTTTCTTCCCCTTTTATTTGCCACTTTTGAAAACCGTGAATTGGTTCACCATCTTCCTCCAGTGAAGACCAATTCATCAAAAACACTATTACCCCTGCCTCACACCATACACAAGTTAACTCAGTTGTTAATTGGTTAGATCAGAGATCTGAATGTGGGATCTAAAACTATAACACTCTTGGTAGAAAGCGTAGGAGCAAATCTTCATGACCTTGGATTAGGAAATGTTGTCTTAGATATAATACCAAAGGCACAAGCAGCAGAAGAAAAAATAGGTAAATTAGATCACATCAAGTTTAACAATTTTTGTGCCATGATACCATTAAGAAAGTGAAAAGACAACCCACCGAATAGGAAAAAATATTTCCAAATCATATATCTGATAAGTGACTTATATCCAGAATATATGAAGAACTCAAAGTGACCAAAAACAACAAAAAAAAACCCCAAAACATTAAAAAATGGGCAAAGGGTCTAAATAGACATTTCTCCAAAGAAGGTAATCAGATGGCCAATAAACGCATGAAAAGACGCTCAATGTCATTAGGAAATGCAAATCAAAACCACTATGAGATACCACTTCATACTCACTAGGATGGCTATGATCAAAAAGACAGATAAGTGTCAGCAAGGATGTGGAGAAACTAAAGCCCTCATACCCTGCAGGTGGGAATGTCAAATGGTGCAATCACTTTGGAAAACAGTCTGGCAGTTCCCCAGTTCCTCAGCAAATCTACTTCTAGGTATATATCCCAAAGAATTAAAAATATGTTCACATAAAGAGTTGTACAGAAATGTTCATAGCTTTATTAGTAATAGTCAAAAATTGGAAACAACTCATGTCCTTCAGCTGATGAATGGATAAAATGTGGTCTATCCATACAATGGAATAATATTCAGCCCTGAAAAAGAATGAAGTTCTGATATAACCTAGATGAACCTGGAAGACATTGTCCTCAGTGAAAGCCAACTGGGATTTAGGTAGGGGTTGTGTTGAATGTATAGATCAGTTTGGGGAGTGCAGGTGCTCCTAGACTTACAATGGAGGTATGTCCCAATAATCCCATCATAAATTGAAAATATTACAAGTCGAAAATACATTTAATACACCTACCCTACTGGACATCATCGCTTAGCCTAGCCTACCTTAAGTGTGCTCAGAACACAGAACACAGTATCCAAAAATGCTGGCAGCACAGTACACTGTAAAGTATCAGTTGTTTACCCTTCTGGTCACATGTCTGACTTGGAGCTGTGGCTCACTACCCAGAGTCTTGTATATCACTTGCCCAGGAAAAGATCAAATTTCAAAATTTAAAGTACAATTTTGTACCATTGTAGTCAAAAATATTTAGTCAAACCGTGGTAAGTCACAGAGTACATCTATATTGCCATCTTGACAATATTGTCTTCTGATCCTTCAAAACGAGATGTCTTTATTTAGATCTTTTATAATTTCTTTTAAAATCTTGTGTAGTTTTCAGCATATATAAGCTTTGTACTTTTGTTAAATTTACTCCTTAGTATTGTATTTTTGAGGCTATTATAAATGGAATTTTCTTAATTTCATTTTCAGATTATTCATTGCAAGGGTATAGAACTATAGTTGATGTTTGTATACAAGATCATGTTATCTGTGATTAGAGATAGTTCTTCCTTTCTAATGTGGATGCCTATTTCATTTTCTTGCCTAATTGCTCTAATAGAACCTCTGCTACAGTGAATAGAAATGGCAAGAGTAGCATCCTTGCCTCGTTCCTGACATTAGGGGTAAAGCTTCCAATCTTTCACCATTGAGTACGATGGTAGTTGTGTTTTTCATAGATGCCTTTATCAGATTGAGGAAAGTTCCCTTCCTGCCTGGTTTTATGTATTTTTATCAAGAAAGAATGTTGAATTTTCGTTAGATGCTCTTTTGCATCTATTGAGGTGATCATGTGGTTTTGTCCTTTATTCTTACTACATTGATTGATTTCTATATGTTGAATTACCCTTATATTCCTGGGATAAATCCCACTTGGTCATAGTGCAGACTCCTTTTTATGTGTTGCCATATTCATTTTTCTTGTCTTCTGTCCAAGAGGTAACCACAGTTTATGGAATGTTTGCTGTGTTTCACATGTGGGTTTATGGGTAAGAAACTAGCAGTCTACATTTCTGGCTTTAAAAGAGTGTGGGTGTCTCCTGACCTCAGGAACATTTCTTCAGGTCCCGCCTTCCCCACTGGCACCTCAGAGTCTGACTTGCAAATCTGTGGTGGCCAGAGTGGTCCATGGCCCAGAATGCTGGTCACTTTTCTTTGAACCACTTTAAGGGTGGAGACAGGCCTTCTCTCTCCCCAAAAAGAGGAGAGAAACAAAAACCGAGCTCACGACCCTTCTTCTTTCCCTTAACTGTGTGGCCTACTGGCAAGGGGTCAGTGGCATAGAGAAGGCTAAGTCAGCCAATGGTGGGGTCCTGGGCCCAGTTTTCTAGTAGCTGGAGAAGTTTGACCTTTGGCTTATCTCTGAGCTTCCAGAGGGAGGGGACTAAGATTATCTCTGGTTTTCTGATACTCTCTGAGGCTCTTTACCCAAATGTCACAGATAGAAGCCAGCCAGCAGTGAAGCTGGAGAGGAGGAAATTACTTATTTTTCACAAACCTTTCAGTGAAATTGAACATTTGCTTCAATCATGAGGGTGGGCAACAAATGTCTCTGTCATCAGGAGAAATCACAGATGTTTTCTTGTCTTGTTAAAGTTGTCATAGACTCTTGATCTAGTGTTTATGCTCATCATCACTGCAGAATTATTGTATTATTAGGTCTGCTGCTAGATCTTATTTAGTGTATCAATAAAACCATATATTAGCACATCACACATTTATTACTTTAATATTTTGATACTTTCATTATTTGTAGTTTTGTGTATTTTATTTTATACTTTTAGAACATCTTTATAAGGACAGTCCTATTCCTTTCCACACTCCAAAGGAGTCATTCATCTCTCGACTCACCGGAGAGCTCCTTTTCAAGGAGGTGACTTTGCATATCTGCAGAGACTTGGAGTCTGCCTTTAAGAAGGTGGGCACAGGCCCCTGGGGAAGAGGAAGCAGCAGGTGTCATAGGAGACAAGCCCACCCGAACCCAGAAAGCTTAAAACAAGAACAACACAGTCCTGATGACATGATTCACTGTTTAAAGCCAAGCCATATGGGGGCGGGGCGTATATCCTTTAGACTTTGTTTTGTGCATAATGTAGCTGTTTAAAAGCACAGATACTTCTGCTTACCGTTTGATAGCCTGAATTATTTAATTATGCATAATATATGTCTTTCCGTGTAAGATGTATTTCTAGTACTTTTTTTTATGGTGACATTGGTTAACGAAATCCAGTAAGTTTCAAGTGTACAATTCAACAGTAAGGCATATGATATATATTGCATTGTGTGTTCACCGCCCATAGTTAGATTTCTTTCTTTCACCACGTTTGACTCCTTTTACCCCATCTACCTCCCCCCTCCTTCTAATACTTTTAAATAATAGCATTACAAAATAGAAATCACAGAAGCAATGCATGATTACTGTGAAGACTGGAAACACTGCATAAGCAGTAAAGTATCAAGTACAGACCCCGGAGGGGCAAGCCTATTCTCAGTGGCTTTTGATGCTTATTAAAAAATTGCTCCCCCCAAAGTTATTTTTATCTCCACCAGCAGCACTGTGTCTGTCTCAAATCTTTGCCAACACGATGTATTATTTTCCTCCTATTTTGTGTTTGCGGATTTGATAAGCTATCATTTCATTTGCATTTCTTTGATTCATTTGTGGTTGAATGGTTTCATTTGGTTTTGGCTCTTGGTTTGTTTTTCTCTCTCATGAATCACCTCAGTGTTCTTGGCAGTATCAGTCAGGGTCCTGGCAGGATGCATATGCAACCTCATAGTCTTTATAGGAGAATAACTCACCAAGGGAACCAGTTAAGGCAACAGGGCAGAGGAAGCAACAGGACTGGATCTGAGCCCTGGGGGACAGGTGGGAGGGACCAACATCTGGGGGGCCACTGGTGGGAGAGGGGATGCAGCATGTGGGGGCAGGAGGAATAAACCCCATCTCCTGCCTATCTTTGCTGGCTCCAGGGCTCCAGTACACAGGATCCTGCCTTGAGGACAGAGACCTCCTCTGAGGACAGTCAGCACATTGACTTGTGTTTTCTTCCTGGGTACCTGCCTTTGGAGGCCGTTGAACCAGCATCCCGGAAGTCTTCCCCCATGGGTCCCACTCTGGCTCTAGGGCTGCCTGGGGATGGTGGGTGGGGATATGATGGCCACTATGGCCAGCAGACCTATCTCCGTGCCAACCATCGCGTGCTGAATTGATGTGGCTGTAGGCCCTTGGTTCCTTTTGCATTTTAATTTAGGTATTATGTAATTTATAGCTGTATATTGTAAAGAATTTTGTAGACAGACAAAACATGGGTCTGTCGTGTTTTATCACAGATAGCTGTAACCTGTCAAGTTATTTCTGAGTCAGGCCCAAGACCAGTATAGAGCTGTCAATCCATGTGGGAAGAGAAATATACTTTTCCTAAACTGGAACATATGTGTAACAGGGTGGTCAGTTTGTTTTTTGTTTTTGTCCATTGGGAAATAAAATTTTATTCATACATATGATTTTTTAAATGATTTTTGCAATAAAATATTTTGTAAATAATTTATTTTTCATTACAGATGGCATACAATATTAGTTTCACGTGTACAACATAATGATTAGACATTTATATAACTTATGAAGAGATCACCCCCAATATATTTAGTGCCCAACACCATACATAATTATTATAATATTAGTGACTATATTCCTTAGGCTGAACTTTTATATCCACATGACTATTTTGTAACTACCTATTTGTACTTCTTAATCCTCTTCCCTCTGCACCCCTCCCTGCCCAACTCCCCATCCATTTAGCAACTCTCAAAATGCTCTCTATATCTATGATTTGGTTTCTGTATTGTTTATTTTGTTCTTTAGCTTCCACATATAAGTGAAATCATATGGCATTTGTCTTTTTCTGACTTACTCCACTCAGCACAATACCCTCTGGGTCCATCCATGTTGCTGCAGGTTGCAAGATTTCATTCTTTTTTTAATGACTAAGTAACATTCCATTGTATATCCATTCATCCACTAATGGACACTCAGGTTACCTCCATATCTTGACTAATATAAGTAATATTGCAGTGAACATATGGATGCACATGTCCCTTCGAGGTAGTGTTTTGGGTTTTTTGGATAAGCACCCAGAAGTGGGATACTGCTTCTTTCTTTGTTTCTTGTTATAGCCTTTGTTTTAAAGTCTATTTTGTCTTATATAAGTATTACTACTCTAGCTTTTTTGTTTGTTTCCATTTTCATAAAATATCTTTGTCTATCTCTACTTTCAGTCTGTATATGTCTTTCAGTCTGAAGTGGATCTCTTGTAGGTAGCATATTGACTTGTTTTCTCATCCATATCCTGTCTTTTGATTGGAGCATTTAACCCATTTACAGCTAAAATAATATGTAGTTAATGCCATTTTCTTATTCATATTTCTTTCTTTTTTTTCTTCTTAAGCCCCTCTGACATTTCTTGTAATAATGGTTTGGTGTTGATGAACTCCTTTAGCTTTTTCCTATCTGGGAAACTCTTTATCTGGCTTTCAATTCTAAATGATAGCTTTGCTGGGTAGAGTAATCTTGGTTGTAGGTCGTTGTTTTTCATCACTTGGAATTTTTCGTGCCAGTCCCTCTGGGCTGCAAAGTTTCTTTTGAGGAATCAGCTGACAGTCTTATGGGAGCTCTCTTATAGGTAACTAATGGCTTTTCTCTTGCTGCTTTTAAGATTCTCTTTGTCTCTAACCTTTGGCATTTTAATTATGATATGTCTTGGTGTGGGCTTCTTTGTATTATCTTTTTTGGGACTTTGTGCTTCCTGGGCTTGTATGTCTGTTTTCTTTGCCAGGCTAGGGAAATTTTCCACCATTATTTCTTCAAATAGGTCCTCAATTCCTTAGACTCTGTAACTCTCTCTTCTCCTTCTGGTATCACTATGATGCAAATGTTGGTACGCTTGATGTTGTCCCAGAGACCCCTTAAACTATCTTCATTTTTTTTTTTTAATCCTTTTTCTTGTTGCTATTCTGATTGGGTGTTTTCTGCTACCTTATCTTCTAAATCACCGATTCGATCCTCCGCTTCATCAAATCTACTGTTGATTCCTCTTAAGGTAGTCTTCATTTAAGTCACTGTGTTCTTCATTTCTGACCTGGTTCTTGTTTATGTTTTCTAGCTCTATTTTAATATTTTCTCTTTATATTAAAGTTCTCACTGAGTTCCTCTTTTCCCTAAGTTCATTGAGCATCCTTATAACCAGTGTTTTGAACTCTACATTTGGTAGATTGTCTCCATTTCATTTAGTTCTTTTTCTGGAGCTCTGTTCTATTCTTTCATTTGGGATATGTTTCTTTGTCTCCCCATTTTAGCTGCCTCCCTATATTTGTTTCTATGTTTTAGGTAGAGCTGCTATGTCTTCCAGTCTTCGTAGAATGGCCTTATGTAGTAGGTGTTCTGTGGGGCCTAGTGGCATAGTCATAGTAGTCACTTGCACCAGGTACTCCAGGTGTGTCCCTTGTGTGGGTTGTGTGTACCCTCCTCTTGTAGTTGAGCCTTGATTGCTGTTTGCACATCCGTGGGAAGGATTGATGCTCAGGTTGTTTTGTTGTGAGGACTGGCCACGATTACTGTGGGGGCGCTGTTGTGCAGGGGTTGACTGATGGAGCAGGATTCACTTTAGCATGGCTCTGGTACCTGCCCAGTCTGACCTTTGGGTCTGTCATTCCTGGGTGCAGCCCAGGGTCGTACTCTGGCTCATTCCGAAGCTGTCCACTGGGTGTGCAGACCCAGGGCCTCCTGGGAGGGGCCCTGCCGCAGACCAAGGGGCCCAGCCTGGGGCCACCTGGCATGAGCCAGGGTGGTCAGTTTTGAGAAGGAAGGATATTTAAGCCATCATCTCTTCTCCAGCTTCCTCTCTTCCAGAACATCCCAGGACCGAGCTAGCTGCTGCCGCCATGTTCAGGCCGTGTCCTCAGAGGGCGAGTGTTCGTACTTGTGTAGCACGCAGTCCCAGTGAGACTACATGGAGGCCACTCAGGGGTTCTCAGCCAAGCCCCTAGGGACAGTTAGGAGTGGGGACTTCTTGGCAGTGAGGCTGTCTGGTGGCCTGCAGGAAGATTAGCTGCATCCCTGACTTCTACCCACTAGGCAACTGTAGCCCCTTCCTGTCTTACAGTGGCAGCTAGAAATGTCTCCAGGCATTGCCGGATATCCTCAGTTATCCCTAGCTGAGAACCCTGCCTAGAGGAATGCTGACACTTGTCAGTGAGCATGAAGACCCCTGTCAGTCTTTAGTGTTGATTTCAAAAGTGTTTCCAAAGGGCCCGAGACCTCTCAGCGGTAGGTATGGTGATATTCTACCTGGTACACTTGAGGCTGGTTCAGGAAAATCTGTCCTTAGAGGTAGATAATTCTAGCAGAGCATTAAAGATGTTGAGAGAAAGGACAGCTTGATCTGTGGAATGGTCAGGCTAGGTTAAAGGGGCTTGTTTGTGCAGAACAAAATGATAATAAACCACAGTATTGTCTCCTGTCTGCTGTGCCTTGCTGGGACAGGGTGGGAGATGGGGCCATGCTAGGACCTGTTGATGGGAAAGGCAGTCTCCTTGGCTAGGACCAGAGCCTTGCCAACAGCCATTCAGAGAGAGTTACAGAGTGGTAACACAGTGCCAGCTTGGAAGTCTTGGGAGGCAGGTTGCTGCTGTGATATGGAACGTCACCAGGGAATCATCGAAAATGACACAGCATTTCATGGTCTCCTTAGAGAAGTGAATTGCTCTCACATGGTGGGTGGCTTTCATGCTGGAATCCCTGCATCCTCTGGTCTTGGGGAAAGGCTGAGAGCACTTGTGTTGTCCTTGACGCCAGATGACGCCCCGTGGAGGATGCCTCAGGAACCGTGTGGTGTCGCAGGTGGCTCATGCCCGAAGTGCTCTGTTTGGGGCTGTGCAGCCACTGATGAGCCCCCGAGGTCCTTGGGGGCCACTGGAGTGATAACCAGTGTCAGTGCCTCCTCTCTTTAGTGCTGGTTGGGTCCAGAGCATCCTGCTGCCACTTGACCTCACAGGTCTGCGCTTGAATTTGGTGAACCTTGCATTGCACAGTCCAGTAACAGGCAACAGGATGTTGCAGAGGGTTGCCTGCCGGGATGCTTGAGTCTTATTCCCTTTATAGCCCCTTACCTTCCTGAGCAGTTTGTTACAAGGAAAGGGTTTCCCAGCTCTGCACATAGCCTGCAGGGGATCCAGTCCTTTTCTGTGTTCTGCGACATTCAGTGCATGCTTGCTGGCTGTCTGGATGCATTTTAGGTACCTCGAGATATTCCAGCTGACAGAATGCTGGATGAGTGTAGCTCTAGTGTATCAGTGAGAGGTTCCAGGAGAATATGAGGCAGGGAGAGGTGTCAGGAGGGGCTGCCCTGGCAGTGTCACTGAGCCCGGTGACCTTTGAGCCAGCCCTGAGAAGTGAGGGTCCCAGAAGGGGGTTCAAGGGAGGGCCCTGGACAAGTTAGGCTCTCAGGATTGTTCGGTGCTATGCTGATAAAAAGTTCTAGTTTGTACTCATGTCACCCCTGACGTCCTGATAGATGAACATCCACAGTTGCTAGTGCTTTGTGTCTCAGCATGACCTCTCTCCCTTTTCCCCTCTCATCAGCCAGGGCCAACTCATTTGTAGGAACAGCCCAGTATGTATCTCCAGAGCTGCTCACAGAGAAATCCGCCTGTAAAAGGTAATCTGCTTTTTTCTTTTCTTTGATACATAATTTTTCCCTGATTGATAATTCTTTCTCTAAAGTAGCTAGTACAGTGTTTCATGTGAAATTAATAATTAAGAGAATGCCTTTCATGGCCTTATGTAGCTAAGCCTAGTTTGGAAGACCTTAGCATTTTGTCTTTTATTCAGCACCTTTCCTTTGATAACCTGTGTGCTTGATACTTCCTGGGGCAGTTGTTGCTTCATGGTTTGAGATCGAATCTTGTTCCCTTAGGAAAAACTATTTAGTGGCAAAAAGTGTGACCGACATTTCTGTATTATTTACACGAGGCTTCCTACTGGGAGCCTAGGGTTCCTCGGAGCTGCCTTAGATCTGGCAGCCTGGCAGTGGCGGCCGCCACAGGTCAGCTGTTTAGTGTAATAGGCTCTGCAGACTTCTGGAAGAGACCCAGAAGGCAGCGTGCGTGGGAGGGGACGGAGCCAATTTCCAAGCAGGGGCCCAATCAGCAGGAGCCAGCCCTGCTCAGTGCTCAGACTGGGACAGGCCTGGCAGTGGCTACGGGGTTGAAGGCTTTGGTAAGTAGAGAGGAAGTAAGGATGCAGAGGATGTGGGGGGCTGGGGTTCTGCTCATAAGAGCAGAAGTCCAGAGAGTGAAGAAAGGTCAGCAGCAGGGCAGCAGGGCAACAGGGCAGTGGAGGAAACAAACGTCAGGGCACTTACGGCCAGGAGTGGGAGAAGTCTGGAGAACTGTCAGAGTAGGAGGCACATGGAAGAATGAGAGGTGGCAGCAGAATATGGGGTTTCAGAGTTGGGGGGAGTGGTTCCAGGCAGTGACAGGTTCTGTGATTGAAGCTTTTTTCTTGGATTCTTTCTGCCTGGGGCCAATCAGACACTTGGCCCACTGACACCCTCCCTTGAGCTGACAGAGTCACAGGGTCAGTGTCCTGCACTGGCAGGCTGCAAGGGCCTGCCTTCCTAGAATGACGGAGAGACCATGCCAGAGGTGGCAGAGGAGTGAGTGGTTCTGGGGACAGCAATTCTGTATTTCTGAGCATGATGGCTTTTAAAAGACTCTTTAGGGGCTGGAGCCATGGGGCACAAACATGAGGATGAAAGGATGCCCCGAAAGATTAAACTCAGGCATCTTGGGTTTTGTTTTTAACTATTCAATCAACAGATTTTGAGCTCTTACCACAGGCCAGACGCTGTTATAGGCCAGGGCTTCCCTGCTGGGGCAGCTCTTCCTCAGGGGACATTTGGCTGTGTCTAGACATGGTTTTGGTGTCATAACTTGATGGGGGTGGGGAGAGAGTGTGATTGGCATCCAGTGGGTGGAGGCCAGGGGCACAAATGAGCATCCTGCAGTGCTGAGACATCCCCACAGCAAGAATGGTTGGCCCCAGACTTCCACAGTGCCGAAGCGGAGATACCTTCTTCCAGGTGGTGGGTGCTATTGGCCAGATTCTTGAAGTATATGTTACCACTGCCTAAGAACTAGGTTTTTGTCAATTTGGGGTTTACTTGTAGGGGGAAACAGCTCGTTAGTACTGTTGGGGGAAGGTTTCCAAGCTCTACTGAATGAGATAAGGAAGACACAGAGTAGCCCACTTTCTGTGTGACAATGGGAGAGAGAGTGTCTACTCAGATCCATTTGTGCATTTACAGCATTTCAGAAGGATATACAAGGAATGGATAATAGTGGTTATCTGTGGGCCGAGGGAAAGGATTGTAAGGGAGACACCACTGTATATCTTTTTAGGCTTTTAATTTTTTTAACATGTGATATTTATTCAGAATTAGTTAAGAATTTTTTCTCATTCTAAAAGTGATACCTATTCATTGAAAAGAATTCTTAGAAAATGTGGAGAATAAAAAAACAAAAAACAGTCTCCAGCCCACTTACAGTCACAGGTAATGAGTTGGTATATCTTCCTAGTTATTTTTTTCTATGGGTTTTAATATGTTTTTACGTAACTTTATACAACTTAGAGTGATACAGAATAACCAGTTTTGAATCCTTGTTGTGATTACATGACGAACATTTCCCCATGTTGCTAAATTATTTGCAGATATTTTTAACAGCTGTGTTGTTTTCCAGCATATGAATATATTGTTCATTAAACTCTTCCTTTATCGTTGGACATTGAAGGGGTTTCATTTATTTGGCACAGTCTGGCATGCCTACTGTGTGCTGCACATCTTTTGTTGTGGAACATAAGGGCATTTCTGCTCATCCAGTGAGAGAAGTAGGGTGCCTGCCAGGCGGCGCCAGGGCTGCCCCAAGGCTGCCCTTAGTTCTTCCTATGTTGAATTTCAAGAAGTAGAAATTTAGCCTAACTGAACATTTTAAAAATCCTCGGTACATAATTCTTTCCAGAAATGTTATACTGGCTCCCCCTTTAGTTTTTATTATAGTAAAAAATAAAATAAAATAAATTAAATGATAAGATATCATTTAATCTGCTAATGATAAAACATTCAAATAATTCACAGAGGTAGAATTAGCCCCAAAGCAGGTTTTGTTGGTGGCCCTGCCCTCTGGAGCAGCAGAGGCAGCCCTGCCTGTCCTTTCTGGCCACTTCCACACCAAAAGGCTGATGCTTTGCTGTAGCATTTTCCTTGTGTAGCTCCCTATTTTAACTAAACAGTAGAGAAAACCAAGTGTAAAAACTAGTTATTGAATAGAATGGAGATTTATTTTTAAAATGCTCTTCATTCCATCTGTGTGTTGTGACTCAGATTTCTGATCTGTTGCATTTCTAACTTACATCCAGAGCCTCATCTGTCCCAGGCCTGTGGTGCTAGTGATACAGAGCCTTCACCCAAAGTCCTGCACTACAGTTGGCCTGTTGTCTCCACTCATTCCAGATGCCAGGCTATAGCCTCTTCCAGAAATTGACCATATCCAGCCACCCCTGAGCTCTCCATCCACTTAGGGCTTAGGGGGGAAGTGGCTGGCAGTGTGGGGCAAGGTGCATCTTGATGCTTTCGTAGGCCTAAGCTGGGAATAGAATGTAAAACCTACAGAGGAAATCAAATATGCAAAGTAAATGTCAGTTGTGAGCACTGAGATGGCACTGAGGGGACAGAGAATGGATGAGAGCAGGCTGGATGGTGGAGTGACATCCAGGGGGAAGGGAGCAGCCCCCTTTACCCTCACCCCACCTCCATCCCCACTGGCTGGTTCCGGATATGACTTAGGGCAATTTAGAACTGCAATATATTTTTTTTAAACCTATAATTAAAATGTTTATAAAGGAGAAGCAGGGCTTTGTGCAGTCAGTCTAAGAAAGGAAGAGAAAGCTTGCTTTGTGCACATCCTATAGATTGTCTAATTTGGCTCCTTGGCATATGTATATGTGAGCTTGTGTCTGTTTCCTTGGGGTAAACACTGAGTGAGTTATGAGAGAATCTGAGTTTATTCTTAGCTGTACCCACCTGCCAATGATATGGGACAAGCCGCCTTAGTCTCCCCCACAACATCCCCTACCAGTGGCACTGGAAGAAAGTATGTGCAGGATTTCCTGTGCCCAAGTCCCCAGGGAGGCCCCCTCAAGAATGGCCTGGAGCAGGTTCCCACCTTCACAGTGACCTAGTTTTAAAAGAGAGCAGTAGACTGAAGGCTGAAATGGGGCGCTATGAACAGAGGGCACGGAAATAAACTATGCTTTTCACTGAAATTTTACAAATGTCATTCTTATTTGTCCCCCCCCCTTAAAGTTCAGACCTTTGGGCTCTTGGATGTATAATATACCAGCTTGTGGCAGGACTGCCTCCGTTTCGAGCAGGGTAAGAGACACCTCCCAACCCCTACCTCCCTCACCCCAACACCTCCGCCCATGGAAGCAGTGAGACATGGAAGTGGAGGGGGCGGGGCCACGGTGTGGGAACTTTTACGATAATTCTTAAATGAAGAGAAGACGGTGGCCCTGTGCGGAAAGAGGGAGACTACTGTCCTGGGAAAGGTGCAGCTCTGTTCTGGAGAGGTTTGTGTGACCCTGCCGGGAATGATCGTCCCTCTTATTTTACAGAAACGAATACCTTATATTTCAGAAGATCATTAAGTTGGAGTATGACTTTCCTGAAAAATTCTTCCCTAAGGCACGAGACCTGGTGGAAAAACTTTTGGTAAATATTTTGAATTTTCTTCTGGTAAGATGATCTGATAGCCGCACTCTCAGTCCGAACCTGTGGTCAGAGGGGCTTTCCTGGGGGCACCTGTGTTTAATAAAAGGCTGTTTGAGGGTTAATAGTGATTATAGATACGTTCATTTCTTCTGTCTCATCTCATAAGCTCTTTTTAATTTCCAAATGCCTGATTCTTGCTTAATAAGACAGGAAATTACTGTATCATTTTGCATTTGCTTATCAACATACATAGCATTTTAAGTTACCTGATGCAGGAACAAGATAGCCATAAATTCTACTTAGTGACATCTGTGGATATCAACTTTAGAATCAGCTACATGAAGTTTTCAAGATCAACCCAGGTAATATAGCAGAGGTAAACAGATTTACCCAGGAAAGGTATGTCTGTTTATGTTCTAGAAACTGCAGTGTCCCTGGGGACTTTGGCTCTAGACCTTGGGGACTTTGGCTCTAGACCTTGCCTTAACTGGATTTTGGAAGAGCAGGGTCTAGTCCCTGGGGACTTTGGCTCTAGACCTTGCCTTAACTGGATTTTGGAAGAGCAGGGTCAGTTCTGCCTTGGCAGTGGGAGAACGCCCAACAGCCTCTTGCTGCCTGTCCTTCCTGTGTCTGTCCCCTCAGTGGGTAGCAGGGGGGGTGAATGCTTGATCCTCTGTGGGTTAGGGGGAGGGGGAGCACAGCTGAATCCCAGAGGAGACAGCTGTGGGACCCTGTGATGTCAAGTGCTGGTGGGAGACACGGGCGCTTTGCTCTCTGTGATAGTTTACTATCCAGACGAATTCTTTGTTCTCTTTGTTATTAAAGCCAGTAAGTTCATTTTTTCCTTGTTTTATGATTTTCAGATGTATATTTTAAAATAATACTTGCTGCTATTCATTAAAATTTGAGGTTGTCATTCCTTGTCACCTGTGGGAAGGAAAGGGGCAGAAACCCTAGAGAAGTGAAAGGAACCCATAGGTGACTCATTCTGTCCCCAGCCCATGGTGGGATTGGGTGCGATAAGCCACTGCCCTTTTATTTCCAGGAGATACTCAGAATTGAAAAGAATACTCAAAAGGTTTTTTTTTTTTTGGTCAGAATTACTTTTTAACCCTTACACTAAGTTGCTTTGACTTTCATTTAAGGTTTTAGATGCCACAAAGCGGTTAGGCTGTGAAGAAATGGAAGGGTATGGCCCTCTGAAAGCTCATCCATTCTTCGAGTCCATCACGTGGGAGAATCTGCATCATCAGACGCCTCCGAAGCTCACAGCCTATTTACCGGCCATGTCGGAAGATGATGAAGACTGCTATGGAAACGTAAGCCAGCTCACATATGTCAGGAACAGCCCAGGCAGAGATGAATTCTGCTTGTTGTGCTATGTGAAAATGGTTCCTCTGTGCACAGGGAGTTTGTGCCCACAGGCCATGGGACTTCGATTCGTGGGATGAGTGAGTCAAAGGGAAGCTGGCATAGATCTAGTGGTGGTGAACACTGTGCCTCCGCATTCTGAATCTCTCATAGAGACTGGGCCCGAAAAGGCATCTGTCTGCTCATCTGGCCTGAGTGCCTGACCCTGGAGTGGGCGAGTCCCCTTTTCTCTTTTCCTCTAGTTGATTTTCACCCAGAGGAGTTGAACTGGAGCCAGACTTTGGTGGAGAGGGGGCAACTGGAGCCAGTGGGAACAGCACCCTCCACCTGTCTCCCTGGGCTTCTGGGCACCGAGTACCCTGGCTGGCATCTGTCGTCTGCTCTTGGCTGGTGCCTTTATAACTAAAGTCATTCTGGAATGCCTCTGATCTTTCCAAGAGAAGCCCAGGGTACTGCTGCTTTGAACTTCTGGTGGAAGCAGCATTGAGGATGGACACTGGTCACTGTTGGCTTTTTGTGCCTCCTAGAAGCAGAGACTGTGGTACAGGCCCGAGGGGCACAGTGCTTGGGCATCTGTGGGAAGCTGTAGTCATCAGCTTGACCTCAGATGTAGGATCTAACTACACTTTGTTCTGTAAACTTTCTTATGGAAAATGTGAAGCATATGGCAGTGGACAGAGGAGTACAATGAGCTGCAGTGCAGTCACCACCCGCCTTCAGTTACCAACACATGGGCTACCTTGTACTCCCCTCATCACCCTCTACCACGACCCCCCATATTTAATATGACTTCACGTGATTTTATTGTCATTGATAGTCCATTTTTCTGGTTTGATTTCTGTCATTGTGACTTATTCTAACTAATTGTCATATGTAGAGTTCCACTTTAGTTAATGTGGGAATTCTAGATTTTATCTAAGAGTTATCCAAAGCCAAGTTAAAATTACTACTGGTATCACCTCTCAGATCACGTGCTCCCTATGTCTCTCTCCTACCTACTGTTATAAGCAGCACATCCCCTTTGCTAGTCTTGAAGTATCCTTTGTGCCCAGACTTGAAGGGAGCCTGACCTGCTTTCTTGCTGTGGTGGCCAGGACTGCCTGCAGCATCCACATTGGCAGACTGCAGCGGGCTCAGCCCCAGGACTTCCTCCCAAGCCCTGATGCTCTTGGGTCACAGCCAACTAGGGCGGGTTAGGGTCTCCAAGGCCTTTGGCAAGGGCGTCCCAGGGCAGCAACATGCTCTACTAGTCACGCTCTGAGGGACTCCAGCTAGGCCCCAGTTGTCTTGGATCTCAGTGCTTAGAAGCTAGGCTTCATGTAGTGCGCGCGCGCGCGTGCGTGTGTGTGGCTTTTTCATCACCCTCGCTATGTTGAGAGCTCTGACTTCTCAGTATTCAAGTGTTGCCATCCAAAAACTGGCTCCACGTGTTAACAGATTACTTTTTTGGATGGCTCACCCTCAGCGTTAAAGGCTGTGTGGTTTGAAAGCCCCGGATAGTATTCAGGCACAACTCCCTCTACCAGACTGCACATTTGGACAATTTCATAAGCCTCGAAAAAGACTTTGACTTGGAAATGTGTCAAATACAGAGGAAACCTGCTCAGGGAGGCGCTCCCTTCCTGTGGGGGTTGACAGTGTTTCACAGAGGGGAGTCTCATCCAGGAGAGTCTAGTGTCCTTTTCAGCAGGAGGGGGACTTCATTCTAAGTTCAAGGAGCAGAAACTGTCTTTATTTAGGGAATAAAGGGAGCAGGCGCCCTGTTTTCCTCTACGTTCCTAACCCCCGTCATTGACTGATGGGGGCTGATGGCGATGCTTACAGCTGCACTCCATGTGGGCCGGGCCAGGTGTGGCACTCCTGGAGAGAGATTCAGCGTTGGGCCACCATGGTCAGGCGTTTCCTCACTGTGAGTCAGTGAGCACCTCCACTCCAGCCCAGTGTCACCCCTCGTCACATGCCCTTTCTGGGTCTAGGGTTTTGTACTGTGGGTCTGTACTACCTGCTGCTGAGGGGAGAACAGAATGCAGAGATAGAGCATCTGGAACGTTCCCTGGGGAACAGTACAATGGAGCCCCCAAAACAGGACTTGGTCAGCCAGCAGTGGTCATGGCGGTCAGCTAGCAGCTCTTTCATGGGAACAAGGCAGCCGCTGTGTTGGGAAGATGCAGAGGACCAATTCTGAATTCAGCGTTGGCCATTAGAGTGTGACCTTGTGCCAGTTCTGAGCCTCATTTCCCCATTTCAAAAATGGGGTGATGGTAACAGCCATCTCACCAGCTCCACAGTCTCGTTGAGATAAACAGGGAGACTCATGGAAACCTCTCTAATCTGTGAGACACTGCCTGGGAGTCCTCAAGAGAGAAAGTGGAGAATGTGCCAGAATAGGCCTTAGATGGAGGGGCCACGGGAGTGTGTTGGAGTCAATCCCACCTAGGAGCCAGCGCGGTGGAGCTGAAGCTGCCGTTGGAACCGTTTGAGCACGTGGGAGAAGGCTGCTGGGGGCAGCGCGTGAGGCAGGTGGGAGGAGGAGTGGGCCGAGCCTCTGGAGGCACAGGGGACTTGGGAGAATGCACTGCAGCCTCCTCTGGCTCATAGCTGGTGGCATCTTTTCTTTTCCCTTGTTGTTAGCTGCCGTGGGGCTCAGATGTGGGCTCTGCAGCTGTAGGGGTGCCGGGCAGACCGTCCAGGATGTCCACTTCTCCCCAGGGCTTTGCTGGGGCTCTCTAGTCTATCCTCTGGCCTGGGAGTGTGGGAATGCACAGACTCTGCCTGTTCGATTTTTGTGAGTCACTCTATTTTCTGTGTCACCAGTGGTTTATAGCTTTCTCCAGAATAGCAGACATCTTGTCTATATCAAGTTAAGTTAATCTTTGCTGAGATTAAAAGTGGAAATTTTTTTTAATTGAACACAGTCAGCTACAGAATAAGAAACAGGACCACAGGCCAAAGAAGGAGGGCCCTGAGCTGCTGCTCTGCACCCTCCAGGGGCCACAGATGCCCATCTCTCCTCTTCCCATGAGGCATCCCGGCCCCTTCTAGTTGGGCAGCATGGGGGCTTGCAGAGGCCTCCCCTTCCTGGAGATGGAGACTGAAGGTTAGTTAGCTCCTCTCTGGGACGAACATCTGATGTTCTCCTCAGAATGGGGACCCAGACCAGGCAGGATCCAGCTCTGCCTTGGTTCAGTGGCCAGCTGTCCAGAGCCACCCACATTTACCATGAGAAGCGGCTCCGGGCTACAACTCGGAGGCTCTTCTCCCGCGGGGTCCTTGGGGTCTTCAGGGTATGAGCTTGCCGCTGGTGTAGGATAGATCAGAGTGTGTCTGCATCTTTGGACTCTAGGGACAATTAAGGCACCAATCTCACTTTTCCCTCTTCTCTGTGTAGTACGACAATCTCCTGAGCCAGTTTGGCTGCATGCAGGTGTCATCGTCATCCTCCCACTCCCTGTCTGCCTTGGACACGGGTCTGCCACAGAGAGCGGGCAGCAACATCGAGCAGTATATCCATGGCCTGGACACTAATTCTTTTGAACTGGACTTACTGTTCTCTGAAGATGAGAAGAAGTTATTATTGGAGAAGCAGGCCAGTGGAAACCCTTGGTAAGAATATATAGGCATAAGTAGTGCTGCCTTTAGAAATGCAGAGCAGAATGCATGGGAACATGAGGTGTGGTAAACTAAGAGAGCTCAGGCATCCTATCCTTCGTCACCACTGCTTATGAGGCTCCACACCACCTCATGCCTCCCCCAGCTGCTGTCAACACTGTACAGTAAGGACTCTCAAAGAGTCCAACTGAAAGTGGATGTTCAGAGGTATCAGGCTGAGGACGATTGGGTTTGGGACCCTCCTGGCTCTGGCCCATGAGGCTCCGTGGTCCAGGCATGCTGGCATCCTTGTTCAGACATGGATGCAACATGATTTAAATAACCACTGCCCCGTGGTGAGATGTTAGGGATGTTCCAGAGTTTTTGCTCTTATAAGTCATCCTTTGCATATAGCTTTTCCCACATGTCTGAATATTTCTCTTCAGGTGGAGTCCTGGGGAGGCAGTTGGGTGAAGGTGTGCATATTAAGGAGGCAGTGTCTTGTATCCACAATGCCCGAGAACCCCCATTTCCCAGTGGTCATGCCTGCCCTTGAGCGTTTTGATGCTCTAAAAATGAGCTCATGTGAATTGGTATTTGTATTCTTATCAAGGCAAACATCTCCTGTGTTTATTAGCAATTTGTATTTATTTTTTGACATACTTAGTGTTCTTTGACTATTTTTCTTGTTTGCATCTTGTAAAAATTGACTTTTAAACAGGGTTGGGCCTGATTAGTACTTGGATGGGAGACCACCTAGGAAAACCAGGTGCTGTAGGCATAAAAAATAAAAAAAAATAAAAAGGATTTAAACTGACAAAGTCCTTGCAGTCTGTGAGGTCAACCAAGGGTTGCCTCACCTAAAAAAAATTGACTTTTAAGAGCTATATATATGATGGATATATTTCTGTTGTGTATTTTGCAAACATTTTTCTTCAATCTCTGCGGTCTGTTGGTGCATGTTTTTGTATGGAAGTTGCAGATTCTTAAAAGTCAAACCTGTCTGTGTTATTTTGTTTTTCATCTTAGTGATGTTGAAAAGACTTTCTCCACCCTACATTTTCCTTATCCATTTTCATGGTTTCACTGTCCACATAGGCAGAGAGGAGCCCAGGGCTGGGTGGGCGGTGTCTTTCAGGATGGAGTGATGGGGTCAGAGGCTGCGTGGAGATGGAAGGAGAAGCATGGCAGGATTTGAGGGCCCGACTTGGCGTGAGAGAAGACACACATGACTTAAGAGCAGTAGTGTGGAGGAGGAAACCTAGGAGAAGGTGGCTACAGGAAAAAAGCAGCATGTGGGTGAAGCTAGGGTTTGTTTGTGCCCTTAGAATTTGCTCTGTCTAGAAAAAGTGAGTGTAGACGGTGGCCAGCCAAAATATTCAGCACTTCTCAGGAGTCTATTTCCTAAGGTGGTCTCACTAGGAGTATTAATATGTATTGAGCAGGAAGGAAGGGATTTCGATCAAAACAGTTTGAGCACTGGTGGGCCATGCATTCCTGTGCCTGGGTTGTACAGGAGCTTTCTGGGACACCTGCTGTGTCCTCCGCGAGCTTGGCCGAGAGCAGAGCATGCTGAGAAGTGCTGTCGCAGGCATATGAGCAACTCCCCAGAAGGCCCGTGTGCCTCTACCCTGGGATTTTTGAGGCCCCAGGTGGCACATGCCCTTTAGCCTGCCTTTGAGCAGGACAGAACAACTGGTGGCAAGTCACAACTTGTGGCCTCTTGCCTGCTGTTTCTTCTGTGTTCTTTCCCTTTCCATTTGGTTCAGGCCCATTTGGAGGCTGGTAACTGTGGATTGCTTGAAGCTTCTCTTGTTTGGCCAGTGGGAGATCTGTCAAGCACTTTGTTCTTTGGAACAGTGGTTCTTAATGTATGGTCCACAGACCAAAATGATTCTAAAACATATTTGTTTTTTTCAGCCTTACTCTCTAAATATACAGGGGAGTTTTTCAGAGGCTACATGCTACAGGATGACATTATTGCTTTGACAGCTAATGGAATGTGTGTTTTCTTTCCTTTTTTGAATCTTCTAAAGAAGTAGGTTCACCGTATAAACATGTACTGTCGATTGTAAACAAAAAGCCGCCTAGGTATTTTGTCCACAGAAAGGAATCCTTTGGGAAAAAGCAGTATTGTAATCTGGTACATGCAGCCATGGAGAGCCCCCTGCAAGAAGCAGGATATTTTTGACAAAAAGTGAAAAGGAAGTTAAGGGGAGGGACTACTGTTCTGACCATAGAGCTCTAATGTAACCCTAGAGTTTTTCCTGTAGGGATTTGGCAGCTGACACAGGGTGTGAGAGCGCCTCCCACAGGCCCTCCTTGTTCCTATCTTGGTTAAGTCATAAATTTTGACAGTACATTTTTAGAGATTAATAAGTTCTTGGTATTTGCTGGGTTCTTGGTAGCTATCTTTAGTTATACCTGCTATCATTACTGTAACTTTATATCATTTAATAAATCATACCTGAAGTTTTCCTTGTGCCTACATGGAAATGCAATAAGAAGTAAGTATGTTGGCTTATTTTACAGAATATTAAAAAACTTCTCAAAACAGTTGTACCTACAGCTGTTATTTTAGATTTTAATGATCTATTCTAAGAACACTTATGTTTTCCATGTTTAAGTGTGGGTCATTGACTTAAAAAGGGAGAAGACTTGCTTTCTCAACCCACAGCAGCACCCGCTAAGTCAAAAGATGTGAAAAAGAAGACACTAATGTTACAGACAGTTCTCTGACTCATGAGAGGGAGGGCTCTACTCCAGAGAAACTGGGCAAAACTGTAAATATGTAACAAAAATTTGACAAAAGCTATCTTTCCCTTGGCTTTATAGATGTTAATACCTTGCCGTTTTGTGTCTACAAACAACTTTTTTGCTTACTATTATGCTGCCAGTTAAGTTGCAGCATCATTTTGAGGACAATCATTTAAAGTATTAAGGACAAAGGATTTGAATATTTTAAACACATGTGATGAGCTCTTGCAAAGCCAAACAGTAAAAAATCCCTGAAGCATCTGACAGAGAAGTTCTGTCGTCCACATGTCGGAGAAACGTGTTGGAGAAATGCACACAGTAGCTGGGAGACTAAAGAGCCTCAGGCCCTTGACACTGCCAAGTGCCTGCTGGATGGAGGTCGGTGAGAGAAATCCTGGCACTGCCACTGTCTGTGATACAGTAACTCACTGGACTGAAGATGTGGCTGCAGATGCAAAGAGTGAGTTGGTATCTCTACCTCCGAGTTGTAAATTTGCCTCAAGAGTGGATGAATCTACAGATGGGACTAGACTCGCTGCTTTGTTTGTATTTGTCTGCTATCAACCCCAACTTAACTACTGAAGATGTTCCTTTACCTAAGTGCATGGCAGTAAGCACAAATGATGCCAGAACAGTTGGTGTCGAGCACCTCTTTTGAACCTCATGGTTTGTTCTGGAACAAATGTGTTGACATGTGCACTGGTGGTGCAGAACCATAGTGGGTAAAACCACTGGCGCCAGATTATGATTTCAGGCCACGGCACCAAAGTGCAGTAGAAAATATGGATTCTTCTTAGCCGTATGTTCACAGGGAGAAAAGAAAAGAAGCCAGTCTCACTCATGAGTAGTCATTAAACCTTGATTTTATTAATGTCCTGTATAATGAAATGGGAAGTGGCCACAGAGCACTTCTGCTGCCAACCCAAGTGTTGAAGTTATCTCAGGAAAAGCACTTATGATGTTTGGCGTCAGAGCTGAACTATCTCCTCTTTTCATAGAAGACTATTTATTTTCACTGGAAGTTTGACAAATTCTGGTTATTTAGACTTGACTGTTTGGCCAGCATTTTTCTGGAAAATGAGCAAAATGAGCCTGTTACTTCAAGGAAAACAGTTGCCAGTATTTGTTACCGATGATAAAATCAAACCGTTCAAGTGAAAATTAGAATTTGGGGAACTCTATCTGTCACTATGAGCTTGACATCTTTCGAACACTTAAAGACATTTTTGAGAATAGATGGTAATATTATGAATAGATGTGTTGATATTGTAGAATGAAATTTGTCAGTATTCGGAAGATCTCTATAACTCCTTGAACTATTATTTTTCAGATGACCAATGTATGACACTATAAAGTCATATAAGGGTGGAAGATCAAAGTGCAAGGTCAATCGATGGAATCTAATGTCACAGTATGAAAAATCATTGTTGGAAATTCAGATTCCCCAGAGCACCTAACCTTTAAGAAGCTACGCTTATCAAGTATGAGTGTAGTATCAAAGAAGACTGCCCACAAATACCTGAAGAGGCTATTAAAATATTCCCTTTTCCACCAACTTAGTGAGGCTGACTCATGTTCTTCAGCCTGGGTGACATAGCACAGTAGAGTGAAGGCAGAGGCAGATGGGAGAATCTAGCTCTCTTGTGTAAAGCCACATATTAAAGAGATTTGCAGATGTATAGCAGTGTTACGCTTCCCATTAATTATCTTTGTTTTGGGGAAAAACTATTTTTTTAAGTAAAATGTTATTTATATTAAGATGTAATAGGTCTGTTGTTTTTTAATAAGTTAAATACTTGAAAATGTCTCAGTTCCAATTTCTCGTAGTAAATATTAATGGATATAACTCAAGTTAAGGAAGACTCTCTGGGGTTTTCCATAAGGTTTAAGAGTGAGTGTAAAGGGGTCCTGAGACCTGAAGGTTTGAGAGCTGGTGTGTTGGAGCAAGCTGGCCACTTGGTCTTCCCTCACCTGCATAGAAGCCAGGTGTGGTAGACCCTCCTGAGGTGGCCACAAGAGCCACATTGGGTCTCTGGCATCTTTACTGGGCTCTCCTGGGGGTGGCTGTGCACTGAAATGGCCCTAGCTTGCTAGTGGCCTCAGGCTTGCATCCTTGAAAATTGCCTTCTTAGAGTCTGGGTTGTGGGGGGATAGGTGAGGAGGAGAGGACCCTGGCTTTGGAATCAGGAAAAAGGGGGATTTTATACTGTCACCCTTGTGAAATGACTGTGGGCAAGTCATGAGACCCTCAGCCTCTCTGTCTACATGTGTATTGAGGTGACGATAAATGTTGCCTGTGTGGGAGGGGGAGCCAGAGGCTGTGTGTGATCTCGTGAGGCTGTGGGAAATCCTGTGACCGGCTAACTACATGCCAAGAGTTAGTCATGTCTTTGACTTAGGTCTCCTTTTGGCTCTGAATCTCCAAACGGCACCTGCCACCCGCCACAGAGGAAAAGGTGCCTAGTGTGGGGTAAAGGGTTTTCTTCAGGAGATTGGGAATTGACCTTTTGAAGTAAAAACATCAAAAAAAAATTTTTAGGTACCTAAACCTTTCAACTTAGATAACTAGTAGCCTATTTCAGCTAATTGGTTAACTAACTGAATGAATGGACTGTGATGTTTAGGCTAATGAGGAAGCTTCTGATCATCTCTGTCCACCCTCTCGAGGTCTGCCTCTTTGGTTCATTTCACCCTAGCGACAGGATCTGGTCAGGAGCCCAGTATCAGCTCTTCGCCATCTAGGATACTAGTGGCTCTCCTGTGTCATGGGAGAGGTGGCTGCGTGCTGGTGGGCATGTGTGAGAGGGAAAGAGCATGTATGTACACACACCTTGGAGTGGCTGGTACCTGTCAGTTGGGATCCTCACTCTGCAGAGACAAGGAAGGGGCTGACCTGCTTCCCTGTGGCGCCAGAGCGTTCTGTGGCCGAACCATTGCGTGGCTTCAGATTCACAGTGTAAATATCATGGCTGCGAATGTGTGTGCTCCTTCTCTTTGCTTGTCCTTTCTTCCTCAGGATAGATTTCTAGGAGTTGGACTACTTCTCAGTACATTATTTCCAAAAAACTTGCTTTTTCAGCAAGTCCTCCTAATTTCAGAGCCATTGGTGGCAGTGCTGATTGAGACCACCACTTCCGCAGTGTCGACGCGGCACTCGCCGGCACACCAGTGCACCCCAATAGAACACGTGAAAGTGGGGCTCAGTTTCATTTATTTATTGAGAATTTTTTGGATTACTTAATTTCGCTTTTGGGAATTTCCAATTTATATCTTTGGCTCAGTTTTCTGTTGAGGTTTTAAGCCTTTTATGTCACTTTGTAGATGTTCTGTAAAGTACAAATATGACTCTTCGTTGGTCATATTTGCTGAAAATCTTCTCCAGCATGTTTTCTTGTTAATTTTGGTTATTTCCGTAGTTAGAGATTCTCTTTGTTCTTACGTGGTCATGTCTGTTACTCTGTATTTGGTGACTTGTTTCCAGCTTAGAAAGTAACCCGTCCCACCTAGGCTTGATCAGTATCCCCTTTTGTCTTTCTTCTAGTTCTCATTTGATTTAATCCTTTAAACTGTCTCTCGTGTTAACCCATCAAGGCTGCAAAGATGCCAGGAGTCCTCTTCTTTCCTTGCCTTTCTGTCAAGCTCCCCCAGTGACCTGATGTCATCGGCGAAGGGCCCCAGCAGCTCAGCTAACTGAAGTATCTAACTAACTGTGCTTAAACAGCCCCCTCCCCAGCCCAGTATAATTTAAGTCTTCCCCTTAATTTTAACTTTCAATACTTTACTACACATTGGTTTCTTACATGACGGGGCCTGTCGGTTAGAACAGGCTGTTAGAGTCCATGGTTTTATGTCTGTATTTCTGTACTGCAGTAGATCCTCATTATATTTCCTTTTCAAAAATCTCCTTGGTTTTTTCCCTCTTTGTTAAGTCTTGTTTTTGTTTGTTTTAAGTACCTCTGAGAGTGAAGTACTGCACTTTTCCTTGTAGTGATGGCCCCTTTTTTTCTTGTTAAAATTCTTAGTTTTCAAAATTCACATGATACTGTGTCAGTTTACTTGGGGCGCAGTTCTCAGTAATGGGGTCTTTGGGTGGTAACACACAGTGGAATATACAGATGTCAAATTATAACGTACACCTGAAAATTACATAATTATATTAACCAGTGTTACCCCAATAAACTTAATTTTAAAGAAAAGAAACACAGATGAGCTGTTCTTAAACCAAGGCCAACTTGAGTCTTTTAGGGATTTAGGATTCTAAGCTGCTTGGTGGTTTCTGAGCACTGACTCGGGGTGCCACTTGTGGAAATGTGACGTATGAACAGCAGGCTGCGTCCTCAGGTTGACTCCCAGCAGGCTCCACCCTTTTGGTGGGGTGTCCTGTGTCTTGGCCCTGCTTTGTTTAAAGCAATGAGGACTTGTATAATGGGTTCAGCTCTGCGGCCCCATCTCCCTCTGCCTGTCGTCGGTTGTGTGAAGGCTACCAAGTGAGAGGGGACAACAGGCGATATTTCAGGTATCTGGTCTAAATTATAGATCAAAAGTTCTAGAAAGCAGTGGCATTTGTGCGCTCAGTTACATTTGGAGTTTCCTCCTGTTACTGAACTGAGTTTGGAGCTGCGAAGGGAGAGGTGTGACTAAGGCAAAGGTCACAGATATCATTGGGAAGATTGTTTTGAAGGGAGGAGTTTAGAGAATTTGTCTCTGACTCATGTGTCTCATTCTGTTTTTCTCTTTTTATAGGCACCAGTTTGTAGAAAATAACTTAATACTAAAAATGGGTCCTGTAGATAAGCGAAAGGTAAGTCAGACTCCGGCTGCTCCTTCCTGTGCGTCTGTCTGCATCCCAGTTCTAACTAGGATCGGTTTTCCTCTCGGGCTCCTGCTGTAATGCGTTGCACATAGCATCATTTGTCTTGGTTCCCTTTCAGAGATCATCTCTTAGATTTGATAGCTAAGGGAGATTTCAGCCATTCAAACAGGGGAAGCTGTTTGAAACTACACAGAAAAACTAGCAAAATAGAAATAGAGCCTCTTGTGTCTTCCCGGGAGCCAAGGTTCTGGTGTCTCTATGAGGCTGAGTTCACCAGTATCAAGGCTTTTCTGTCGCATTGAGGAGCCTCTGCTTGGCATCCTCACGAGTCAGTTATCACTTCATTAGAATTGTTTGTGAAAATTATTATGTTTTATGGACTCATTAAATGGATTATGTACATAGAGATGCCATAAATGTTCTCCATCTGCTGACATGGGCCCTTCTAAGCTTAGGCTCCTGGTCTCCATTCCTGACTCCCTGGGGCATCCTCAGCAAATGAGAACCTCCATGAAAGTGGGTGAGGTATGACCGGCTGGCAGGCAGAGCTGTGTGCTTTAGTGTGGAGCAGAAGGCACAAGAGGCAGTGAGGGCCTGACCGTTGATGACAGGAGGCCCGTCGGAGTTGACTTGGCAGTAGGACCTGTGCTGGTGTGCCGGCTTGTGCTGCCACTGCCCCATGTGGCAGCCAAAGTACAGACACCCAAAACGGGAGCCTTGGGATCCAGCTCACCAGGCCAGACAGTCATTGCTTCCACTCTCTGACCTGAGGCTGGGTCCACATGGGGGAAGAGGTGTGTGTGCTCCCTCTGTCCCAGGTGAGTGGACAGGTGGCTTGCGGTGGTCTCAGTGCCCCGAGCTACTCTGATAGTCCAGCCTCTGAGTTAGCTTAGGCTCTGGCAGCACCCACTCTGAGCCTTGGACAAGCAGGGTCCTTTTTTCTCGCATCAGGGTTTATTTGCACGACGACGACAGTTACTGCTCACAGAAGGGCCACACTTATATTATGTGGATCCTGTCAACAAAGTCCTGAAAGGTGAAATTCCATGGTCGCAAGAACTCCGACCAGAGGCCAAGAATTTTAAAACCTTCTTTGTCCACACGGTGAGTTTGTCCCTGTGGGTTCTCCTTTGCAGGGAAGTCGGGGGCCTTTGCACCTCTGTTTGAAGTGTCCAGATACTATGGCCCAAGGGACTGCCGGAGCCAGGGCAGTCGTCTCCCCCTTTCCCACATCCCAGTGGCCCCAAGTTCATGGCTCAGTCTTGAGCTGGGCTGAGAGACACCTGTGCTTGTTTTCCAATCTCTACACATATGCAGAAGGAAAAATCCACATGCTCATGGGCTTCCAGAAGGTACTGGCAGTGGCCTCAGTAAGACAGTTTCTTTTTATGATTTTTGCCTGATAGCTCGAGGTGCTAGTCTTGGTGAGACTCCCTTGAGGACATTAAACGTTTCTGTTTCTGCAGCCAAACAGGACATATTACCTGATGGACCCGAGTGGGAATGCTCACAAATGGTGCAAAAAGATCCAGGAGGTGTGGAGGCACAGATACCAGAGCCACCCAGACGCCGCTGTGCAGTGACCGGCCCGCAGCCGCTGCCCTCGCTGCCAGGACACGTGCCCCAGCGCGGCTCACCGCCATCCGGGACGCTTCCAGACCACCTGCCAGCCATCTCAACGGGGACGCAGACGGCGGATCCTTGCAGCTTTTTTATTTAAAAGAAAAGAAGAAAAATTACCCAACCACACAAAGAACAAAACCAATAATGAACAGGAATTCAGGGTCGCTTTGCTTGCTCTCTGTGCTCTGTGGAGGCCTCCCTGAGCTGTCCTTGCCGCACGGTCCCAGCACCATGAACTTCTACCTGATTCCCACCCGGACCTGTGGACCAGTGTCACCAGCTCTCCTGCTGTGGCTGAGGGGGTGGGGCGTGTCTCTGGGCCTTTTGCCCCTAGAGTATCACAGAACTCTTCACCAGGGAGTGGTGTACGGCTCCACTGGGGGGTGGCCTCTGGTCTCCGCAGGGCAGGATGGTTCTTGGCTTTTGTCCATGTGCTCCTTTCCTCACGTCTAGTTCATGGCCCATCCGCCATGTTGTGGGCTCCCTGCTTTCCTCCTCAAGTGGCTCTGGCCACGGGATTTCCGTGGTCTTCCTGTCTGCGAGTGCTCCACTTGTCGTGTCTGCCAGGCAGGCTCCCAGTGCTGAGAAGTAGGACAGGTTGCCGGGTGACATACGTTGGAGGTACCAGCCAGGCTTTGAGCCATCACCCTTCTGAGCAGTGCTGCCCTCCAGGGCTGGAGACCAGGCCTGTGCCTGGTCGGTAGTAGGTCCGGTTAGCCCCCAGCTGCCCTGAGAGGTGGCGCTGGTGGCCTCCACATGGAGGAATGAGACGCAGTGAGCCCCTCCTGAGAGTCTGTTTGAAGAGTGAAGCGTGCAGGCCTCTCCCAGACTGCTTAAGTAGGGGCCGAGAGACCCCAGTTCTCACAAGTCGTAGGGTGCGCCGTCACATCTGGGCATCGGGAGCGGTGTCTCTCGGCTGGCACACTGACCCTTTTTGTGCTGTGATCGAACATTCTCACAGCCTCACTCAGTACAGTTTTACACCCCGACAGAATCTAAAAGCCGCCTCGTGTTGCCAGGTCATCTGGTCCCCATCGAGTGGACTTTGCCTAGAAAAAAATGTTGCCCGCCTTGCATGAGGGGCAGGAACACCGCACTTGAACCCAGACTCCCGCCTGCCCCTCCAGCTTCAGGTTCCCTCCTCTCGCTGCTTAGAGGCAGCACCTGCCCTGCTGTACATGACACGTGGGCCAGGTCCCACCAGTCCTTTGATTTTCTTTGCTGCTGCTCCCCAGACAATGAGAACTCCTGTTGGCCTGGCAGGGCTTGGCTGTCCCTCTCCCTGCCCAGGTTGTCCCTGCAGGGCAGCTTTCGGCTGCCCGCAGGCTGCTCCCAGACATGTCTCTGTCCCCCGGGGATGAACACTTTTGCCGTTTCCTTTAGACTTTCACCAAGGCACCAGCAAAAGGCTCACACAGGAAAGACTCCCCCTCATCCCTTCCCTGCCCTCATCTCCTGTCTCGAAGGCACTGTCCGTCACCCTGTGACCAGTGGGTCACACTGAGTAGTAAGAGTGGCTCTTAAACTGGGAGAAAGTGCAGCCGTGGGGAATTGCCCTGAGCCTGGCAGGGCGGGGGGTTTGGATGGGAGCAGAGGTGGTGGCCGCCACTCTGAGCTGAGAGCCCACAATTGTCAGGGAGGCCCAGGTGTTGGGGCTTAGCTGCACTTGGATCTTTTTCCTTCTTCCTTCCTCCTCACTTTTGAAAGGCTTGCCTGTGTTCACCTGCTTTTCAAAAAATGAGTCTGACTTGGCCCTTTCTTTCAGGAATTTCACTTCAGGCTTACTACCATATTTACATGTTACCCTAGAACACCCGCCTGTGTGAGCAGGTGGGAGAGGGTGAGAAACCCGCTCCTGTGCCCGTGTCTCCGGTGTCTGGTTACAGGGAAACAGGCAGAGCTGGTACTCGGCTTTAATGAGAGCACTCAGCTGGGCTGCTCGGGAGACAAGACCTCCCTTGCATTCTGCCCCTGGATAGCGCCACTACCTCCTGGGCTTAACCTACAAGCTCCATCTTAATCTCCGAAACCAGAGAATAAGGGGTTCAGGGTCGAGCTCGCAGCTGACAAAGCTGGAATGACCGCCCTCACCTGAGCCAGTGACAGCTGAGCCCTGCTCTGTTGGCCGACTTTCTCCACTCAGTCCTTTCATATGTGTATGTATATATATAAATATGCGCATACACATACATACGTAGTCTTTGCTTTCCCTATACTTACTCCTGTCAGCTTTAGTTTTATCCACCTCATCCTTAGAGCCATCATCCCGGCATGCAGGTGCCTTACGTTCTAAGATGTGGATGAGGTTGTCAGTCTATGTCCATACACAGACGTACTTGGACATATAAATGTGGAATTATCCAAAGTGAGAAAGAAAATGCCCTGTTGTTCAATAGATCCAGGAGTCATGTGTCTTACTGAGAGAGGGCACGGACAAGTGTAAGTGCCTAGCCAAGCACCCGCCAAGCGGAGATGGTCCCACACCGTGTAGCCCCTCTTGGCACGGAGGGGAGGGAGAGTAGCCAGGAAGGCTGTGGTCTCCACTGTGCCTTGTCTCTCTCTAGGAGCTCAAGGAAGCTGAGTTTGCATGGAGTGGTTTCCCTCCCTCTTTCTGTGGACCCAACCAGGGTCATGGGCAGGCAGCCCCCTGTAGAGCATGAAGCCCCACCGATGAGTGGCACTGCCGCCATTCTGAGCCTGACTCTCCAGAGGCTTGTGACAGACTTGCTTTAGGAAAGATGGCTCTTGTGATCATGCCAAAGCTGGCGGGAACTGCACCTACCCCAGCCCCCTTGGGACACTCTGTGGTATTTGGGGCCCTGACCTGAAGGAATTGCAGGAGATGGCCTCATGGCATAGACACCCCCCCGCCCAGGGCAGGATGCCGGCACAGGGGGCTCTGGGTGACTGTACTTTTTAAAACATTGTTTTCTGAAAAAAATCAACCTAGGATCACCACCCAGAAAAGACCACTGTGAACATTTTGGTGTCCAGCCTGCCCTCCCCCCACCCATTTGCTTTTTTAACTAAACTGGGAACATACAACATACAGTGTTTTGCATTTAGATTTTTTTCACTTGATATTTTACCTTAAAGCATATCCCCATGTCTTGAGTAATTATTGAGAAACCTTGTTTTTAATGATTGTAGAATTCAGTGGTTATAAATTTTGTCATGATATATCCGACCACTTCTCTGTTGTAAAACATTTAGATGGTTTCTGGTTTTTTCACTATTTAAATAATGCTGTGATGAATATCTTTCTAAATCTTTGATTTTTGACTGATTCTCCTTGCCCCCCTTCCCAGAAGTGGTGTTTTTAAGTCAAGAGTTTGTTCATTTAAAAGGTGGTATTAATCTTTTCCTCTGTCTTGATCAATTGCTTACAAGCTCAGCGTTCTAGTACAGGACCTCCTAGTTGTTTCCTTCGGATTCCGAAGAAATGAATTCTTGGTAAACTGTCTGTTCCAAAGAATGTTTGAATAAGACTGCCTTTTTTTTTTTTTTTTTTTTTTTTTTTTTTTTGCTAAAATGATGTCACTACTGCAGTCCATTTGTAACAGGTTTTTCCAAAAGCCAATTTCCTTATTTTCCTTGAAAGAAACTGGTGTGCTTGCATGTTAGTTACCTTCCCATCGCTGCTGCTACTATGGCTTTCAAGTGATATCTTTCAGCATCTTGTACTTTGTGTCCACAATGGTACTGAATTTGCACAGTCAGCAGAGATAAAAAGTGTTGAACTGACCTTGCCACATGCTTAGTGGATGATTTGTAATTAAGTTTATAGACTCAAAGTACACTGGGCCCTTTGGAATCAGTAAAAGAGCAAAGGCTCTACTTGTAAAAGGAACCACACAGCTGGGTTTTAGAGAAGTGTTTGCTGCCCCCCTTACCCTTTCAAACCCTGAGACTTAGTAGAGCACATGGCCAGGCTTTTTCATGGTAAAAGTGATTGTCCTGGCTGATAAGGATTTAAGCACTTGTCCTCTCTCCTTACCCACAGTGTTGCAAGTTTGCCTTGTTGTCTTCACATCCAGACCACCCAAATTTGGTTTCATTCTTAATTTTTTCACTTTAGTGTGGGGCCCATTTATTCTGAGGGGAAACATGAACAGAGATTTTTCTAGGTGCTGCGTTATGTGCCACTTGACTCTGCTAGAGATGACAGCTGAAATATGCAGAATTAGGTCTCTAGCCCTCCTCTGACACCCCAAGCGCCCCCTTCCTTGGCCCACAGACTGAGGGTGTCCCGTGCCCAGACTGCAGAGGCTGCAGCCACTGGGAGAGTTTGGCAATGGTACTATTCTTGGAGATGTTGCCATGTACGTTTTTCCATATTGTTTCTTTTTCACATCCAAACCTAATGGGAACTGATGGTGACTCAAGTGGGTGTGGCCCTGGCCTCTGAGGCAGCCTACATGGCAAGTGCTTTCAAATCAGGGCAGGAGTCACTCCCAGAGCCTCTGAGGGGCACAGGCTGTTGGCCCAAGGTTGCGGGGCTGTAAATCAGGCAACTTGTGGAGGACTGGTCTAGGGAGGAGACTGTTCCAGCAAAGAGCAGTTTTATCTCCAGCTCAGACAGCCGTGGTGGGCCCCTGAACAAGCCTATGTGAATACCTGAATTTTCCCCATAACTCATTTCTTCGATATGAAGGAACACCAAACTTTATGTACAGAGAACTTTTTACGAAAGGCAAACTTTTTTAAACTGTGTGATCCACCCTAGTCTAACCCATCTGGCTGAATTACCCTGCATTGGGGTCATGATCTTAAGTTTGACAGGACGTTGGGAAAATTAAATTTCACAGTATTTAGAGCTGCTGTATCTGTTTCTTAATACAAAATGGGATGAATCAATAGTAAGTTAGCTGTCTTTCAGGTTGGTGGCAGTCAGAACATGTGTAATATTCTCTACCTGGTCTGTAGCTGTAACTGTGATGTACAGGCAAAGCAAAAATTAAAAAAAAAAAAACTTATGAAAACAAATAATGCAATGATATTAGGATATACAGTTTTGTATTTTTATTCTTATATAAGGTTATTTGCTGGCTATTGTTGGCCTCTAGTTCAGTCTGTGTTATTTAAAATCTAATATATGAATTATTTGGATTGAATTCATGTTCGGGGCCACGTTGTTGTATGTATTGATGTACAGCCTTGAATGTGAATAATTATTGTAAACTATATTTTACAACTTTTTTTCTGGCTTTATTATATAAATTTTCTATTTGGTCAATGATTTAATCATATCATAATTTAATGAACCTGTTTCTTTTTCAAATATTTGTGCTTTAGATGTAGTTGCCGGATGATGAATTTTACACGTATGCTCGGGTAGTCTTGTAATAAAAAAGCATGTAGAGTGTACACTCTCGCTGCGTAGCTCTTCCTTGAGTCGGGGGGTCGGGCATCGTTGCGACCTGGCTTCGAGCCGAGCTGGGAGCCCGGCATCAGCGCAAGGTACATGCTGGACGGTGACCAGAGAGTCCCTCTGGAGCTCTGTGTCCCTGGGTCACCGCGCGCCCACCTCTGGCAGGAAGGAGCCACAACCGGCCGCTTTTCCATATTGAACTGGCTCCTGGGTGAAACCTAGCGGGCGCTTTTCAAAAACGGACCGGTGGGCAGGCGGGGCAGCTCGGAGGAAGGAGTTAAAAGGCCGGACACTTCCGGTGGAGGGGCGCTGTGGCGGGAATGGCTGGGATCACAACCGAGAAACACCGAGCTGCTTTCCCCGCAGCTGGTTCGGCAGCGGCGGCACCTACTTCCTCACCACGCGGTAGACGCTGTGCCGGGATTAGAAGTCTTTGAGGTACCGTTTGTGCCCAGCCCGATCAGTACTCTGACAAGGAGAGGTCTGCGCGGGCCTGCCGCACACTCTCTGCCGTACATTGAGCCGACCAGCCCCTGGCTCAGATCCCGGCGCTCCCAGAAAATGACAGTCATCTCCAGGATAGAAATAGGCTTTTATTAGCTGAGATTTTCCTTTTATAGCGTGGGTGTATGTTTGACTGTTTTTTTTTGTTGTCGTTGTTGTTGTTTTTAGTAAACAGTGAGTCTTGGTGGTCATTTACTAGCATTTCTACTCTAGCCATTTCTATTTTGTACATAGAGTAATATTTAAAATTGCTACTCTCCATTACCTTGTTGAGTTGTTTTGAGGCACTGGCTGGATATTCAGCTCTGAAACAATTGATTCATGGCTGATTAACTATAGCTCTCGCACAGTTAACTCATCCCTTTATTTACCGTTTCAAGACTACTTAAAATTTATGCTTTACTGTAATAAGAACCTTTCGGGGGAGGGTAATCAGTCAGACTATATCTACGTTGTTGTTGCTTTTTAAAATCATCATCCACTTAAACACATTTGTTTTCCAAAATGTAAAAGCAAAATTTAGAACATGAAGGTAATGAAGCAGATGCAATTTCTGTCTCAAAAAAGAATCAATAGTAAATAAAGGTTAATTTTAGTTAAAGATAATGTGAATTTGCCAGAAAGAATAACGCTAATTCACAATTGTCATAGTCGTAGAGTTTTACTTCAAATGAGAAAATGTATAAGACATTTCGTGTTCTTAGTTTTTTCCTTACTTGGTTCTGATGAAAGAATGCCCCAGAGGTTCTCTTAGATAATTAAACATTGAATGAGGAATCTGAGGATGAGGGGGGAGAGGAGCGGGTATTTGGAGTGGGACACTAGTAATTACACAATGTAAGAGAAACAGGATGCTGATTAACACGTAAAAATCTCAAGCCCTGACCTCCTGGTTAAGATTGATGAAAGCATACCTAACAAATAATCCTAGGGCTGAACATATATAAGCACAGGCCTAGTGGAAGATTTAACTAGTATTTTATTGAGCACCTGGGCTTGCAGAGGCAGCAGCACTAGGGCAGAGGGTTAGGTGGAGAGATTTAAGGAGGAGGAGTTCGAAGAAACAAAAGACCTGGAGCCTCTCAGGAACCTGATGGGTTTGCAGTTCACTGGGAGAGTGCCTGTGGTCTCTTGCTGATAAATGCAGACTGTCTGGTGGGGAGTTCTGTCTCTGAAGCCATGTGGGAGAGGTGGAGTTACAAGACGTTTTCTGGAGCAGTGCTATTTAAGATGTGGACAGACAGATGCTTAGGGAGGCTGGGGAACTGGGCTACGACTGGTCCCTCTCCCCCTAAGTCTTCACATTCCCTGTCTCAGGACTGAGCCTGGGACCCACTGCCCACCGAGCCCCAAGCCCTCAAACCCTGACCTTTTTGTCTCAAGTTCTGACTCTGGGCCCGTTGCTGCCATGACGTTCTCTTTATACAGCCCAAGTGTGAATTCTCATTTCCTCCCGGGGCTTCCTTCAGTGGGGCTGTGTCTGCATTATTCGTTTCAACTGTCCTGGGTTATTTTTCTCTTCTGCGTTCCCTTATGGACAGGCTAGATATAATACGCCTTCTCAGAAGTGCTTTGTAAACACCTGAGGTGTGAATCATTTGGGTTATGCCTCTTTGTATTCCATGGTGACTGGCCCATAGGCATTGCTGAACAGGTCAGACTTTGTTTAGAGCTGAATCCGTTGGAGATGCTTTAGGAGTTAAAGGGCAACGGGAAATACAACTGCTGGCGGTGGGACACCAGTCAGATGAAGAGGGGTTTCAGGGGGGTTTGGTCTCCAGCTGAGCCAGGCCTAGAGAAAACTCCGGGTTGTCCTCTGACAGGGCCATTGTCTTGGGTTCGGGGTTGCAGATTCTGTGGTGTCAGATAGGTCCTTGAGGGGCGGGACCATCAGTGTGCTTCTGATGACATGCCCCTTGCAGATCTTTACTTGTGTTCGGTCTGGGCGTACTTGATGTTGGCAAGAGTCTCAGGACTGGTGATAGTGAAAGAACTATTACAGACGGCTAAGTGACAGGGGTGTGGTCGAAAGTCCGATCTTTTCAGCTGCTTGGCAAGAGAAGTGGGGATAACTAGAGTGGAAAGGTCAATTTCTGCTCAGTGTAACTAAGAGGTGAAAGGTTAGCTTGCCAAATTCCTACGAGCATCCTCTGCACTGACGAAAGCAGCACCGGCCTGTCGGAGGCTGTGAGTGGGTGTCCCGAGACACCGGTTCATGTCATTTTACACTTTGCTTGGGGATGTGGCACTAGGCGTGTTCTTACCCTGACCAGGTGCTGTGGTTTGTTCAGGACCTCAGGGAACGGTCTCCTTGCATGCTAGGAGCAGTCCCTCCCCAGTACAGCAGGTGCGGGATCCCAGGGAATGCTGCGGTCACCTCTTCACAAGGTGTCTAACTTAAAGGCCCCTCAGACCTGAGCCTCCCTGGGCCTGCCTGGGTGTCAGTGCTGGAAAGTCCTGAGAAGGAGTGAGAAGAGCTTGCATCAGGGCATCGTCTCCAGGCCATCAGCTGTCCCACCATCAGCTATCTGTGGGTGGCTTGGGAGGAAGTGGTGTCAGCTGCACAGCAGTTCCTCTTTCTGTCAACTGTACATGCAGCCTTCAGTAGCCGTCCTCCAGCAGGACGGTGACTGCGTTTAGAGCAGTGGTCAGAAAATAATGGCCCAGCTGCCTGATTTTGCAGATAGTTTTAGGGGAACACAGAGATGCCCATGCCCACTCGTTGCCGGGTTGTCTGTGGCTGCTTTTACCTGTGAGTGAGAGCTCATTGCTCCTTTGCAGGGATGCTCCAGGTCAGCAGTCACTGGGCCAGCAGTCTTTAATGTCCTTTAAGGAGCTGACTGCTTGGCACCAAGGCAAGGTGGCCAGGATGCCAGCGACACCGCCCCCCCCTGCCCCCAGCACTGGTACTCTCACCAGGCCTTAATTGGGCAGCTCTCCCCAGACTCTGCAGAGCATCCAGCACATTCCATTCTGGAGTTGGTGGGATACGGGTAATGGAGGGTCGGAGCGTTTCCGTGGTGACAGTGAGACTAGGGACTCAGGCCTGACTTTGACTCCACTCACAACTTCGCCTACTGTGTGTGGCTTAGGGTAAGTTATCTCCTCCTCTGTGTCTGGAGGAGTTGTGAGCATTAAGGAAGATGATGAATGGAACACCTGCCCCGCCTGGTGCCTGGTCATTGCAGTCAATAGAGAAGGCTTTTAGCAGTCTTCATTTTACTTTTGTACTTTATTTTTAGGAACAGTGTACCAAGAATGCTTTCATCTCCCCCCTCAGAATGTTTTTTGGCACTGTCTGTCTATCTTATGTACCCGCTCAGACCTCTCAGAGCCAGCAGGGAGCCCCGTGTGTGGGAACCAGTCTTCCTGTCTCCCTTGTTCCCTGTGCTGCCTCTTCATGCTCCACCCAAAGCCCCTGGCCTGTCTTAGGACAGGCGCTGGAATGCGGGGTCCGACTCCAGGCACTGGAGCATGTCCAGGGAGGGGCACAGCTTCCTGGGCAGACACTGACATTTCTTCCGAGAAACTAGATGTCTTTGAGCCTGGAGAACACCGCTCCTGAGTTCACGTGCCATCGTGGTGTGTGTTGCTGGCATGGGCTCTCAGCATCCGGCGGCATCCGAGTCAGGTGCTCCAAGCGTCTCTCCTGGCCTTGTGTTCTGGTGGGTTCTGGCTTCCTAAGCAGTTGAGCTTCCAGGATCTTGGGTTTGCAAGTCAGGCTCGGGTGGGTGAGGATGGTTCTGAGTGGATGAGCTGGTCCAGCCCCTCACTGCTGAGAGGCCGAGGTTGGTTTTTCAGACCTGGAGAAGCAGGCAGTGCTGGGCACCAGGCAGTCCTCAGGATGGAGCGGGTGAAGGAACAGAGGAGCCTCGGGCCTGCCCTTTGACCTCAGCTCAAAGGAAGGGCGGACTCTGCCCTGGATCCACTAGCAGGACCGAGTGCAGGAGGAGAGCAGAGGCCACCTGGGAGCTGGCAAAGCGGTGGCTGTCGGGACAGCTGGTTGCGGGGGGACTCAGGTGCCTCATGGGAGCAGCGGGCCAGGTGTGAACCCTTGGCTGGTGTCCTGTCTGCAGTGTCTGGCATGTGGGCACTGAGCGCCTGGTGCCCAGGGGACTGGAGACTCTGGCCCTGAGAAGGTTTTGCCCCCAGGCTGCCAGAGCCACCACAGGACATTTACAGCCAGGGACCCCGGGTCTTTCCGACTGGTGCTTCTGCCCCAGGGGTCATGGTGTCTGCCTGTTTTCATCTCTATTTCATTTCATCATTGATTTCCCAATGCCAGAAATATTTTGACAAACACGGACACTCAAATCTCCAAAATAAGTAATGAGTAATGTGGCATCTGTAGGGGATTTATGTGCAGGTGTTCTGTACCAGGTGGTGCATCAGTTTAGTGCTGTTTGGGGTCCAGCCCTGTTCGGTGAGTCTGGTGCCTCCAAGAAGTCCGTTTCCTTGTTTATAATTGATGTCCTCTGGGTCAAGGCTTTGAGAAACTGTAAGAAACAAAGCAGAAAAGAATGCAGAAGTGAAGGTTTTATGTGTCAATTTGAAACAGTTAAAATAGTTAACTTCAGAGTAAAATCTAAGTATTTTGAATTAGGTTGATTGCAAATGTTTGTGCACAGAAAATTCTATGCTTTTGCATTTCATTTAGATGGGGGAAATTTGACAGAGAATATATCTCGCATTTAGTTCAGGACACTCGGCCCTCTTAATTTCAGTTCTCCAGTGGCCATTCATTTTCTGTTGCAACAAAGTAGTGTCTGTGTCCACTTCCTAGTGTGTTTCTGGAAATGCAGATGACTGAAAGGAGCCAAGTGCAGATGCTCTGTAAAGAACTCATGGAGCCGGAGTGAGACATGTCCACAGAATTATTTTCCATTTAGAATCTCACACAAGAGCCTGGCATTCTCGACCCTTGTTCCTAAAAATTGTCATTTTCAAGGCCACAAGGTTGCATCAAGGGAGTAGTGCCCTTAGGGACAAGGGGCTCCAGTGTACCCGCGCATTCTGCCTTTAACTTGAGGGCTGGGTTTTACTTCTAGGCACAGTGTTGGCTGGGAGACCCTTGGTCTCGGGGGCTGTTTATTGAGTGGCCCGGGTGCCTTACTGGTCATCCCAGAGCACGTGGGCTGAAGATGCTAGGCGGGATTAGAGGAGTGTGGTGTGGGGCCCACTTGGTTGTTCCCAGTCAGGGTTGTCTTCTCTGCCTCCATTTTGGGACCACAGGTCAGGGGTTTCCTAGGAGTTCAAAGGCCCTGCCCTTGCCCACTGGCTCCTCCTGATAAATGACTGTGGGCATCATGCTCCTTCTGGT
>NW_024349798.1:4620929-4674101 GCF_902729225.1 Pteropus medius | reverse complement strand
CACAGCCCTTAGGTCCAGGAACAGGACTGGATACCAGTGGCTTTGCCTGGGTGTTGTGCCCACTTGGAGTGGGATTCAGCCAGCCTGGGCATCAGTGAGCCTCCCCTCACTCCCAACTCCCCAGTGTGTGGACTGGAGGGAGGGGCGGGTGTGCTCACTCCCATTAAATATTCAAGAGCCACCTCCAGCATTTTCCTTTAGGGTAGCTGTATATTTTTAAAGCCAGCACTTCACAAGTAGGTCAAACGCTAATTCAGTGAGAAGTGGGGAAGGTCAATAGAGGGAAACGGTTAGTCGAGAAAGCAGTCTTAATTCTGGCTGTTTTATAAAACAAGAAACCCAACCTCACCACTCTATAAATGTAGTACACGCTTGTTATATAAGTCGAGACAAGGACAGAGAGAGAGAGAGGAGAAAGAAGAGAGATCATGAGTTTTGCTACCCGGCCAGTGTTAAGTCTTAGTCCGGTTCCTTGCTGCAAGTGTGGCCTCCCCAAGTGTGCATCATCGGGGTCTCCTTCGTTGCTGGTGCCGACCTGTGAAGTGACGTGAAGTGACGTTAGTGCAGCGTGCCGGCAGCTGCGTCTCAGTCACGCCCAGCTGCTAGCGTAGATACCACTGAGAAGGTCCTCTTTTTGCTTATGCATGTGTGAGCCTAAGACTTCTGAATTTGTTTTATTCTGTATTTTCTGTATTTCTGTTTTGTATTTTTTTAATTTCCTCATTAGCAACACAAACACATGAGGTGCCAAGGCCCCTGGCACCTGTGTCAGTCACAGTGTGGTCAGTTTTCCAGGTCCTAACGCCTGGACCCTGGTCCCCTCTCTCTCTAGAGGTGCTCTCGGCCCAAGCTGTCTAACATTTGGTGTGTTTGATCGAGTGTCTCAGAGTTGCCTCTGCGAGGTCTTTGGGAAAACATTTGCAGCCTTACTGTGAAGCCTCATTAAATCCTCATTAAATAGGACAAGGATTCAAGTGTTAAATTCATATGGGCTTTTAACATAAGCCATGAACTGTAGGAGGGGGTGGTCACTCAATCACTGCTTTAACTGACTCAGGCCTGTCGATCCCCACAAAGGGACATGCATTTTGTCCCAAGAGTGCCTCCCCCTTCCTCTGGTTCTCCAGATCAGCTTCAGATTTTGAGACCCAGCACAGCGCCAATTCCCCTGTGCCCTGTCCGGGATCTCCATTCATGTTGCCTCTGTGCCCAACAGCTGCCTCTTTCCCTGACCCCTGGCATGGGTGCCAGTTACATCTGGCTCCCCTGCCCTTCCCTCCTCTGTCCCATCCCCTCGTCCCAGGCTTTGTAGGCTTGGGTCACTCGTGCTGCTCAGCATTCTGTTGGCACTTGATAAACATCCTTTTCTTCTTCTGCTGAGTCCCATCCTTGTGTATCTCGTGCTGCTCAGCATTCTGTTGGCACTTGATAAACATCCTTTTCTTCTGCTGAGTCCCAACTCTGAGTGCAATGCCCAGCTTGTGGGTCGTGTGGCCTTGAGCCTGCCATCTGACCTGAGGCCTCAGCCTCTTGTCGCCAGGAAGATGGACATGAGCCCTGTCCCATCTGATCTTTCCTATCTGACCTTCTGAGTGTGAGGTAGCAGTGAACTAACGAATAATTCCTGAGCTTGGTGATGTGCCAATGTCATGGTTTGGCTGTTTTCATACATTTGGGGGGTTGGGGAAAAGCCCCTTGATTCAGTGTCACGGAAGCTCCATCTCTTTCTTTCTAGACCTCGGCCTCTTTGTAGGACATGTGGCTGTTTCACCAGTAGCTGAAGCACCATTTTTCTGGAAGTTAGCTCATGGGGTCCTTTGGCTTTGCCTGGAGAACAGTAAGGGGTCAGGAGGCAGGGGGTCATGGGACAGTGTCTCGCTAGTGCTTCCTTAGATGGGGATGGGGACCAAGGAAGAATTTGGGAAGTCTGCACAGTTGGGACACTGCCCAGGGGGACAGGAGCCCACAGTGGGGGAAGAAGGGGAGCAGCGACAGGAGGCTGGACTGAGTGTCCAGGCCTAAAGAGAGGGCAGAGGCACTCTGAGCTGAGTGAGGCCTAAGCCTGTGTTTGGGAAACAAAAACTTCCTGCCATGACCTAATCATTATAAAATGGCAGGATTTAATGAGGCTTCACAGTAAGGCTGCAACTAGGGCTGTGACTTTTCACTGAGAAATACCAGCTGGGCAGAGGGTAGCCCTCCGGAGCGGAATGGTGGTGCAGGACGAGGAGCCAGTGGCCGAGGGAGCTGGGGAAGGCTAAGGAGGAAGTGGGCACACCTCTACCGGGTGAGGTGACACCCAACTCCCTTAAAAGACACACCCACATTCTACTCCCAAGAGGGTAAAGAAGCCAACCCTGCAGAGATGACGCATCTAAAAGTCTCAGCGCAAGTCCCAGCTTACGGGCAAGCAGCTGCCTGCTCCGCCAGCAGCCGCAGGGCCGAGGACACTGCCAGGCGCAAGTCCTCGTTTTCGTTTTCAGTTTCTACTGGACTCCTCATTGAAAACACGCAGGTTCTGGCGGGAACTCTGCTTGGCATTACTGTTTCCAAACGCCAGCCTTTGACAATTCACTTTCTATAAGAGTGTACAGAATAATTTCTCTAATTTACCTTTTTTTTTTTTTAACTAACAAAGCAAACTCTCAACTCAGAGCAGCGATGAAAAACAGCCTGCTTATTCCAGGGTGAATCAAGCAACTGTAGAACAAGAACACACTCAACCAGGAAACGGGACGGGAGGAGAAGCGACTGAGCGCACTGACCTGCTTGCAGCCTTGCAACCCGTCCTGGAACAGCTGCTCCCGTGGGGTTCCCTCCCTCTCTTTCCGAAGGAGCCCCTCCCCACCCCCACAGCAGGTAAAAGGCATTAAGACAATCCTGGGGCTCATGTTCTTAGCATTGTACCCTGTGGGTGGTCCAGGATTGAGATCTTGGGTAGAGAAACACTATGTTCTGCATACTTCACATAGCCTGTCACAAGATAAAAGTTGGAGCCCAGGTTTTTCCCACCTGTAAACATTAATGCTAACTCTTACCTTTACAAGGTGCCTGGCAAGTTTACCCAGCCCCAAAGCATAATTCCTGTGAGAGGTTTAAAGGCGCTTAAAATAAGCCTCTCCTTTAAGGGACACATGCCACCTTACCATAAATTAACAAACTAATTAGCCACCTTCCTTTGTGTTGGCAGCTGGCTGAAACCATCCGCATGCTCTGTGGGTACAGAATGCTCTGGACCTGCAGCAGAGCCAGGCCTGCTTTGGTTTGGGGGCCACAGTCAGAGGAGAGAACAGGGTGGGTGTGGAGGTACGGGAGGGTGGGAAGGTGGTCCCGGGGCCAGGCTGAGAGAGGGCAGGGAGAGGATGCTGGCAGCACCCACACTGCACAACCACCATCCCCCTCCACCGAGAATTCCAGGGCTCCCCGCATCACCCCAGGAACCTCTCTAGCCTCCCTGCCCCACTCAGCAGGCACATTTGGCTCACTGTCACAGCTCACAGCACATCCCACAGCTCCATGTCACAGTCCTGGGAGGGTCGAGGGGAGCTCCGAGGCCTCTAACTCGCCCAGCGCAGACAACTCAGACTGTGAAATGACTTCTCGAAGTACTCGTGACTCTCCAAGGCTATGGTTTTTCTGTTACCTCATAAAAATATAGGCTCTCCTTTTACTCGTCACAGTGTCTTAAAGGAGGTAAGCTACTACAGTATTAACCCCATCTACTGAAAAAACATGGCCACTGTGCCAGCCAGGGTTCAGGGACATGACCTACCTAAGGCAGACGTGGTCCCTGCCCCTAGGAAGCTACATCCTAATGGGGCGACGGGCCTGACGACACTCACAGAACTGGTGGTTAAAGCTGTGAGGGTGACCGTGGCCGAGATGGGTGAGTGCCGGGGCTACAGAGCAGACCCCTGGCTGCTGTGGGGCCGGAGTGTGGGTTGGCAGGCGGCTCGGAGGGAGTGGCCTCAGGTGGAACGGGCAGAGGGCTGCAGCACTGTCCAGGGGACGGTGATGGAGGCTCGGATGGTGCTGAGATGGCAGGGAGGGAAATACGTACAGAAAGTAAAATGTAATAAGAACTAATCATGCATCATGCGTTTTAGTTTCACTTTCCCCTAATGTTTCAGATTCAAAGTAGAGCAGCCTTCATGAGTCAGAAAGAAAGACCAGCCATTCTGAAGTCAACATCCAAGTAAGAAGAGAAAGAACTCTGGAGTTTGGACATGGCACGAAGCACTGACGTCAGACACACCACACACCTGCTTTTCCATCACACGCTTTATGTGAAATGGCAGGGACTCCACCAGCACCTCACAGGAGCCTCAGTGATTTGAGGCAAATGCAGAGAGCTCAAAACCACGCTGCTTCATCCGCTTCCTCGACACAGGTTCACTGAGCATCTACTATGTGCCACCCATGGTTCCGGTCACTGGAGAGACCAAAGACCAAAACCGAGCCCGTGCCCTCAAGAAACCCACATTCTTGTGGGACAGCTAGATCCCCTCAAAACCAAAACCCAGGGACACATTACAGTGTGTCGGGTGATGATAATAGCTGAGAAAAACACAGCAGCGAAGGCAGACATGGGTATCTGGTGTGGAGTGGTGCAAATTCAAACAATCAGAGAAGCCCTCACTGGGAAAGTGACACTGCAGCAAGGACCTAGGGAGGTGGTGAAAACCCTAAAGACAGCTGGAGACAGCTTTCCTGGTAGAAGACTGGCCAGAGCAAAGGCCTCAAGGCAGGAGCAGCTCTAGACTCACAGCCGCCAAGCTTGGCCCACAGCACAGGCCCAACACAGAGAACCAGGTGGAGGGCGGGACGGCAACACTGCTGCCTGCCCCGCGCCCCAGACTTCCACCAGGAAGAACAACTGTGGCGGAGCAGCGAAACCGAGGACCCAAGCTCTAGCGCTGTGACGTAACTGAAACTAGGGGTAACCGCGGGTGAGCCACTCTCTCTCTCAGCCGTAATTTACTCTTCTATTAGACGAGGCTAATAACATCGCCATACTCCTTGAGGGCTGCAGGGCGCGAGCGACAGACATGAAGGCGCTTTGTGACGTATGCTCTGTGCTCACTGGGCAGACCCAGAGTGGCTACTGAGTGCCGAGGTGGTGGGAGGGCATTCTGGGGCCCAGGCTCCTCCGTGCCTGTGCTCCTAACACAGACCGTGCCACATGCGGTGCCCACCCTGGCCTCCGTCCGTGGACAGAAGGGAAGTTGGCCCCCAAGAGACAAGCAGGCCTCAATGCTCTTGTGTGCAGTGCAGCACATAGCAAAATGCAATTATCCTACTCAGCATGGAACCGCACAGAGGAGCTGAAGCTCCAGGTGGGTGGCTGGCTGGATTCAAACGAACACCAGAGTAAGACTGTTCATACTGTTCCAATGAGCAAGGTGGAGAAAGGACAAAAAGGGAGAGGACGCATTCAGTGGGTGACCCCACCCCACAGTGGCCACCTAATCTGTCCTCCCACTCTCTCCTCCAGCCCCTTGGAGGCTCTCGCCCAGCAAGAGGCAGGTTAGACGGGCTGAAAACACAAGGTCAGGCTGCCAGCAGCCTGCAGTCTAGTCCTCAGCCGGAACTGACTGTAGGTCTCGGGAAACACCGTGTCTCTGCGCTTTACTAACCTGTACCATTGACATTAACTTCGCACGTATCACCGCAAACATACTATGAAATGCTGAAGTACAAGTACAAGATTTCCCTGCGTGGACACTGAAGCTCTGCTCACTTCCTGCACGTTGGAACTCCCTGATGGTATGCTTTACACACCATGAACTCGGCTAAAGCGAACCTCATGATGCAGGCTACCTCTGGACCGGAGGGCAGAAGATTATAATCAGGAGGGTCCCTCAGAGGGCTTCTAAGAACCTAGCAAATCCCTCTGTGAACATAACACATAGGAGTTCGTGTTATGTTCATGCTTTAAATTCTCCATATAATTATATACACCCCTTACAGATACAACTTTATTATCACTGCGCAAAATAAAATGAATGAAATGCCATTTCTCTCTACTTCTAAAAAAAGTAACATTTCAGTGCTTTACTGTTTGCTACACATTCTAATGAGCATCTTACATGTGTTATTATGGTTAGTCCTCAAAACAACTCTTGCTGTGAAAACCACTGGCACCCCTTCTACAGATGGGGACACTGAGGCACAGAAAAGGTCCTTTTCCACACCCACACTCCCAGCACGGAAGTCATATTCCAGCTCAATGCTCTTAACCCTTCTCGGTTAGCAGAGGGTGCGTCTGATGCTGGTACTCCATGTCAGCCAGGGACCGAGGAAGTGGGAACCCCAACTGGCAGGACCTTCCTGGGAAGCATTTAGCAATCACTGCCGTATCACACCTTAGGCTCACGCCCTTCCGACCTGGCATAGTCCTCTGTACAGAATCCAGCCAAGACAGTCAGAAATTCGGAAGATTTACATTACGAAAACACTCAGTAAGAAATAACTCCGAACAACTGAAAATGGCCTCATGTAAATGCCACCAACAGGACAATGGCTACTCCTGGTTCACCCAGATAGGCAGCCGCTGGAAGTGCAGTGTGAAAGAAATACCTAGGCAAAAACGTGTAGTGAAAACAGCAGGGAAAGACAAAACTGTCAGGTATGGAACAGAGGTCCCAATCTGCTTAAAGGAAGAATGAAAGGAAACAATGATGACCTCCGGGTGAAGGAGAGGCAGATCTTCCAGTTGGTTCCCTGTACCTATTAGCCTTGATAGCTGCAAAGGACAAAGGACAAAGTCAGATGTGGGCAGGGCCAGCAGACACAGCAGGGGAGCTTCCTGCTGATGGGTGCCTCTGAGGGGCCATATCAGTGGCCCACAGACCTTTTGACTTTCCATCCAGGTTCACCAGATCTTCACTCAGGAAGGACTCTCAGATGTATAAGGAGTAGCTGCTCACGAGCAGATGAAGAAACTAGTAGCTTTTAGATGCAGATCCTACGTGAGGGGCAGAAATCATGAACTACCAGCGGGGGTCCAGCATGGAAATCCTATTTCTGCTTTTCAAACCTGTCCTCCAGGAGCTTACATCAGAAAAACAGCAGCACTTCAAAGATAATCCATTCAGTCCAGAAGATTTCATATGCATTGAAAGCTTTACTCAGCAAAACCTATTAGTCAGAAAACATATCGTCAGGCTCTTGCCTTCTGTTTTGATAATTTTAACATATTAAAGTAGACAACCAAAAGAAAACTGAGTTGCTAACCTAAAGTCACGTTAATTATATAGCACTTAAAATAGGAACCTTTCCTGGGGAATTACATTCCTTTGGCAGTCTTTTTCCCCCACGATCAAGGTTGGTAATCTGAGGGACGCCTAACTTGATCAAAAGTACGTTATCTGGTAAGTAAGTGACGTGATGAGGCCAGCAGGTGCTGAGCTCTTTCCCTCCTCATTCTCTCTCTCCAGCTTCCAGCCCCAGCTCCTTACAGAAAACCTCCCTGGGCCTCCAAGACTAAAAGGTCAAAAGCTAAAATAAAATCTAGAGCACATGGGCAGTTCCAATGAAACGAGAGCCTTTCTCTGGGGTTCCAGCCCTACCAACCCCGCGCCCCTAGCACACCCTACCCCTCTCCGGTCTCCTCTGCTGGGCTGGGGATCCTCAGTGTCTCCCAGTCCTCTGACTGCTGCAGCAGCCCGGCACCTTCTCCTCACTGACACTGACCCAGTACCTCTGCCTTCTTCTGCTGTGTATGCGTCCTTCAACCTCAGTGTGGACTGAGCTGCACTCTGTCCTTACCGGCCGGTGGTTTGTGTACACCGGAGGGAACAGCACCTCCCCAGGCGAGACGCACTGGCCCCGAGGACTTCCTTTGACTGAGTCCTGTGCTGACATGCCCAGAAGACCGTCCCTCCGGGCACTCCTCATGTGAGGGCAGAGTTGCATCAGGCCTCTGCCATCGTTCAAATGCACTCTATTTACCAAGCAGGTACTTAACCTCTCTGCACCTCAGTTTCTACACCTGTAAAATGGAACACCTACCTCACAACATAGATGACAGTAGCCAAGCGACAAGTGAGGGCTATCCAGCCAAGCCTCTGTCTGCCTTTTAAAGGAAGTGCCCAATCAATGGTATTACAGCCTGTAGCCTACTTTACTATGAAGCTGGGCTAGCCAAATTTCAGACTTCACAGCTCACACTGCTCCCCCTATTGGCTGTACACACTTTAAGAAATGGAAAAACTACCACTGGGACAGGGGATTCTCATACAGTGCCACCTTAAAATACTAAACTTGAACTGCAGACTCACTTGAACCCCGCAAACCTATGTGTCTTCAGGTGAAAAATCCAATATTAGGAACGCCTCTGCCATTACTGATGGGAAATGTGGCATATTCTCACATACGTAAACGAGGAAGAATTTAGCTCAAGACCCAAAAACCCCATCCTTCTCACTTCATGACAGGACCACTAGCCTTTATCTGTAATTCGTTGTTTTTCATTGGATCCCAGCATTTCGGCAGTTAAAAGCTGCCTCATGCAAAGTAAACTCCAGACGTCAAATGTCCATCCCAAGGAACTACCAAGAGTATGTTTAGAAAATGTTCTCTCTTCCTCTTCCAATGGAATCCATCAAAATACACACCTTGTATTGCAACAGCATCACTGTGCAAAAGTTCATTCTACAAACATCAAGGATCATGAGTCTCAGCCTCCACTGAGCTCCACCAATCCTCCTAATTCGTGTTTTTGTGCGTTAGCCCAAGCACTCCAGAGTAGAGTCACACGTGTCGCAATAGTCAACGACATCCCCTTTGCCTTTCACCATTTTTCTCAATTGAACTGATCCACCTTCTCCTAGACTTTGGATTATCACCCATCTCTACAAACCGGAGTTCTTAACCTGAAGTTCAAAGTGAGCCGCAGAACGTTCAAGAGCTTCCTGAAGTAATTACAAAATTCAGTGAAGCTATGCCTTTTTCTCAGGAGAGGACTCATACCTCCTATCGGATTCTCATGACCCTCAAAAGAGATTAAGAATAGCTACCCAAAGCTGTATGCTGGAAAATAAGAGATCAAGTACATTTTGTGGATCTTCCATCATAGAAGGGATTAACCTTTTGAACCAAACTTCACAAGCTGTCTAGACAGCCTTCCATCACCCACTTCACATTCGCTTACAATGTAGAAACCCTAACCCATCCTGCCAAGAATCCAGAACTTAACAGAGGAAAAACATAAAAACACCAGCGATCCTTTTAGCAGAACATTTAACCCAACAAGTGCTTTTTCCTTTTCTTTTCCCCTAAAATTCCCTCCTCCTTGTCACGCTCCTTTCCCCTCTGCGGTAGGTTTCAGCCCAGCCGCCTAGGCGCTTCCTACAGCACCGATGCCTGTGTCCGAGTGGAGCCTCTAGACAGGAAAAGCAGCCGCCAATGCGGGAGAGGACTGTCTCAGGATCCATTTAGAAGGCCCGGAGCATCAGGTGCTTTGAGCAAGAGCTCGCACCTCCTGTTTCTGCTGCGGGCGAAGGCACGGGGACCCGGTTACAGGTGAAGGCTCTGGGCGGTTCTTCTGAAGACAGATCCAAAGGTAACCCCGGAGGCTCCAGGCCGCGCCGACAACAAACTTTCCAAACACTTCCACCGCGATAGGCGGGTGACACCTCCCGGTCTCCCCCACCTCCGCGCGCCTGTCAGCACCCCCGCCGCGCCGGGCCCCCGCTCTCTGGAGGCTTAGTGACGTCCCCACGGCGCCCGCGGTGCTCCGCCTGGCCTCCCGGCCCCAGGTGAGGCAGCGCCCGGCCCTCAGAACCCCAGGCCGCCCCGTCTTGCCGAGCCCGGGCGGTAGTCGCGCTCGGAGGAGTGACTGGCCGGCGCGTGTGGGAGGCCGCCTCGTACTCACCAGCTGGCTGGTGGTTCTGGCCATGAGCCCCGCGTCGGTCGGGCGCCTCCCCCGCAGCGCCGCGCGGCTCCGCAGCTCGTCAGTGTCCTTCTCCCGGTGACTGAGCCCGGGTTCCGGTTCTGGTTCTGGTTCTGGCGCCGCCGCCGCGCACCGCCCCTGCGCTGTGCTGGGCGGGACTTCCGCCACACCGCCGCCTTCGCCCGCGCCCATTGACAGATCACGCCGTCGCTCCGCCGCGGTCCTCATCGCCCCGCAGGCGCCCCCGGGTTGAGGCCCGACGGGCGAGAGCTGCCTGGTTCCGTCTCGGGGCGGGGGAACTTCACTCGAGCCAATTCCAGAGTCACAGGGCGGGGTCGGAGCTGTCATCCCAAACTCCCAGATCGTGAAACTGAGGCTAGCAGGAGTCAGGCGGACCAAGGTCACACCCGGAGCAGAAGCAGGGCTGGGCCCCAAAAGCGGCTCAGACTCAGATGCTGTGCTCTACGTAAACACCGAGAGACCAAATTTTACGAGTTATAAACCTAAGTAGTGTTCACGGTAAGAAATTTAGGCTATCGAGTCATATTCATGAGGCAGAAAATCTTATCCAGGCTAATAGTCCCAGGGACACCTTCAGAATCTTCTTTTACTTACAACTTTCGTTTTGTACTTGATGATGATGATGTTCAATTTTTTTGTAGTTGTTATCGATGATGATGATGGTGTTGGCAGTTTTTCTTAATTGTGGGAAAACACAAAATTTACCACCTTATCCATTTTAGTGTACAGTTCGGTGGCATTAAGTACATTCTCATTGTGCTATGGTGATGTCCTTTAGACAAAACTAGAATCATCTTTGTTACCTAAAGGTTTGCATATTTTAAAATAATCTTTTTTCTGTTTTCAAAAGAAATACCCACTTATTTTTATAAATAACAATTTAGACAATAAAGACGTAACAACAAAATAAATGAACCGTTACTCATTGGCTACAATTATTAGATAGCAGAGAGACCCCCTAACTTTACTCAGCACTTAATCAGTAAGGAATTTTCAAGCCTAATCTCATTTACTCTAAACGAACTTCTCAGCTATTGCCCAACTTTTCAGATGAGGAAGTTGAAACCTGGTGCAGTTCTGTATCTTGCCCTAGGTGTCGTAGTGGCAGAACCATCTTCTTTGTATCCACATGCCAGAAGCTATGCTTGGACCATTAGGTTCTAGAGCCTCTGTTTGACATTCGGGCCTTCCAGTCCTCTGCACATTAACTTATTTTTAAAAACAATAAAAAGGCAAGTGTAACCCCTTCCCCAGAAGGGCTCAGCTTAACACTATCATCCTGTATCCTGTACAGCTCTCCTGACATTTGATTGCCGTCGTCCTCAGTTGTAAGGGCCTCGGAGGACTCCACTGGAGGAAGCCTATAGCTAATAGATCCAGGGATTGGTCAAGCTCTCTCTTAACTGACACTGAAGTGGCTTCTGGAATTCTCCCCCAGAAGTCCCTGCACTTAAATCCAGGCACACTCTTACTTATTTCCTTAGGATAAATGCTTCACTCAGTCTAAATGCAAGTGTCCCTCTCAGGACTTCCATGCTGAGTTACATGCTGTCAATCGCCCATTGCCGACTCCACTTCAGACACTCACTCTCAGTGGACACAAAGACAAGCTCAAGGTAGATGCCGGCTCTTGCCACCACACCAAGCCACATCCAACATTTGGAACTTTGGGAACATTAACCTACATCATTACCCCTACTATCTATAAAGAGTAGATGCTATGACCATTTCCATTATTTGCATGAGGAGACTGAGGCTTCGGTGACTTGCCCACCCTTGGTCACAGAGTTACTGGGTCCCAGAACACAGAAACGCAAGGCCCTGCTCTTGGCCTCTAGACTCAACTCCCTCCCACCAACCTTTATCTATTTATTGTAATCCTCAGGGAAGGCGAACCACTTTGTATGACTTATCTTACATCTCATCACAACCCTATAGGATACTATTTATTACCATCTTACATGTGAAGAAATCTGCCAGACTGTACACTAAATGTGAGTGTAAATATATACATAGCTATGGAATCTAAAAATATATAGACTCACAAGCACCTTTTCTCAGAAAGTTCCTGAAGGCTGTTCTCCACCAAATGAGGGAGTAAACCAAGAGAGGAGGCATGAGATCCAAGAAACGGGAAGAAACAGAACAAGCAGGATGACGATGAAGGGAAGTATCAGGACTTGTCCATTCCACAAATATGTATCGAACCTTCCCAACGTGCCAGGAACTGTGCTAGACATTGGCGATTCCTTTGTGACAAAACACAAAAATCTCTGCCCTAATGGAACTGCAGCAGCACGGGCTTGTGGTTGGGAGCAGGCGGGACAGTAAGCATATGGATAAGCAAATCTTATGAGATGTTAGAAGGTAAGAAATGCTGCGGGGGAGAAGGAAAATCAGGTAAATGGGGACTCAGGAGTGCCCAGAGAGAAGGTGCAATTTTAAATGGATAATGAGGAGAAACCCCAGGACAAGAACGAGGAGCGCATAGACCCAAAGGGATCCGGCTTCAGATGGCTCCAGAAAATTACTGAAAATGATAGGTTTTCTGGTGAGTTTCACCACATCAAAAATTGAATTAAGAAGCTGACAGAGAGACGAGGAAAACTCCCAAAAAACAGGCATACCAAAGAGGAAGCACACAGTTCACTAGACATCTCACTCTTCTCAGCCGTGAGTGATATTTACAGACATAACACGGATGCTCAGATTCAACTGGCAATTATCATACTCCACCTTGACAGGACCCAGAGATAGAAGTGATTATGAGAGACCTGAATCCTTCCCTTTTTAACAGAAAGGCAATAGATGACTACAAGTGATGAATCGGCATAGAGTACAAAGATTATTTAGAAAGATGGACGTAAGTCAAAGGAAGAACACAAACCGGTAAAGTAGGGAAAGATGAGGCAGCGGCTTGTTGTCCTTTATAACAAACCCTTTGGGAACTATTTGACCTCTTCACCATTGATACAAGTAAAAGTTAGTAACATGGATATATCTTTTTTGTAGAAATTCAAGGAAGCTCTTACTCATGAATATAAGGTTGTGCAAGAATCTTAGTGGCAGCACAACTTGAATGCAACACAAAAAGAAAAAAAAAATTGTAACCCACCAAAATATTTATCAAGAGAATTGTAAGTAAATCATGGTCCGTCCATGCTGGAGAATTCTCTGCAGCTACTGAAAAGAACAGGGCAAAGCTTGAAGTGGAGAGTGATGGCAAAGTAGCAAGTTGCAGTATATGAACTGGGAGGCTCTTTTTTTTTTTTTTAATTAGAGTTTGTTTCACCATACATGGCCATGTAATTCTTGAGTAACCCAAAGAGAATAGGGAGGGGAAAATACTTGAGGAAAAGGAAATTGCTAGAGCCCACTGGAGCAGCATGTGGAGCCCATCAGGGGAAGAGGTGAGGGGAGCCAGGGAGGCCTTAGCTCTGAAGAAGGCAGCTAAGCAGGCAGCAGGGGCAGGGCGGGGAGGGGCAGCTGAAAGGGATAGGAAGGGCAGTTCTCAATTCTCGAGCCTCAATGGCAGCTAGTGTGCGTAGGCCAAGCCAGGCCGCTCTTCTCGCCTGGGGAGGAGTGGGGCACCCCGTCCACGGGTCTGGCCTGGCTGCTTCACCCAGGACAGTGGCCAGGAGAGGAGATAGACTCATCTGGCCTAGCGTAGTTCATTAGGACCCTGGCTAGAAGGAGAGGGACAGCCCCCAGCTCTTCTCTGTCCCTTTGTGCCCAGAGTCTTTGTCCCTGGTTTGCCACAAAAGGGTGACCTCAGGCCAAAAGCGCAGTGGCTGGGCCTGACATGGTGAGGTTGAGATCCACTCAGGGAGGGGCAGGAGGATGATCATAACCCTCCTGGGATGGGGCTAGAAGAGATGAGGCTGCCTTATGTACAGGGGTGGTGTGAGAGGTACTCACTTGCCAACCAGGTTCTGAGCCTGCACCTGGCCTGTGCTAGCACGTATATTATCCAGTAACTTCTATGACCCTCATGGCATGGGAGGAAATGGGATTTGGGGGCTATAGAACCTGACTAATGTCACACGGCTAGTGTATTAGTTATCCAGCACTGGGTAACAAGTTGTCACAAAATTTAAAGGCATAAAACAATATTTATTATCTCACGTTTCACTTGGGTTAGGAATCCAAGAGCTGCTGGGATAGGGGTGGGGAGGAACCCCATTGTCTTCAGTGGCATATGGTTTTTAAGTTAGGGAACATTTAACTTAGAGAACACTGGGAACTTTATTAAAATAGAGAGATCCACGTATCCTCAGTCGGGAAGCTCTCTATTTCATGTTCAACTAAAAAACAGTACATGGCAAAACAATATCCAAAATACAACCTCAGTTTATAACATGAACCAAGATACAAATGTGGAAAAAAAAAATGCAGGATCACCTTGTTAGAAGCTGCACCAAGATGTTATGGCAGGAGACTTGGAAGGCAGGTAAGGAAATGTGGGGCACAGTGGCATGGGAAGAGGATCATTGAGGAGCACAGGGGTCCTCAGGGTCGCAGTGAGGCCAGAAGGCGCACAGAGGCGGGGCCAGGCGGGCTGTGTCCTTTTCAGTCTTCAGGGCACGGTGGCCTGTGTCGGGGCGTTGAGGCTCAGGCCTTCGTGAGCCCTCTCGACTGTGCAGTATTGGGGTCTAGGATGCCCGCCCACTCTCTAGTTGATCAGAGGGCGACGTGCGTCCCTACTGCTATGCCGTGGCGCATACCTCCGCATGGGGATCTCGATTCGTCCCGGTAAAGTCCCGCTCCAACTTTACTGGAGAAGCCACCCCATACCTAGGCTGCAGGCCCCCGGATATGGCGAGCGGGTTGGACAGGAATCGTGTACGCCCTGCTGCTCAGGCCCAGCCCCTGTTCGGGCATGGCAGCTGTCGGACTCTTCCCGTGGTTGATACTGTCCCTCCCCTACTCTCAAGCTTGCTTCCTTGGGCCTGAATCACCCGGAACCTCTCCAGGAATCATTGTCCGGCCTCCGAGCACCTCTTCCCCCATGGTGTCCCGGTGGGTGGGCTCAAAGCCTACAGGTCTGTCATCCCGATGAGGAGCCCGAGGATAAGGAAAGAACACCCCTACCCGCCCCGCCCCAGTGAAATCGGTATGAGCCTGGCACAACCCCGGTGCTTCAAGGGAGGTCTCTGGGATCCTAGACGCAGCGGTCACGTGGCCCTTGCCCCCAATCTGGAGTCCTGACTTGATGGCGGTTGCGAGGGCCTACCCTACCTGATCCCTGCACCAGACTCTGGGTCCTCAAGTCTTTCCCACTCATAGACACTAAAGAAGCCATGGAGATGATGTGGGCACTGCCAGGTGCTCCCCAGGGATCTTATCGCAGCCTGTGAAAATCACCCCCACCCATCAGTGTGTCAGACAGACACCTAGTGGTCCCCTCCTCCAATCCCCAGTCCACAACCACGAGGGCAAGTTTGTACCATCCCCGCCCATTTCATTTTATCTGGCCTCATAGCCAGTCCCTCAGTGTCAAGCCCTTGCTACTCCAGCAACTGGAAGACACGCTTAAAATGGCCGCCTCAGACTCAAAAACAAAGAGAACCTTCCAGTATCAGGGATGGGGGGAAGGGGAATGTGGGTTAGTGTTTAATGGGTGCAGTTTCCGTTTGGGGTGATGAAATGTTCTGGAGATGATGGTGGCGATGGTTGCACAATATGAATGTACTTAATGTCACTGACCTATGCATTAAAAAAACGGTAGACTGTTACAAGTATTTTATCACAATTAAAAAGTAAACTCTCCAACCACTGCCCCTAAACCTCAAATAAATTCCCAACTCATCACAGTTGCAAGGCCTAGCTCCAGTCCCCCATCCCCACACCTCTCTCCAGCCCTGGTGGCCATTAGTTCTGTTCTTCCAACATACTAAGCCCATGTGATTGGCCTTTGTGGGGCAATTCCTTTGTCCTGAGGTGCTCTTTCTTCCCAGCCAGTGCTGGCTGTTAACTCTGGTGCCACCTGGCTGACCACCAACCATCTCAATTAGCCCCTCCATGATTTCTGGGTGGAGACCCAGAAATGCTTTGGTGACAGGTCGAAGGGAGGTTCCTGGGGTTCTCCAGGCCATGCTAAATGCTGGCCCTGGTGCTCACCAGCCCTGGGACTCAGGGCTCGTTTCCTCATCTGAGAAAGAGGGATGACAAACAGCACACCCTTTTGGATTTTTGGCAGGTGAATGGAACAAGTGAACACCCGCAGATCACAAGAATGAGGCCTGGTACCAGGTGAGCAGTGACGACCACTGCTCAGCTTCTAACCTATTAGTCGAGCTCATCTTCCTTCTCTCAGGAACCTTTGAGAGGGCCAAGGAGACTTGGAAGGTGGGGCCCAGTTGCAGGGGACAGGATACTGCCCGCCAGCAATGAGCAGGGTCATCCACAGCCATGCAAACACCAGAGTGCAGAAGGGCTCGTCCCACCCTCCTGGGAATTGGGTCAGAAGATGGGGCTCTTCAGAAAAGAAATGGAGCCTCGATGATCCCAAGGGCTAGAGGTGGGACAAGTGCTGGGCCGGTTGGGCAGGCCAGGGAACAATGGCCAGGGACAGTTCAGAGGTCCTCCAACCACTGCCTCTTGCACTCAGAGTTGGGCAACCCAGCTCTGAAGGTCGGAGAGGAGTGCCTGGGGCCCTGCACAACTCAGGAGTGCAGAGACGGACCATGGGCCACTCACACACACCTGGCCCCCAAACCTCTGCAATGCCTGAGGCCCTTCCCTGCCCATCTCTTATCTCCACGATCAATTCTCTCCTGTTTAAAATTCCAAGGTGTACTACCCTTTTCCTCAGACCCGACAAGCAAACTTAAGTCGTCCACACTGACGGTCCCTAAGCCCCTTCCTGCTGGCTTTTGGCTTTCCAATCTGCAGCCTGTGGCTTCCACTCTTCTGCTCTCCATTCATTTCCAAATTGCACATCCACCGGAAAGTCTGCAGGCCTCAGATTCATTCTTCTAACAGAAAGGAGCCCTCCACTGGACCCCATAAACCTCAAAAGGCTGAGCTGGAGTCCAGCCACTCCCAACCTTAAGCCACAAACACCGGGGTTATGGTGAAAACAGCAAGAAGCCCAATTTGAAGCAAAACTCGAAGACCAAGGGAGTCCCAGCGGGAAGGCACATGGTTTATCCAAGCCAGCTGCCTCTGGAGCCAAGGCTGTCCACCCAGGGCAGGGCTCCCAGTCGCTCCCGGAGACCAGCTCCTCAACTGCCCAGCCCTGACAGTATCCAGCTGGGGCTGCGTGTTCACTCCAGCTATGGTCCTCAAGTCACTGCTTGGCCTCGTCCGCCTGCCACACCAACTCGCCTGAGATGTAGGTGGCCCGGACATGGAGGGAATCATCGAGCACCACGAAGTCTGGGTCAAAGGTATGCTGTGAGAAGGAGGCAGGGGCGGGGTTGCCCCCACCCTCACCCCACCCCATCCTACTCCCACCCCATCCTACCCCCACCCCCAGGCTGGTAGGGAAACCAAGGCCTGGGACCCAACTTGTGTAGGATGCCCCAACCCAACACAGACTGACTGAGGCCCTGGAACCAAGACTCCTGGCAGCAGGAAACAAGGGACAAAGGTTCCAGCGGTCTTTTTCCTGGCCTTGTTTCAGATACCAGAAAGCCTGGCCTGACGAGAAAGGGCCAGACCGAGGCTGGTAGCCAGGTAAGGCTGCCTGGGTATAGGGATGGTCCCATCCATCTGCCCGCCCTTGCCCTGTCCCAGGTCCCCTAAGAACTCCTGAGTCTTCAGGCTGCCTGGGCCGTCCCACGTTAGACCCTGACCTGCATCAGCCCCAAAGTCCAGGGTCCCCTTGCGCTTCTCCAGTCCCAGCAGCTGGGCGGGGTGCAGAGACGCAGCCTCCAGGGCCGACTCGACACTGCAGCCTGCTCAGGGGACAGAGCTGGGTGACTATCTCAACCCCCAGCTGGCTCTGTTGGTGCCCTCCTCCCCCCTCCCCCATAGCCTCAGAGCTCCAAGTCCTAGATATGAGTGGAGGGGAGAACATATCCCAGGACTCTGCCCCCAAGGACAGGCCCCATCCTTCCCCCAGTCCCACCCTTCCTAGCAACTCACCCATCCCAGCCCTGTAGGGACCCTCTGGACCCAAATGTCCACAAACCCTTCCTCTTCTTGGGTCCCAGAGAGCTCACCCCACAAAAAAGTAGTACCCAGGGCATCCATGAGGCCACTTGGTACTTGGTACTTGCCCCTGCCTACCACCAAGAAGCCAAATGATCAACCCCAATTCTCTGTCCTCTGCATCACTCCCTAAGCCAGACCACAGCCATCTTCTGCCTCCCAGCCTGTCTCCCTGGTGCTCTAAACAGCACTTTGGACTCTGGTGCCCCCCAGCTCCCACTAGGACACCAGGGGTGCTGCCAAAAGCTCCATGGGGCCTGGCCAACTATAGCATCTGTCAGATACCACTGCTCCCCTCCCCTAGAACACTCCAACCCCCTTGAGAGGCTCCCACATGGCCTGACGCCAGATCTTGGATTGCTGCTCTGGCTCCCTATGCCCCTCCACAGCTCTGCACCTGCCAAGTCCTGCGATCCCACAGGCCCCAGGCCAAGGCTCATATGGGGTGAAGGCCCTTCTCTTGGGTGCTGTGGCTTCAGTGCCTGTCACTCTGGGTTCCAAGCCATCTGCTTGCTTGCTGTCCTCGTCCCCTGCTGTGAACTTCCTGTGGGTGGGACCTTGGCCACATTCCCAGTGTTCACCCCCAGGAAACCCTACCGGACATGAGAGATGAGGGATGTGGCCATAGGACCCTTGTGGTCCCCACTCTTCCCTCCAGTTTCTCCCAGATGCAGCCAACACGCACACATACCCCCAGCCTCACTGACCTGTGGCCTGAAGGAAATGCCGAATGCAAACGTCCATTGGGGCTATGCTGCCACTCAATGTCTTGGTGCCTTGAAAGCAGAGAGCAAGTTCTGAAGGAGCCAGGGGCCACCAGGCACACTGGGTGGGGTGTGGGAGGCCAAGTGGGCTGGCAGGGGACACCCAGGTTCTTACATCCCACCAGAAAGGCTGAGGGGCTCTTCTCACATGACTGCAGTGGGGTAGAGGTCACTCACCTGCCACGTAGGCTGTCAAGCCATCTACCTCCACCTCCTGCTGCCCCAGTGTGTGACGGCCATTCCCCAAGCCCAGGGCAGGGACAGCGTCAGTGACCAGCACCAGTCCTGGGAAGGTGGGGGAAGAGGCCTCAGAACTTGCCCACCTTATCTCCTACATGCCCCTGTCCCACCCAGCTGCTCACCCTGGGGATGGGCCCTGTGGGCAATACGCAGAGCAGCAGGGTTGGTGTGCATGCCATCGGAGATCATCCCGTAAAAGATGTGACGTCCTGGGGGTAGCCTGTCACTGGTCAGAAGTCCCACGATGCCCGGGTCACGGTGGTGGAACTGGGCAAGGCCAAGAACAGGGGTAGCTGAGCCACAGCAGGAGCCCCAGCACGCCCACCCACCCAAGAGCCAGGACAGCACTCACAGGCAGCATAGCGTTGAAGAGGTGGGTGATGAAGGTGGCCCCACTCTGCACGGCTTCCTCTGCGGCCCGCAGGTTGGCCACTGAGTGCCCTGCACAGGGACCGAGACTCAGACTCTGCACCAAGCCCAGTATCCCTAGGTGGGCCCGCCTCCTCAGGTGAGGACATATTCCCTCACCTAGGGACACACAGATGCCACGGGCTGTCAGTGCCTGAATCACCTCATGGCTGCGGCCCAGCTCAGGAGCCAGCGTCACAATGCGGACATTGTCGAGGGGCCCGTAGGTAGCCAGCACATCATGGAAGGCATTGGCCTCAAAGGAGCGCAGGTGGGCCTCGGGGTGTGCACCCCGCTTCTCCCGGCTGATGAACGGGCCCTCCAGGTGCACCCCTGGGTGGAAGGAAACAAATGGCTCTAGCTGGACCCCTACCCTCCAGCACCCGCCCTAGCCCCTCTCACCTGCCCGCCCTCCCTCCCCATCTGGAGCAGGAGGGGCTGCCAACAGGTCCCTAAGGAGCCTCCCAGGGTCGGGGCGGGGAGAGAGGTCAGCCACTCACCGAGGACCCCTGCCCCATGGGGACCACCACTCTTCACGGGGATCTGAGGAAGGACCTGGGAGGAACCAGCTGTTAAAGCCCTGCCCCCCCATGGCCCAACACCCAGAGGTCAAAGCCCAGCCAAAGTCAGGGGTCAGAGTCTGGAGCTCGGCCCAGTGCCCACTGGCTTTCCATTAGGTATTAGAAGATAGTTAAAGGTCCCCAACTATAGTCAGGGAAAGCACAGTGCTCTGAACCAGCAGGACACAGGGTCAGCACCACCAAGAAATGACAGGCCCTAGAATATAAGACTGGCCTGCTTATGAGGACCAGGAGGCAAGGAGTCCCCAAGTAGGGGTCAAGTGCATAGGCACCAAGGGCAACTGCACCTGCCCTGGCCCTTAAAGTGGCCCAGTCCAGGCAGCAGCTGGGTCACAGTGAGGCGTATGCCCGAAGGGCCTGGACCCAGACAGGGTGACAGGCCTAGCCTCCCTGAGGGCCAGAGGCAGGAGGATGGCATGCAATCCAGGCAGAGCTAGGGGCAGAAACAGGGGCTCAGGCACTGATAGTGCAGCCATGCGTACCTGGAGCTGGACACAGCTGGGAGGGTCACTTGCGTGTGACAGGTACTCACATGACATAGGTATCTTAGGCAGGCGTCCCAGCCCACACCTTCCTCCTTCAAAGTGAGAAAGGATATGGAACAGGGACACTACAGAGTCCCTGGGGTGAGCTTGGTGGACTGCTGTGTCCTCCACTGGAACTCCTCACCACAAATGGAAGTACAGAGATTTTTAAGAAGCTTAAATCCAGTAAAACAGAGAGAATGGGGAAGGGCAGGCCAACTTGGGAGCCTGACAAGCAGATGCTGGGCAGATGTGGGCAGACTTGCACAGTGGGGACAGGGAGGAAACATGGCCCCACAGCCCCCATGGGCTCAGGCCTTGGCAGCACCTGGCGCCTTGAGAAGTGGGGGGACCGACAGCAGGAACCTCATTAAAGGGCAGCTAGGTCCCCAAGTATGCTCCACCAAGTGCCTAGTGAAGTAAACCAGAGAGATTCTGGGCAAAAGGTGGGTCAAAGCATAAAATGAGGCAATTAGGCAAAGTTTATATTCTTAACACTACCAAAGGTCGCCAGTCAGGCCTATTCTCTCCGAGCAGAACAAGAAGACTCTTCTCTGGGTATCTGATCAGATTCGGAGAAAGGACTCAGGGATTTCAACCTAGTGGTGCCCCCAGGAACACGCCCTCCCCAGGCTCGCGACTCTTGGTGGCTGGCTGGGACCTGGGACCTGTTCTCTATCGGAGTAGATGACCAAGGTCTACCAGCTTGGGAAAGCCTCTGAAAGGACACATGGAAAGCACAACTAATGACAGGACAGAGCTAGCCAGGGAGCAGAAATCTGAAGAGAGGAGGACATGTGAGAAGAGATTTCACACCAGTGAAACAAAAACATAATTTTAGAAAAAAGGAATGTTCCAGAGTAAAAGCAAGCATTTCTATGTTAAAAATACCAAAATGAATGAATGAATGAATGAATGATAAATGAATGAATGAATGAATGAATGAATGAATGAATGGAGCCACAATAAGATGGAGCCAGAGCTGCCATGGCAGAGGAACTGCCTTGTACTTCTTATACCTCTAATCTTTGGAATATTAAAACAGGGCAAATTAACTGGGCCTAAGCAACACCGTGTCAAGAACTGTTTGCAAAGATAACCAGAAAGCAGTGATTATGACTGCTGGACTGGTGACTACCGAACTGAAAATTGAAAACACTGTTTAGAATTAACATCGCTATGCTGTTATCTGCACCAATAGAAATGCCTTCCTTCTATTGATGTGATTGCTCCCCTTCCCTTTGTTATAAATACCCACTGCCTTTGTCTCCGAATCAGAACACCATTTAGGCTTCTGTCTGAATCAGTGTTCCCTGAATACCTTTGCTTTGATCTCAAATAAATGCCTATTTCTCACTTTAAAAAGCCTTTTTATTTTTAGGTTAATAAAAGTATGCACTAAAGCGAAAAACCAGGAGAACTGGGAAGATAAAAAAAAGAGCTAAGAAAACAGAGTCAAAGAGGAAGGAGAGAAAAAAATGAGAGAAGCCATACAGGAGGCCCAACAGCAGAATGACTCCCAGAAGGAAAAGACAGAGAAAATAAAGGAGAAAAATCACCAAAGAAATAATTCAAGAAAACAAAAATAAAAACAAAAACCAAAAAACCCCACCAAAAAAAACAAAAAACAAACTTCCAGATTGACAGGGCCTGACGAAGGGCCAGCATAGTGGATGAACTCCTAGTCTCCACGAATGTCACCCTGAGACTTCAGAACCCAGGGACAAGGGGAAGATCCCAGAAGCTTCCGGAGGGAAGTAACAGGTCACACACAAAGGATCAAGAGTCACATGGCTTCCAATTTCTCATCAGCAACCCTAGAAGCTCAAAGACAATACAGAAACGCCTTTAAAATTCTAGAGAAAAACGGCTCCTCACCTAAAATTCTAGCCTAGTCAAGCCATCAATCAAAAGAATAAAGAGATTTTCTGAACTTCAAGATCTCAAAACCTCTCACAACCCCTCTCTCTGAAAGCTACTGGAGGATATGTTCCACCAAACAAAGGCATAAAGCAACAAAGAGGAAGACACAGAATACGGGACAGAGAGATCCAACAGAAAGAGGCCAGGGGACCCCCAGGTGAGGGGAAGGGGACTCCCAGGACAGCTTGGCCCAATGAGGCCAGCAGCCAGTGCTGGGAGAGCAGGTCCCAAAGGCTTCCACAGGAAGATGAAACAGATGGAACCCTTGGTACATCTAAATATCCCAACAGAAGAGTGAGACAACAGGCAGAAAGCCTGGCACTGAGTCAGTAGATAAAAAACTAAGCAAACAGAGAATATTACCTCCAAGAAAACAGAGTAGACAGGTAAGAAAATGTAAATGAGATACAAGTCCCCTTTACAAGTCTTCATGACTAATCTAACCAAAATTACAAGCTATTTGGAGATGATGGGAGCTGAAAGGGCATGAGAGAGGGCTCAAGGGGCCAAAGAGAGCCAATCATTATCTTTCCTGGTGGGAAGCAAATGCATACTGCTCTAAATTGAAAAGTCGAGCAGGAGTATCAACACAGTTTTTCGAGATACAAGGGCAAATTCCAAAGGGTCAACTGAGCGCAAAGTGATTGTCCCTCAGTGGGAACTGGTGGGGACAAAGGGCTGCTGTTTTGCCTAACAAGCCATGTGCCATACATAAATTCACCGAAGATTAAAGGAAAAAAAAAAAAAATCCAATGGCTTTTTTCCAGAACAGAGTTGTAAGAGGGAAAGCAAGAGAGCAATAAATAGAGAGAATAGAATAAAGGACAATCTGGAGGTGAAGGGAATGAGGCACCTTCAAGGCAGGAAAGCAGTGGGAAAGGTGAAGTGTCGATGGCGTGTGGGGCCAAGGCCAGGCTGCCTGCCCGAGGAGGTGCCTGGTCATGAGCAGCTCTTCCTCATGGATGGGTAGTGAAGGACAAGGCTGGAGAAGGAGACCCCAGAAAAAAGAGCAGGTGGTCTCAATGGACCAGAACATAATGACAAAGGACCCGGATAACTTCTGAAAGTGGCAATCCAGTTTTGCCCAGTAAGAATGGGCCCTAGAGGATGGTGGGGTGATTGGAGGGGCAGGCGGGGGAGATATCCAAGTGAGCAATCCTGTAGTTTCTATGATATTCATATTAACTTTTTCATATTCAAAGTCCTCCATGATTTCCACCATAAATCAATACATTCTCTGCCTCCCAAGGCCTTCATCCTCTAAGCACTGGGTGGCGGGTGGGGTGGGGGGCGGTGATGAGTGCTGAGAAGAAAATGTAAGATGGAAGTCCCACTGGCCAGAAACACTTTCTCCTAAGGAAAAAGACCTTGCAGTCTGTATCACAATGGGTGAGGGTACTGGGTAGATGGGAAGGCACGTGGGTCAACTGGTACAGCAGACACAGCTAGGCAAAGGCCTTCCAGGCACATTGCTGGTGGGCAGGAGAGTCACTGCCTGGAATGGCTGGAATGTGCCTGGGGAGACAGCAGAGGCTTGGGAGGTGGGAAGGAATGTTGAGGAGGGTGGTATTTATTCTGCGGATAAGGATAAGGGGAAGAAGGGGAAGAGTGAAGTGCTGAGCTCTGTACATTGGGAAGGCCACTCTTCAGAAAACTAGCACAACAGCTACTAAGTCTCATTGGTGAGGACTGTGAAGGGGAAGGACAAAGAACTGCAGGGGGCGGGGGCACAAGAGGGTGGACGTATTTTTGGATTTCAGGCAGGATGAATCATAGAATGATGACCAAAGAGAGACAAGAGAACCAGGTCTGGTTTGCAGCAGGGAAATGAGCTTGGTTTTTAACATTTAAAAATGTGAAAAATGATGGGAGAGCTGGGGGAAATTTCCAGAAAGATGTCCATAGCTGACATTTACCCAGTATTTAATATGTACCAGTACAGCGCTGAGCACCTGACCCAAAAGATGGATATCATGATTATTCTCACTTTAGGTTTGAGGAAACTGAGGCTCAGAAAGGAGTAAGGATTGTCCCAGTCACCCAGCTGATAAAGATAAAAATCAGGAGCCCACACCCTACCTCGCATAGCTCCTAGCTCTGACTCTGTGTCCACACACCCAGGAGGAAACCCCAGAGAGGGCAATGCAATCGGTGATCCTGGAATAGATCTTATACTGGAAGAAAATAACTACAAAACTGGAATAAAGATGGTAGATTAAAGGATAAGTGTTTATTTCCAAAACTAACACTATTGTGCTCACATAATACCCATGCTTTTTAGAAGCAGTTAAGAATTAAAGAGTAAAGAGTTGTGACGTATGCAATCTACTCTGAAACAGCCCAAGAAAAAAGAATCATATACACAGAGAGAACAATGACAAAATTTAAAAATGTGGCAAAGAGTAAAGTGGAGGACCTGCATAAAAAAATAAAATTTCTTAAAAGAAAAGGGACCCTGGACACATGAATGGCAGGACGTGTAGGTAGGAAGGAAAATGAGAGGGGGTGGGATGCGGGCAAGAGCGGCAGAGAAAGCTTGGAGTGCAACGGACTTCTCTGGAAGGCGTTTTTTCCCAGAGTCACATACCACAGACAGATTAGGGAGGAAGAGCCTGAGGAGCCACTAAGGATATGGCAGTCAGAAAGTCCACATCCACCTCAGTCAAGGAGGTAGTTTCTGAAGCCTGGAGGTGGCCAGAGCACAAGGTGGGGAGGGTGTGTGGCAGGAAAGGTGCTGATGCAGCAAATGTGGAGGCCTATGGGGACAGCTGCAGAGGCAGTCAGAGCCACCATGGCAAAGGGTCTAGGGAGGCAGGCAGGGGGACAACTTGAATGAGAAAGCCCAGGAAGCAAGACCCCAGAACTAGACCCAGGGAGGCCAGCAGGTGAGGCCAGACCCAAGTGCCAAGGGGCACTTGTGGGGAGAGGAGATCATATTTGAAAATTAAAGGGCTGGCTACTTCTTGGCTCCCTCTGCTTGAGGTTGGGAGCCTGACCTCACCTTGTGATAAACCTCCGGTGGCGAGGTGACTAAGGTGGGACAGAAGGAGGTGACTCCGTGCGGCAAGAGCCTCCGGGCTACCAGGGCGACTCCTGAACCCACATCCTCTGTGGCCTGTGAGAAGTCAACGCCAAATCCACCTGCGGCCACAGAAACAGGGGATTGCACAGTGTTCAGCGTTCCTTCCCTGGCTCTCCAACCCCGGGCCCTGAGACATACCGTTTATCTGCACGTCAATGAAGCCGGGTGCCAGGATGCAGCCCCCGCAGTCCCGCTGCTCATCGGCCACGAGCCGCTCCTCAAAGAACAGTCTCTCCGGGTCCAGAATGCGGCCCCCGCGCACCCACAGGTCCTCCCTGCGGACAGAGAGGGGCAGGGGCTCGGTTCGCGGGCCCCACACCCCGCCCTCAACCCGCGGCCCCCCGCCGCTAACCCGAGCAGCGCAGGGCTGCGATCCCACTGGTCCCACATCCCACCTGAGCAGCTTCCGGCCCCGAAGAATGCGGCAGTTGGTGAACTGTAACACTGGGGTACACATGGCGCCCTTCTCCCTGCGCATCTTAAGCCGCGCGAGCCTAGCCGAGCTGGGGGAGCCAGCAGCCGCGCAGCCAAGTCCTGGCCCAGAACGCGGCTGATTTCACGTGACCCTCAGCTGACTAATGCGCGTCACATGACCAACATGCCCATGTGACCCAGGCCCCATGTGACTGCGCGCCCTCCGGTGACGTTGCGCGCAGGAGTCTGACCCCTCCCCGCCTCCCAGTCCACATAAGCGCTGCACACAGGAATCCAGTCACATCCGAGAACTTTATTGGACACGACTCGGGGCCTGGCAGGCCCAGCACACAGCCCCACAGTGGGGGCGAAAGGACGGTGGTTCCATCCAGAAGTCTCAGGGCACACAGTAACCCCACAAGGCGACACTCTAAAGATTACTATATAGTTGGGAGACGGAAGGCTGCTCCACAGACGTGAGAACAGGTCAAATCTTTATAAATAAACATCCAGTGAAGAGAAAATGACAACTCTAATTCATCCTTATACACAGAGCACTCTAGGGCAGGTAGATGGGTGGGGGCAGCCAGAGGCCTGCATCCTCACTGGTCAGGGGCCTGGATGAATGATGAGTGGGCCCAGATGTCCACGCACGGGGCGGGTGGGGCGGGCGGGGCAACAGACAATGGGCACTAGGACACTGCGCATTTACAAGACCAACTACTGGGGGTGCAGCTGCCCCGTGCATGTGTGTCAGGCTGTTCATTCTGGAATGAGGAGGGAGTGGTCTTTACATCATATTCTGTGGCTGGTGGGCTTGGAGAGGGGCTACTTTGTGGAAAGGATGAGCGCAACGATGAGACCGTAGAGGCCCAGCACCTCCGCGAAGATGAGGATCAGGATCATGCCCACAAATAGTCGGGGCTGCTGGGCAGTGCCCCGCACGCCAGCATCCCCCACAATGCCAATGGCAAAACCAGCTGCCAGCCCACTCAGGCCCACACTCAGGCCAGCTCCCAGTTGGAGGAAACTCCTGGGGGAGAGAAGATACAGGACGGACATTAGTGCCTGCCAGAAAAGATGACAGGCTTGGGCCACCACCAGCCACCCGCCAAATGCCCGCTCCCCAGCCCCGTGCACTGGCCTGATCTGGGACAGGGCAAGGTATGGGGGAGAAACCCAGAACTCACCTGTAGAGAGTGATGTGTTCATTCAGAGAATTGGCAATGAGGACTGCCACCACCAGGCCGTAGATGGCAATGATGCCAGCCATAACCACTGGGATGATGGACTTCATGATCAGCTCTGGCCGCATGACCGACATCGCCGCAATGCCGGTGCCACTCTTAGCCGTACCATAGGCAGCGCCCAGGGCTGTGGGGAGGGGAGGAATGAAATGAGGTAGGACCTAGGTGTAGCTCTGGCACAGTTGAGGGTTACCTCAAGTTATCAGAGGCAAGGGGTAGAGGAAAGTGGCACCCAGCCAGGGGCAGGAAGTGGCCATCAAGGGGAACAGATGGGCACTCAGGGAACAGAAATAGCTGTTTCTAACTATCCTCTACCAGAGGCCCTTATGACTGCCGGGGCTATCTGTCCTCTTACTCTGCTAAGAAATCTTGACCTGTGCTCTCCAGTACTCCCCAAGCCTGCTAAAAGGTGGAGCTGTGACAGGCTGGCAGCTCAGTCACACAGGAAAAAAGGCAGCTGGACACCTTTTGTCCCACCTAGAGTCTGAGGCACTCAGGTCAGAAAAGGCCCGGAAAAGCATGAAATGATTGCAACTTAGCAGCCCAGATGTTGTGCCAAGGTCATTCAGCTGGCTCTGGGGCTATACTGAGGGCCATGCTGAAAGCGCCCCACCGCACACAGGGTCTGAACACCAGCGGATCAGGGGAATTGGCCTGGCAAGTCCTGTCCTCTCAGGCCAGAGTTTCCCTGACTCCTGGCCCTGGGGCATGCTGCTGGGAGGGCTGGCATCTGTGTCAACGGAGTTAGTGCACCTGCAGCTACACAGCAGGCCTAGACCCTCAAGTTTGGAGAGAATCCTCTCTAAATGACCAGGGAGGAGAAAAGGCGAGCCAAGGAGAGAATGGGGCACAGGAAGATGACAGGGCTGTGGAGCCAACACCCAGCCTGTGAGTCCTCGGCAGACCCCCTAGAAGCCTATCTTCTGCCTAAGGCCTCCAGTAGCAGGTGGGGAGCACCAGAGCTGCCCTTCTCCCTCTTCCTAGGGTGTGCTGCCTTCCTGAGTTTCCCTCTCCTCATCTCTGTCCTTGAAGTCAAGTTTTGCACAGAACAGAGCCACAAGGGTTCCAGGCAGCTCTTCTGACTCCTGTCACCTATTCTCCAGGGTCCCACTGTTCTTGAGCATAGGACGACATGTGTCAGAGATGGAAGGCACAAGGACAACCCCCATTCCTCTGCACATTTTATTGACCTATTTGGGCCACAAGATGCCTACTCTGTTCATCACCAAGTCAGAGGAGCACTGCCTTCCCAAGATTCTAAGCCTGGTATGGAGACAGATGCGGCATCTCCAAGCAGTGTGACATGTTCTAAGAGTGGGGAGGAGGGTGCTGGTGGGGTCTGGGGAAGGGATTTATAGAGGAGGTGATATATGAGTGGAGGGGTGACAACGAGCAGGAGAAGATCCCAAACAGCATGAATGGAGACACAAAGATGGTGCTGGATGGGGAGTGAATGGAAGGAGGCGGCGGCAGGGGGACAGAGGGACCTGCATTGTCCCCTCCACAGGGTCCCAGAGGCACTTCAACAGCACCATGCCTAGACACTCAGTGCCTTAAGCCTGGGGCTCAGGAGCCTTTTCTGGAACTCTCGCGGCTACAGTGCATTCTCTGGGCTCCTACCGCAGGCCTAACATGTTAGGCTGTGTCACATTACGTGCAAGGGGCCAGTGCCACGACTCATTACTCAAGGGGGAGGGTACAGGCTGCTGCACGGCACTGGGTGGGAGATAGTTTACAGGGAACGCAGCATCCCAATGAGACCCTGCCAGAGGCAGGAAGTGAGCTGGGCCTTTCTCTCCAAGGGCAGCAGGGAGATCATGTGGCTGGGGGCGGAGGCAACAAGAGGAACAAAGAGAAGAAACAGGGATGACCACTGGGAGGGAAAAATGGTCTGACTGGGCAGCAGCAGGTGTCTGGGAAGGATCTGGACGCCAGCTCTGCAAGGCAAGCCTGACAGGGCTCCAGATGGAGTAGAAAACAGAAAGACTGAGTTCTGATGGCAGTTCTGGGAACACAGCACCAAACACAGGGTGCTCACCGGCAGGGAGGAAGTCACAGAATATACGGAAAAGGAACAACTGACAGCTTCGTGGAAGACATGATGAAGAAAGATTTTTGTCACAAGTTAAAGAAAAAAGGGGAAGCTAGAATGGGAGACGGGGATTGGGGAGGCCTGAGAATGAGTGGGCCTCCTTTGGTTGTAAGACGACAGACGTATCAACCAAGCAATAGGCAGGCCAGGGGCAATCTAGGCCAGGACCCGAAGACAGAACTTGGAGTTAGCGACATCAGAGGCCTGAGAACTGAGGAGCTTGTTCAGGTATGCACAGGAGATAGATGAAGACAAGCCTTTGAGAAAGGCATGTTTAGAAAAGGAAATGAAGAAAGAAGCTAACTACGGTAGGACCATATTATGCCCCACGTGGGGAGAAAAGCAGGAGTGGAGCTGCATTCAGGCCAACAGGAATGCATGGCCCAGATCACCAGGAGCCTGGGGCAAGCAAACAAGCCCTGGATTAGTGCTCTCCTGTGCGCAGTAACTTTTGAAGATCTGCTCATTGAGCTCCATCTGAAAGCACCAAGTTCTAGAAAGACAGCAGAGAGCAAGAGAAGTACCTGGTAACTGGAAACCAGGAACTGGTACAGAAAAAGGATTCAGAGGCAAACTCAGTGACAGTCAGAATCCCATGTGGGCAGGGATCTTGTTTTGTTCACTGATGTCTCCATGTGCTTGGCACGTAGCAGGAGCTCAGTCAAGACTTGCTGAATGAATGACAGCCACAAGCAGCACCCCACAGGTGGACAAAGCCTGAAGGCAAAGAGCAGAAAAAGCTGGGAGACTAAGGCATGGAAGCCTGCTGAGAGGCTGCTGCTGGAAAGCTGTCAGCCTCTGAAGATGTGGAAAGAGCAGGCATTGGCGCGGTGGGAAAGGGAAGTCCAGACCACTTCTCCCACAAATGACCCCTTACTTGCACATGATGGGAAGGGCAGGGCTCACTCAGAAGCTCGTGACTAGCAGGCAGGCCCATGCAGGCCCAGGCAGAGGGAAGCCCCTGAGAGGACAGAGCCTCCTTGCCCCCACCCCACAAGTGTTTACAGTCAGCAGAAACTGTTTGGAGTTCAAACCCTCCACAAGCCTGCCTAGGGAGCCTCCCAATCCATCAGGTAGGGCGGGGCAGGGATTTGTCATCAAAGCCAAAAACCAGACCTAGACCAGGCCAGACCAGTCCACAGGGGCTGCAGCTGGGCCAGGACTCACCTCTCTGGGTTCCACATTCCAGGGCCTGGCCCAAAGTTCTTTCTCCCAGGCAGGCCAATTTTCACTAAATTTGACACCCCAGAACTGGCCAGACCCAACTTCAAAACCAGGGTGCCATGAAGAACCCCGAAAGGCCCCTTATCCTTGCCTAGGGCAACCCCTCCCAAATCCAAGTCTCAATGAAGGGGAGAAAGGTCATTCATTCATTCATTCTCATTCATTGGGGCTGGAACTGAAATAAACTCTTGTAAGGACAAAGACCTAATCCCCCCAAGCTGAGGTTCTGTAAGACTCTCACCCACCTCTAAGCAGCCTCCGAAGCCTAGCAGGCGTCCACACAACACAGAGCTAATGCTGGCCTGACTTCCAGATATTCATCCTTCGTCCTCGGCCTATCTGAACCCCATCTCAATTCCACACACTCCCATCTCTGGGTCCCTGCTGGCTCTCAGGACCAACCCCTAATTCCAGTTTTCCCAACCAACCCACACAGGGCTATTGGGAAACAGTGACAAACCCTAACCGGAAGCACCTGCCTCTAGGTACGACCTAACCCGCGCCGGTAGGCAGGGCTGCTAAGGGCGAAAGCTGTGGACCTCCGAAGGGAGTGCTAGGGCCAGACCCCCCACCCGTCACGAACAGGGCTGGCCCCGCGTCGGGAGAGCTTCCCGAGGTGTGATGTCACACCTGCCCGCAGGACTAGGGGGGCGGGTGCGGAGCAGGCGCAGGACCGCGCGCCCCCACCCCAGCCTCCCTCCCGCCTCTCCCGGGGCTAAGATGGCAGCGCGGCCGCCGCCCCACCCCCGCACCGACAGGGACCGGGGGCAGGGCGGCCGGCCAAGGACTCCCAGGAGAACCCTGGAACCGGCACCCCGGCTCAGTCCTCATGCTCTGCACTCGACACCCAACGGGCCCCGCAGCCCTCTAAGCCCGGACCCCAACCCCGGTCACGTGAGGGCCGGGACCCCCAACAGCTCGGAATTACATCAGAGTGACGTCACACACCGAACCCCGGCGAGCTGCGGGCACGAGCCCCGCGTGCCCCCCGCCTCCCGGGTCCCTCCTGCTGCGGCGCTCACCGCTGAAGACCATGGCGGCCGAGGCGCCCATGACCGCAAAAAAGGAGGCGTACTCGGGGCCGCTCTTGGCCTCGGACATGTCTGCGGTGGGGAGGGGGCGAGCTCAGCGGGCCGAGGCGGGGACGAGGACGGGCCGAGCGCAGCAGGCGAGCAGCAGGCGGCAAGCACGAAGCTAGTGGTCAGAGGGCTGCGAAGGCGATCGGCCCGTCAGCCGCTGCGCTCTAAATACCAGCACCGCAGAACAAAATGGCGGATGGTGTCGCGTCACATGATCCTGGCCCCGCCCCTCATGGGCCGTACCACTAGCATCGGTGGGGGGTGCTACGGATACAAGACGCCTGAGCGGCTGCTAACCGCCCCCGCACTGGGCCACCACCCCTCCAGCCAGACTCCGGCATTCCGCCCCACCTCAGCCTCCGCGGGTGCGCTCCCCAGCGCCGCCAGCCTCTTGGACCCCGCGGCGTTGAGCCCGTCCGGTCCCCCGGCCGGGGCGGGGCGGTGGCGCGCTCATTAGCATATGGGGCGGGACGTGAAGGCCCCGCCTCCTCTGCAGTTGCGCGGCTCCAGCCGGTATTTGGTTTCGTGGGTTGCTTTTTTGCGTTTGCGGCGTGGACCTGGTTGTGAGATCTCACCGCCTTGTTCCCAGGACCCAGGACGACTGTCTTCCCCAGACATCCTCAGACCTCCTGGAGCAATCTGTCCGAGCAGACGGAGCCAAAATCCAGAGTTCTGAGCGTCGGCCGTTCTGATCCAGTGCCCAGGAAAGCCCCCAGCCCACCTGTGAAGTCCCGGCCTCTGCCTGCAGCTCTCCTGTGTCCCTCGGTCGCCCCAGCAAATTGGTGACTTCTTTCTTGGTTTCTTAGGGAAAGGAACCCTCCTCCACCCCATCTGTCCCCCTTTGGATCAGGGACCCAAACTTAAGTTGGAGAGAGGTGTCTCTGCCCCTCAAGATGTAGGCATGACTGGTTTGAAGCCCGTCGGTGATGCCACCTGTGGAGACTTCCCCGGATTTCTGTACATTCTGGGATCCATGTCTTGCATGTCCCCATGCAAAAGCCCACTCCTGCGAGGTTGGTTTTATTTCTGGAGCAGCAGCCAGTGCTTCCAGTACAGCATGCAGCCTGGCCTGGGACTGACACGCCCCTGATGATCCCACGTGACGGTCCGGCACCCCACCTAGCTGCCTTATATATTCACCAGCTCTGGTTCCCTGTGCCCTTTTGTCCCTTCCCTTGCAGGAGTCTTGGGTGACTGCCTCCTGTTGGGACCAGGGTCTCGCTTGAGCTCCAAGCCCTGGTCCCAACATTAAAGCGCTCTCTCTCTGAACATCCTGGGTGGCAGCTGTCCTCAACCTCCACGTGGGCTGTGGGGTCCTATTGGACTCTTAGCCCCACCTTCTACAACAGGAACCTCCCTTCTGCCCTCTTCTTTTTGGTGAGGCCAAATCTGCCACTCCCTGAACTTGCAGCCCACAGAACAAGGAAGAACAAGCATAGGCCCAGGTTCCCAGGGTTTCCCCCTACAAGGAAAGGAGGAGCAGGACAGGGACAGTCCATAGCAGGTCTGTTGTGTTTCAAAAGAGACCACCAGATGGCTAGAACCCTCCCCACCTCCTTCTGCCACCCTCTCCTTTGCCTTAGACTGACTTCTGGAAAGAGGAATTTTCACTCCACGTTGCCACCTCACCTGCCCTCCCTCCCTCACCAGCTTCTTGCCCCCGCCAAAGTCACTGGTGACTGCCATTTCTCTAAACCAAAGGACAATTGTCAGGCTAAGTGGGCCTCTGCTGCTGCAGCCCATTGGCCACTCCACACCCTCTCCTCTCTTTCCAGCTTATCTCTCACAGCCCTGATGCCTTTATTCCTGGAGTCACAAGGAGGAACGAGGACAGGCCCAAGTCCTGCAGTGGTTCCCAGGGCTTCCCCCCACAATGAAAGAAGGGGCAGGACAGTCCACAGCAGTTAGATGCACAGCATTGGACAAAGAGCACATAACCCCATTCTAGCTAAAATCCTGAAACTGGGAAGTCAGTAGACAGTTCCCTCATCAGGCTCAAAGAGTGGATCAGCTTCGCTCTCCATCCTCTCATTTTTCTGCCCAAGTTCTAGTATGAGACATCACACTGGGTCTTCATTGGGGTTGCTAACACCTCAAACCAGCATATCTCAAACTGAGTTCACCCTACCCCCATCGCCATCCACTTCCACTTGGTTATTTCCATTTTGGGCAAGAGACACAACCATGCACCCAGCTGCTCACACCGGCAGGCAACCTCTCGCAGTCACGCCACTGCTCACTCTTCATTACTCACCAAGACGCGAGGTTCCTCTGCTTCCCAGTGCTCAGCTCTGTATATCCCCTCCCCCACCCCCTGCCCTTGCCTTCATTTGGTGGGCCTTCATTTCCAGCCTGGGTCTTTTCACAGTTTCTATGTGGTTGGCCAGCTCAGTCTAACTCCCTGCTCCAACGCATTCTCCACCTTAAAGCCACGGAATCTTTCTAACTGGTACATTTGACCAATCGCTGCCCTCCTAGAATCTTTCACCGTCCTCCTGACAGTGGGCTCCTCTCAGCCCCTCCCCATCTCTTCCCCTCGTGTTCTCTCTCTCCTCTCCTGTGTCCTTGAAACTGTGGCTCTGCACCAACTACTCTTCTTACTTAGGGAATGCTACTACTGTCTTTAGAACACCACCTCCCCCCACGAAGCCCTCCTGACCTCTCTTCCTCCTCAGGCCCCTCCTTCATCCCTTGTACTCTATTAGTACTTTTTTTTCACTCACTACCTTCCCCACTGAGAGTCCCTGTGCCTCTTTTTCTGTATCCCTGACCCCCTGGTAAGGTACCTGATGTATACAGCTAACATTGACTAATTACCAATTGTGTGCCTGTCCTGTCCTGAGCATTTTTGAGGTATTATCTAATCCTCGAAATGACCCTTTGAGAAAGATATCATTGTTACCCATTTTGTGAAAAAGGAAACAGGCCTAGGAAGTTTAACCACCTTGCCCAGGGTCAGGCCACTAGCAAGTGGTGGAACTGAAACTCTAGCTCCACAGGTTGGGCCTGGTCCATGTGGCTCACTGCAGCACCTGCCTTCTACACCAGGGCTTAGGGAGCATCCGGTGACCAGTGGTGGGCCAGGAGGGACCCACGTCATCTTCTCCTAGGCCTCCCAGCACCAAGCAGGACTCTGGGGTGGGATGGGCTGTGGTTGTGGAAAGGGACACACACTTCTGCCTTCTCCCTCACAGCTAAGTCCTTGGCTTGAAACCACAGTGTCATGAGTCCCTGGCCTGTCACTACACAGGTGGGGATTTCCAGGAATAAAAGAGGGGCTTTGGGAAACTCACATTACAGACCCCAATACAGGAGGAATAAAGAGATGTGGGTCCTGACTCCTCTCAGGGTTTTAATGGGGGACAAAAGAGCCCATTGTCCCCAACAAAAGACAGTGTCGGAGAGAAGTCCGATGGCATTTCGCAGGACCCGAGGGAAAGGAGGAGGACAACTAGGGAGAAAAAGACCAAGGATAAAACTCCAAATGGTCTCAAATGATTAGAAAGATGTACTTACCCGAGGAAGCCATTTCAAAGAAGAAGAGTCAGCAGCCTGAAGTATGGCCTTATCAAGAATATCAGGAAATTGCAGACAACCAAGCATCCCAGGCAGAGTGCCCTCTCCCTGCAGAGAGTCCCATTCTTCCAAGTCGCCATGATGACACACCAGAGAGGGCATAACACAGAGACATGGCCCTCCGCTCTCTTTACCTGGCTGGAAAAGGGCTACATGTGGCCCAGGCAAGGCTAGAAGATGGAACCAAAAATGTAGTTGTGCTAGTGGAGGGGAATGAATGAAGGTGATTTTTTGTATAATTTAAAAAATAGGGCTTATAAAATGATACGAGTTTTTTTTTCTGGCTTTATTGAAATATAAAAGACAATCAGTTGCTTCTGTTTCTCCCATAGATAAATACGGCATGGTACAAGCTGGACCAGACACACTTATCACCGTCACTGGCAGGTGTTCTGGGGGTGGGCAGCCTTGACCACCAGGGGGCGGTGTGTAACTGTCCCTGGACCACAGGAGCGAGGGAGAAAGAATCTTGCTGGTTTACAGAATGTGCCAAGCCTGGCACAGGCAGCAGGTTCTGAGAAAGGATTCCACAAGGGGCACCACCTGCCCTGATCTGGTCTGGGATCGGCACCCTGGAGGCCAGCATGACGTCATCTCCACCTGGTAGGGTTTACAACCTCCAAGCCCTGCCTTCTACCTAAAAGCTACTCATTGACATTCAATGAGCATTTATAGTGTGCAGACACTAAGCTAGGCTCAGAGGATACAAAATTGAGGAGTCCCTAACCTCCAGGAGCTCACAGCCAGGGGGACTGGATAATGTTGCAATGCTAAACCAGAAAGGTACTGGATGCAGAGGTGATACAAATGGGGGAGGGGCTGGGGCAGCTTGGACTGCCTCCAGGGCAGTGATCTCTGAACAAGCTCTTAAAAGAGGAAGAGGGTTTTGAGCAAGGGGGAGACCAGATTCAGTTTCTACTCAAATTACAAACCATTTCAATCAGGAACACTGGGCAGCTGTTTATGAGACGGTAACAGGTGTGGATGATCCTTGAGAGGCAGTTAAGCGACCAGAAGCAGGGTGGGGAAGAGTGCCGTACCTGAACGTGCATGCGGACACTAACGGTGGAGGGCCCTGGGGACCCAACCGGACAGACTTACTGCTGTGGATTTTCCCATATGTATTGGTTTTCTACTAGGTGCACATTTTACCTTTTTAAAAACCTAAGACAGGGAGGAGTGAGGAGCAAGTGCTTAATGGGAATGGGCTTCCTCACGGGGCGTGACAATGTTGTGGAGCTAGAGGTGGTCACACACCATTGTGATGTACTAGATTGCCACTGAATTGTTCACTTTGAAATGGTTAAATTCGGTCCTAAACAAAGACAATGAAACAAAGCATTCCATGGCTGGCTAGATATGGAGATGCCAGTTGGGACACGATTTACCAGGCCCCAGGCCCCAAAAGGGTTCCATGTGAGGTGGTGGTGACAGCAAGAGTGCTGACAGGGAAGGGAGCCCACAACTTCGAGGCAGCCCCGAAGGAAGAGAGAGGGGCAGGAGCATGAGTCCACGCAGCGGGACAGCAGGAAGAGGAACAGAGAGCAAGCAGCAGCAGTTTCACGGGAGAGGGCAGCTGCAGGGAAGGAAGGACACAGAGGAGCCAGACAGGTGGAGAAAAAAGGTGTTATGTTTTCCTTTATATTATATAGGCCCACCCAATTAGAAAAGACATTAATATTGACTTAGAAACTTCCAGATAAAATATTCTCATTTCAATGAGCATGACTTTTTGATACTGGGTTTTCCACATGACAGAGATACAAGCAATTCTTTTCCCCCCAGCAATTCTTGACTGAGACATTTGGACAATTCCTGATGGCCGCTCCCTTCATTCCTCTCATTTATGGAGCACATCTGCATGACACGCGCTGTGAATGAGAGGAGACAAAAACAAAATCAGGGAAGGACTTGGTTCACACTGGCTGTGGCAGCAAATGGAGCAGCACATACATCTCTAATGGAGAGAAACTTTTCTCACTGTTCCATAGATTCAGTCTCTCAAATTCTTCAAGGGAGCAATGCTCCTTCAGGTCCAGTGTTTCCTTCTCCACAGATGTTCTCAGTCCTGCAGATGATGTGCCCAGGACTCCCCAACCCCATTGAAACATTTTTGTATCAAATATTTCACAGTGATGTTGCATTTTTTCTCATTAATGTTGTTTAGAGTTCTAATTAACACTGACCAAACAGATTACTAAATCACTTATTTTCACTTTTCCAAAGTTGGATTTTGCGGCAAAGTCACATTCACTCACCACACATTAGTTACTTTTTACATGGTCCTCATAATTTATTATTCATTCAGATCCTCCAAAGTGTCAGTCCAGTTATCCATTTTTCAGCCAATAACCATCCAACACTGGAATGGAAAGGTAAAGTTATTCACACAACTCTTCTCTTCAATCTTTAGCTGGTAAGCTTTTGACAAAATGTGTCCTTTACCAGTCAACACCCTTCAGTATGAAATAGAGCAGAGGTCGGCTACTCTTTCTTGCACGAAGGAAAAACAAGGACCAGAACTGCTTGGACTGTATGAGCTTTCACTCTGTTATCAGTGGCCTCACTGGACTAGATCAGACCTGCATGCTCCCTCTGGCCAGGGTGCATCTCACTGATAAAATGGTTTCTCACTGGTGAAACTAACCAAGCATCCAGGTAATACTACACCTGTGGACTCAGCAATCTTAAGTGGGAGGTTTTGTTGGTTGGTGTGTCTGTCATGTCACAGGTCAGTGTGTCCACTGCTTTCTGACTCTCAAGCACAGTTTTGACAAATTCTACATGTTTGGGTAAAATGAGCACATCTGAGAGCGAGGCATTTCATCTTTAGCAACAAATCATGATGCCACACCTACTAGAGTACAATCTGACACTAACATAACAAAGATCTTTTTTTTTTTTGCAACACATTTTTTAAAATCTCCATGCTTTTCTGCCTAACAGGTGCTTCTTGGAGAAGCACCATGGGGTATGCTTAGTACCCCTGCTCCATTTGGTAACTTTTCTGTGCAAATGAGACATTTAGGTGTAGGATGAGAAGAATCGCATGTTTGAGAGTCTCTGTACTGTCTAATCAGTGGCAATTTTTTTTTGACCAAGGTTAGTCTTGTGAATCTGATGACATTCTGGATTTAATAAAAATTTGGGAAAGTAAACATCTATAAAATTAAATCTATTGTTGGAACAGAGAAAGGACTGTAGAAAAACTCAGGGAGGAAGAAAAGGACTGTAGTGTAAGTTAATAGCATTATATCAATGTTAATTTATTTGCTTTGATAAATGTACAATATTTAACACTCAGAGAAGTTGGGGAGAGTATATAGGAGCTCTGTACCATCCTTGCAACTCTTCTGTAAATCTAAAATTCTTTCAAAATAAAAAGTTACAAAAACTAAATCTATTAAATGTAAAATACATAAGGAGACTATGAAGGCTTTATGACTTCAGGAAAGGAATAGGAGAAATATGAAGACCTTCTGAAATCTAAAATTTTCTAAAACAAGTTGCCCTGAAAAACTAAAAAAAATTAAGCATGCAGCTTATAAAAACAGGAAAAATTAAAACGCTAATTTTAATTCAATAATTAAAACTTTGAAAAATCAAATAAATACAATGACTTAACCTTACATTAAAAATTATTTTTGAAAAATGGATTTTCTGAAGCCCTAAAGGCATACAGTTCATTTAAACAAAGCACTGAATAAGCTGGTTTAAATTGAATTTTTTGTTTTTAAAATAAACTTTTAAACATTTCTAGGAAAGCAAATAATTATGCGATTCCATAAAACTTTGGTTAATTTTTAACATCAAAAGCTAATAAAAAGTGATCAAGAAAAAATAATAGAGGGAGCATTTGAGATCTTGTTCCCTGGCATATGTCATCAGTTTGGCTCAAATATACTCTCACAAAAAAGAAATAGAGAATATTAACAAAATAAATTATGTGTTACTTGGAAATACCTTTAGTTTAGCAAAATATTTGGAAGAAAAATTCAAAGAAACTATTTTGCATGCACAAAGATCTCATGATATAGAAATCATGACAAAGTAGCAAATGCCCTCCCTGGGCTTACCAGAAAGACTCCCCAGTTCATTAAGTTTGCAGAGGAAGCTATGCAAATAGTGCTCAAATATACCTGCTTCTGAATGGCTATGTTTTTGAAAAGACTTCAACATTCCAGTGACAAAGCATTGTGAGATGCGGCTTGCTGGACCCCATTTGGTGACCTATCAGGCAGGGGTGGGGAACCCCTGGGAGGACCCTCTGATTGAAGAGACCAAACTCGAAACCCTGGAATTCACGTAATAAGACCATGTTTAATGAACACCAAAATACAGGCGAGTGCAGTGAGGCTTAGAGGAAGGGTATGTGGTGAAAGGTCCCATAGGAACAGCAGAGCAAGATGACTGGTTTCATTTTACAGTTGGAGAAACTGAGTTCGAACAGGTTCACTGGCTTGGCCAAAGCCATAGAGGGTTCCTGGTCCTTCCTTCAGCACCACTGTAGCCTGGCTCAGAGATTTGAGCAGAAGGAAGATGAATGCCCCACAGAAAGAGCAAACACGGTATGCAGATGGGCAGGGGCATGGTATATAGGGATACTGAGGGGGATCAGTTTGGGGGGGGCAGGAACCGGAGTACCTGCAGCCCAGGATACCACAGCACAGCCACCTGGATGTCTGCTTTTCCTCTCATCCTTCCGGGGTGCCCAGACCCTCAGGACCAGCTGAGAGAGGTCACAGGGTGGGAGGGCTGCTCCCTGCAGTGCTCACTGGCCAGTCTTCGCCTGGAATGTACTGTGCATGGGCCCAGTGCAGGGCCAGGCAGGACAGGGTAGAAGCAGCAGCACAAAAAAAATCATGCTATGTAGCCGACCACACTGTGAGGACGCATGCCATGCAAAGGAGCATGAAGGGAAAGTGCCACGTGGACAGGGAGCTGGAGAGGATGCAGCCCTGGTACATGGGCATGTGGAGTCCGATGAAGGGGAGGCGAATAGCACTGGACGAGACCAGCACGCCGCTGAGTCTGAATGGGATCCTGGGGTGCAGGTCAATGCAGTGACATGGAGGAGAAATGGGGTCACCACAGAGACCTCAGGGGAGCTAAGTTGGCTCTCTGGCTGGAGAAGGCTCTGTGTGTCCAGGCTTCTCCAGGCAAACCCCTGGATATGGAGCTGGCTGGTTTGGGGTCGGTCACAGAGGGTACTCCCCTGGCCATCCTGGGTGGCCTCTCTAGGGAGTGATTACACAATGAGGCCACAGAAGCTTCGGGCTCTGCAGAAACACAAGGACACATGATGTTCCTTTTGTTCCTTCATCCCACTGGCCCTTGGCTCTCCCTTGGGAGGGGCCTAGAGCTCAACATAGATCCCGTCTTCCTCATCTTCTTTCATCTTGTAGTTACTGTCCAAAAGGTGTCCCTAGAATCCAGTGTGGGGAGGAGGGAACTGGGTCAGAAGCTCCAAGCAGATGCTCCTGCCAAGGAACAGTCCCCAGGGCACCTATCTCTTCTCAAGATCAACATGCAGCTGGGGAGCCACAGCAGTAGGACAGGCAGAAGGCTGCCGGGCCTTGCGTGGAAGCCATGTTAAGAGGCACCAGCAGGGGGTGCCAGAAACCCACACTTGGCAGCAAGCTCCTTTTGCTTTCTCAGTCCTGTCTCAACTTCCAAGGGACTAAGGCTCAAGGGCTGCAAGACATTGCCCTTTCAAGGCCTTGGGCAAAAGATGCCCCCACAGAGGAGAGCCAGGACCTGATTTTGAGGTGGAGGCAGTGGTGAGTCTGAGCAGGGCTGGGAAGGGCAGGCTTGGCTAGCTGAGGCCCTGGCATTCCTGCCCAGTCCAGCACCAGAGCCCCAGCTACATCCTGATGCTGTCCATGCATATGGTGGTGGTGGTGGTGGTGGGGTCCTTCATTCACTGCCTCCTCCCTGAAGAGGGGGCCTGGCCACCGTCCCACCCCACAGTGGCAGCTGTCACAGTCGGTGCAGGCCTGTCATTGAGTGTCAGGGTCCTGGAAACCCCAGGCCTCCACGGCAGCGATGAGGAAGTTCTCAGAGCAGAGGGGCTGGTTGTTGAAAGTGTCGCAGTGGCCTGTGCGACCCCGGTTCAGGTCCCCGTCGATGTAGAGCGCCTGGCCGCCCCCTCCACCTGCAGGATGCTCAGTCAGTGGCTGCCTTTATGTCTGGCATTTTCCCCAAGGTGCTTCCCTCCTGTCCTTAAGCATCTCCACTATCACTGCCCTGGCCCTACCAGAGACCTCTCTAAAACCACAGGGCTGACCTTCAACCCTCCAAAGCCCACCCGCCTTCAGCTGGGATCCAAATTCCAGGCTAGACTCCACTTCTCAGCTGGTTTACCCAGAATGCCTGTTCCTACTCCTGACCCCTTATGCCTACTTCCTCTGCCATCACAAGGGCTCTGCTTGTCCTTCAGGTGGGCTACCCGCCACCTGGGTCAGCAATGGCTGGCCCAGGGGCTTTGGCCACCGATGACCCCATACCCTTGTCCTAGGCTAAGTGATCCCAGCTTGAGGTAGAGGGAGGTGCCCACCTATGATGAGGCAGTCATTGCCCCCAGCCATGAACATGGACTCAGTCTTGGAGGGCAGGTTGAAGTGCCGAGTGGCTAGGAATGGCGAAAGGCGATCAGAAGGGTCTGAGGGTAAGGACATGGAGTGGCAGCGCAGGGACGAAGAGGTGGTGGTCTCCGAGGACAAAGGCTTGGTCAGCTCTGGGTGTTTAATGACCACCCACTCGTAGCGCTGGACCTCGGGCTGCAGCTGAGGGTAAAAGGGCAGCAAGAGGAGCTGGCATATGGTGCCCTGCAAGGCCCCTTCTGCCCACTTTCCTCCCACAAATCTTCACTGGAGCCCTCTGTGTGCGAGGCCTGTGCCGGGGCTGGGGTGACAGTGCCACACAGGGCAGGTAAGAGCCTGCCTGCTCTCAGGGAGCTCGTGGTCTAATGATGACAAACCAGAAGGAAACAAGAGGATTTCCTGTAGGTTAATGGCTATGGTGAAAGTAAACAGGGTCACATTAGTGGGGGTGAGGTGGGTGCTGGGCCTGTTGACCTCAGAGTCACCCACAAGGAGACTCACTTACTCTAAACACGAAGCATTCTCCAGTCCCAAAGAAGCCCAGTTTGCCTCCAAACTTATTTCTCTCACTCCAATCTGTTGACAGGTAAGCTCCACACACCTGGGGAGAAAGGCCCACGGGTGAGGCTGTGCCCTGCCTGCCCGCAGGAGCATCCCCTCACTCAGGGTCTGCTGAAAAGCTATGGTACTGGGGGGGATATTGTTGCAGCACCCCTGACCCCCACTCAAGGGCAAGGGCTGGAGGTGGAGAGAGCTGTGAGGAGTCAGAGTTTAGAAGGTGGGGGACTGGCAGTGAGAGTGGGGTGCGGGGTGAGTGGCTGCCCAGGCCACCATCAGCTTGTTTGGGATATTTTCATTTTGTTTCCCTCCCTGGCCCTCAAGCATGGGAATAAGTTCCATGTCCACATTCTGATTTTGGGCATCAACCCAGGGAGGCCCCTCAGATGAAAGCTTCCAGGAGGTACCCTGCTCAACAACATTCCCCCACACCCCACCATCAGCCAGCAAAGTGCTTGATTTCACATTAGACTCAGGATCCTCTGGTGGATGCAGGGTTTGCCCAAAGTATCTGACAACCAGTCACTTGTTATGACACAGACACCCAGGCTCCTCCTGGAGACCCAAACACAGAGTCTGGGACAGGGTAAGGAACCCAGAACTGCCATGGGTGCAGGTTTGGGAGCCAATGAACAAGAAGCCTCTGCTGCATGTAGATGCCCCTAGCATCGGGGCACATGAGCTCCGACCTCCCCAGATGTCTCAGGGGACTTTCAGGGGGGATAGCTAATACAGAGAACAAGGCCCTGATGACTATCTGTCAAGGGGTAGAGGCAGGTGAAGGCTGTTGACTCACCTGGTGTTGGCCCACTGTGGCGGGAGGAGGCGAGGCCTTGCTCACTAGGCATTTCTGCAATGCTCCTCTAAGCAGCCATGCTGTTTCAGGAGGGCCTGGACCCCCAGGAGAAACAGGGAGGCCCTGGGTACTTGGGGGTCAGATGGGGAGGCTGAATTCACTTCTCTGTGGAGGGTGGCTCTGCTCTGCGCCCCTAAGTGCAGGAAGGCTGGTGGAGGCTGCAGAGTTACCCACCCTGGGGCATAGGAGCAGCAGACTCCCCAGAACTCAGAGGCCAGGACCCCAGGCTCCCTCTGGTCCCTGCTCACCTCCTTTTGTGTGGTCTTGATGAGAAGCAGGGTGGGCTCATGTCCTTCACATTGGAAGAAGAACCTGGAAGAGACCACATGTGCTAGTCCTGATGGGCAAGTTATCCTGCACTCCTTCCATGTGTCACCTCCAGCCAGTGCCCACAGTGTCCGAGAAACCCAGGCTGTCCGGGGGTGGACAGGCCGGGGAACTGCCATTTCCTTAATCTCCTGGGGACCAGGCATGAAGGCCAAGGACCTGGCAACACTCTGGTTTGGGCACTCTTCTGAGCCAAGATGGAGCTCCCACCAGGTGGCCTGCAGGCTGAGTGGTTAGCTGCCCCAGGGCTGTCTGCCCTGCTGTGACACAGGAGAGAAGTGGCATGGCAAATAGCCCCCAATAGGCAGAGCCGCATGCCAGGTGCTTCAGGGAAGCAAGAACCAGAGGAACAGGTCCCTGCTCTAGGAAAGCTCAGAATGTTCTTGGGAGTCCAAGCATGTGGGAGCTGGGTGGCAGTGGGAAGAAAGCGAGGTTTGAGGCTGCTGCTGTGACGGCACCAGGTGCCCAGGGCTTGGCTAGTGGTCCTGGCAACTCTGCTTGGTCATCTCTTAGCTGGTCCCCCACAGAGGTGGGGGCTGGGTAAATGCACCTCCAGCTGTACTGTAACACTCATGGGGCTGCAGATGGTGCCTGCCACATGGGCTAGGTCGGCTCTGCCTGTGCCACCCCTGCCAGGTCATCCAAGCCAGAGTTTCTGAGGCCTGCCATCAGAGGCTTGAGGGGGCGGCTGCACCTGACAGAGCTGCCAGGGAGGCAGTGTGCCCTGGGGGGCCCCAGCGAGGCCCCCCTCCACCACAGGGCCAACCTGTTCCCAGCTTATGGACTGATGAAGTGTAGAGGGGAGGGGTAGTGAACCATTGCCTTGAGTCGTCCTCTCCTACAGTTCTGTAAGCTCCGCCTCCCATGTCCGAACACCTACATGGGGACCTGGAGCTATTATGTGTACAGCAATGACCTCTGAATTTGGGTGGCCTGGGAATGGAGAGAATCCCAGAAAAGGGTCTCCTGATTCTAGGGCCCCCAGGAAGAGGCCTCACTCAGGTGCCCAACTTAAAGGCCCATTTTCAGCATGGCCTCCCAGAAGCATAGGCAGGATGAGAAGCTGGGCAACTTCATGGCTCCCTCTACCTCTCCTGCACCACCTGGCCATCAGAATCCAGGCTTCAGGGCCTCGGGAGGGCAGGCCCAGCTTTCTCTGGCCACCTTGGCATTACCTGGTCAGGCTGTACCCATGCTGCAGTGAGGAGAAGAGCAGGAGGGGCTGACAGAGGGCGAACCGCTCAGGGATCCACGACCAGATGTCTCTCATCTCCTTCACACTGACAATCTCTGAGTGAAAGTTCTCCGCATGGACAGCCAGGTGCACAAACTGCCTGGGGAGAGGTTCAGAGCACAGCTTCGACTCCAGCCCTGACCACGTCCCCACCCCGGGGTGTACAGAGGCTCTCCTGGGAGCCAAGCCTGGAGGGGACGTCTCACCTATTCAGCCAAGTTAGAGCCTGGTCCTAGGTGCCCTCAGAAAGAAACAGTGGAGCTGTCCCCTGGAGCCCCACTTCCATTCCATTACAAAGAGGGGAGAGCACCCAGCCCAAGTAAGGACAAAAGCATCTTTTCTCTAAGAAATGGGGGCAGAAAGTGAATCAGCTCTTGCAAGACAATGCTGCAGGGCCAGCCAAGCACCAGTAAAGAGCACGACTGAGGCAGCCGGGCAGGCAGGCAGACAGACAGACAGACAGACAGACAGGACAGACAGGTGGTGCCTGAACATTGACTCAGAGACGGCACAGCTGAAGCCAGCCCTGAGAGCCAGCACAAGGAGCGAGGCCTTGGGACAGCCAGACTGGAAGACAGACAGAAGCCAGGCATGAAGATGTGATTTCCAGACCTACCTTTTAGAAAGTGAAACACTGAAAAACAGGAGGAAGTAACGGACACGAAGGAGGAGAAAAATAAAACAGACAAGGAGAGGTTACTGGCAAATACTGATGTCCAAGAGTGCCTGCCTTTGTCTCAGAAAAAAGGCCTTCACAGCTACAGTCACAGCATTTGCCACTGAGAAGGTCTCAGGACACCGTGGGCCCTTCCCACCCCTGCTACTCAGGGGTTTGTGCTCAGGGCAGGGGGGCCATGCCCAGCAGCCACAAGAATGGCCAGCGAGGGAGCCCAGAGCTAGAGGGGCACAGAAGGGATGCTGAGACATGACCCAAGGCAGCCAGCCCAGCCCACTGTTGGATCTTCTCACCCCATGGTCAACACCCAGTTTTTGTCTCTGCCATGGGCCTCGGGTCTGAGGATAGGACCCAGCACCTTCCATGCCCACAGCTGCCTAAGCAGCCTGTGGCTGTAGACAGGAAGGCCCGATCTCCTTTCCAGTGGTTTTCTATCCACGTACTGATGACTGCCTGGCAGTAGTAGACCAAGAGGCTGCAGAACAAGCTCATGCCCTAGGCCCTCGGGATGTATTCCTCCGAAGCCCTGCCCCACGAGGGCCCCAGCAGCCTGCCTAGAGGCCCGCTACACCTCAGCCTCAGGGGGCCTGCCTACCTCTTTTGCTTGACAGTGATGCCCTTCTGCTTCAAAGCTTTCTCATTGGCCATCTGTAGGAGCTGAATCTCCTTCCGAGAGAAGAGGCGAATGGCGAAAGCTTTCTCCAGCAGCTTCTCGGGAGACACAGTCTTGGCAATGTCCTTGACGAAGGCGCGGATGTCTTGCTTCACGTTGTCCGTCTCAAGCGGCTGCCCAGCTCTAACCTTGTGGAAGAACTTGAGGATTGCCAGTGCAACGCGGTACAACACCTTGTAGCCTTCCACCAGGAAGACATCGAAGACTCGAGCGAAGTAGTTGATAGGGAGCTCCCCGAACAGCCATCGCTGCCAGTCCGCATAAACCTGCAGGACGTCTTCCGACACAGCCACCATCAGCTTGTGGGCTGCCTGGCAGTACTTGTTCACCAGATCCCCAAACGTCATGCAGGAAGACTCGAAGGCCAGGAAGCTCTGGTCAATCAGCTTCTTGCTGGGGTCATTGCAGGCCAAGATGCGGCAGGCCTTTTCGAAGCACTCGGCCTCGTCGATGCTGTAGTGCAGCAGCAGGGCCACGACTGCGGGCAGGGCTGGGCAGAAGGAGATGTCGGGGAACTGGTTGGCGATGCACAGCAGGATCTTCCGCACGGCACCCTCGCCCCGTGTGTTTAGGCAGTAGCTGGGTACCTGCGTGTTGTCCACAAACTCGGGCAAAGGCAGGCTGCTGCTGCTGTGCTTGCCCACAATCTTGCCCACGATGTCACTGTACACACTGGCATCAGGTGTGACTGTGCGGCAGGGGATGTCCCGGATCAGGCGCTGATACACCTTCCCGCGCAGGGCATGGCTGTGGGCCCAGTAGCCCTGGCGTGCGAGCTGCTTTAGCTCCTGCAGTTCTGTGCAGCTCAGCTCCTTGGGTCCCAGGTCCTGGATGGCAATATCCATCTTGTCTCTGTCCACAAAGCAATTGTACCCTGGGGAGTCCATAATGTAGAGTATGCCCGGAGAGATGGCCCTTGGATGCCAGGAGGGGGCAAAAAGCGGCTAAATCCTCCAGCCCCCTTTCTGAGGCTCTTCTGCTAATCTGTTTGCCATCGCATACCCTGTAGGATTAAAAACCACACTTAATAACACGTGTATAAAGGTTCACATTTCAAGGACCATGTTTTTGTTCGAATCTTTCTATAAAGTATTATAAGGGCTTCCATTTAAAATAAGTGGATATTCTGAGAATTCACTATGAACTCTGAAAGTGTAATGTCTTTTCATAGAGCTTATAAAGTTACTGGAATAGGTCACACGGATTATGAATAATGAATAATGGGAGGCTAGAAACAAGTTCCTGGAAGGGCTGAAAGCAACTCTCGGCTTGGGGGCAGGTGGCCCGTCAGGCTTCCACACACCACCACCCTGTGGCCTATGGGCCTTCTAAAGAGGAGCGACTGGTTAAGACGACTCATTTAACTTGAGATGCTTTGTTTCAGTTCTCGAAGACTTCAAGTCTTTAACCAGTTGTGTATCATGAGGAAGACATACACCTACTCTGCCCCACTGTCCCCGGGTTAGAATTTGGAGGCTAGCTCCTAACTTTCTAAAAATGCCAGCTAGGTTTCAGGCAGGCATTCCAGAGGAGAATTACTGGGGCTAAGACATGAGGGCTAAGAAATAAATGAAGCTATTGTCACAGCTTCAAAATTAAACATTTCTTTCATAAACTATATAAATATCTAACCAATGAACTGTATACCTGAAACTAATTTAAAAAAATTAGACATTTCTGCGTCCAAGTAAGTCATATGTATTGGGGATTTGGTGCTGTCTCTCTATTAGGGATAACTACTGAAATGCAGGCAGACATTTAAAAATGGGTAAAATGTACTATTTGAGACTCTGTCACTACAGGTGGACAGCAAGACAGAAGTCTACTGTTCAGAATACCACAACTTAACATCTGTTTTTGCTAAAGGCTACTCTCCTCGGCATAAAAGTACAACAGTCCGCCCACGCACCTCAAACTAATCTTTCCACCTGGGATGTCACAGGGTTTACTTCAGTGAGTTTTGGTAAATGACCAGATCATTCCAGTTTCTCTTGAATCTAGAACATTCATCTGAATATATAAAAAGTAAAGAATACGTTAAGAACATTGAGTGGAAAGTGTACTGTAAAACCTGTCTTGTGAGAAGATGTCTTTTTTATTTTTTAGGGGAGACAATCCTTGGTTGATTTCACAGATTGCAAGGACTTTGTCAGCTTACAATCCTTATTATTATTATTTTTTAATTTTTTTACACCTACAGCACCTGGTCTTCCTAGGTGGTCTCCCATCTAAGTACTAACCAGGCCCAACCCTGTTTAGCTTCCGAAATCAGACGGGATTGGGCTTGTTCAGGGTAGCAGGGCTGTAGACCAGAAGATATCTTGAGAAAGCACTTTGATATGGTTTTTTTTTTTTGGTCATAAAATATACATAACAAATTTACCATTTTAACCATTTTAAGTGTACCATTCAGTGGCATTAAGTACATTCACAGTGTTGTACAATATCACCAACATCTACCTCCATAACTTTTTCACCTTCCCAAACTGAAATTCTATGCCCATTAAATGCTAACTTCTTGTTCTCCTCCCCGCCCGGCAACCACCACTCTACTTTCTGTCTCTTAGAATCTGATGACTCTAAGTACCTCACATTAGTGGAATCATACAATATTTGTCCTTTTGTGCCTAGCTTATTTCACTATCATAATGTCTTTTTTAAAAATGTAAGATTTTATCTTTTATTTATTATTTTTATTTATTTATTTTTTACACCTATAGCACCTGGTATTTCTAGGTGGTCTCCCAACCAAGTACTAACCAGGCTCAACCCTGCTTAGCTTCCGAGATCAGACAAGATCGGGCGTGTTCAGGGTGGCATGGCCGTAGACAAGACCTTATGTTTTTAGAGTAGTTTTAGGTTCATAGCAAAATTGAGAGGAAGATACAGAGATTTCCCATTTACTCCTCCACCCCCACAGGTCTAATTTCCTCCATTATCAACATTCCCCATCATGCGTGGTACATTTGTTACAACTGATGCACCTATATTGACATATCATAATCACCCATAATCAACAGATCAATGAGAGTTCACGCTTGGTGCTGTACATTCTGTTTGGACAAATGTAAAAATGACATGTATTCTCAATAGAGTATCATATAGAGTATTTTCACTGCCTGAAAAATCTACTGTGCTCCAACTATTCATCGCTTCCCCCATTTATAAGAATCCCATTCCTTTTTGTGGCTAAATAATATTCCATTTTATGAATAAAACATAATTGGTTTATCGATTGACCAGTCAATGGACATTTGGGTTGTTTCCACCTTTTGGCTATTGTGAATAATGCTGCTGTGAATATGGGTGTACAAGCGTCTGTTCCAGTTCCTGCTTCCATTTCCTTTGGATATACAGTATATCCATATGTGGTTTTTATAGGGGCTTCCCTATTGAAAACATATTTAAATAGTTTTGACAACATCCATTTAATACGTCTCACTGGAAAAGTCTTGCCCACAGCAGAACTAGGTCTGCTGCCAGTGCTGGGACCTTCTTCCTCAGAAGGTCCTGTTTGCTTGGTCCTGGGAGGGAAAGCAGTGATTCCCTTCTTCCTCAGGTTCTGAAGGCCAGGTCAACAGGCCCACTCACACCCCCACAACCACGGCCAGGCTGTACTCCACAATCTTCCATGTGCAAATTACCTGTAGAGTTTAAATCTTTCATTCTAGGCTCTATGTCCACTAACCTCTGGAGGGACCCCAGGCTCATCCTGTTTGTGTGAAAAGAACCAGCTCCTTCTCAGAGCAATAAACGTGTTTATAAACAGAGCAAGAGCAGAGCAGGACAGCACCAACCCTCACTCAACTGGCATCAGATTCAGGTTGAATATTAAACTGGAAACTCCAAAAGCGATTACTACACTTTGTAAAGTTCCTTCAGAGAGGACCTGGTTTTGTTTGTTGCAGCAAGTAGCACAGGAACACGATGGATTCAGAGGGACTCCAAGGCAAGGATACATGCAGGAGACCCTGAATGAGCCCCCTACACCCCCACAGGCTTCCTCCCTAAGCCCCCATCCAAAAAGAGCAAGGCATTTCTGTGGCCAGGCAAACAAGCTTGCAATGACTTCCTCAGGCATCTCTAAAACCATGTCCAAGGTGGTTTTCTTAGGTTTCTTTTACACGAATGCATAATCACAAAAAAAAAAAAGTCAAAGAATACAGAATTACAGAGTAAAAATGTAAAATCCTGTTTACATCATCCCTTCGATCCTACTCTCTTCCACTAAGATAATCAACCACTGCTCACATGTTGGCGCATATCCTGCAAAGCCTTTTCTTACATTTACGCATTCGCAGCTGAGTTAGATTGCTAAGGCTGGCTACTGGGAAGGGGAAGTCAAGAGGTGGGAAAAAGATCAAAAACAAAATCATCCAGGTTGAATATTCACACTCTGGAGATAAGTTTCAGAGTTGAAGTGATGCTCTCTCTGGTTATTCCACCTGCAGTGAACGGCCATCATACAACACTGTCTACACCACCCGCTCCCATGCACAAAACAAGGCTTCACCTGTTCCCCACAGTCCTCCAGCTCCTGACAAAGGTCAGGGGAGAAAAGAGAGGCAGAAGCTAATATGGGAAATGATCCAGTTTCAAATCAGACAAGCCTAGCTTCAAAGTCCGGCTCCACCCTGTTCACCTGAACCTCACAAGAGCCATGGGTCTTCCTGGAATGGCAGGTGCTTGTCTGTAAAACGGAGTTGGTAAACACAACCCACCTCACTCTGCATTAGTCCCCACACAACACCTGAGGGCTGGGGTGTGTGCGATTTCCCACTCTCTCACTTCTACTCTCCCCAGCTCAGGCGGCCCAGGGCAGCTGGCTGGCCAGGGCCCTGCCAGCAGGTGCCCTGGAAAACCACTGTTCCCTGCGCCTTAGGAGTGGGAGGGAGGGAATGGTTTCTTACCACAAACACTGTACTCACCTAAAGGCCACACCCCCTGCTCAAGTTCACTGTAGAGGAATGGCGGTGGGGGTGGGGGCAGGGCTGGTCCTCTGAGATGGCATCACTCTCTCGGCCCTGTGGGACGGGGCTGGCCCCAGCTGTCAGCAGCTCCCTGAACTTGGAATGTAGGGAAATACAGTTGACCCTTGAACAACAAGGGTTTGAACTGCATAGGTCTACTTGTATGTGGATTTTTTTCAATACTATAAATATCTTTTCTCTTATGATTTTCCTTTTTTAGAGACAGCCCCTGTCTTATGATTTTCTTAACATTTTCTTTTCTCTAGCTTACTTTATTGTAAGACTACAGCATATATATATATATATATACACATATATATGTATGTATGTAACAAAATATATGTTAATAGGCTGTATGTCATTGGTAAGGCTTTCAGTCAACAGTGGGCTTTAGTAAAGTTTTTGGAGAGTCAAAAGTTATGTATGGATTTTTCACTGCATGGGGGGTGGGCGGGCCAATCCCCTGATCTCTCTTCGGGAGCATCCCCCAATCCCCCTGTTGTTCAAGGGTCAACTGTATTTTGTGCCTTTTGTCCTCGACTTTGGGCCTAGCCTGCGATTCTGGGAAAAAATGTAAAATTCCACTTAACATCCTGTTAGACTCATAAGGACTGCAGATATCGATCATTTTAGATAGTGGGGACATCACACAGCACGTCTGGAGTGCGGGGGCTACTTTAGTAAGGGTCATCAGGGCAGACCTCTCCCACTTTGAGCTGAACTGTTGAGAAGGAAGCAGCCAGAAGAACTGAGGAAAGGTCACTCTGGACAATGAGAAGAGCAAGTGCAAAGGCCCTGAGGCAGGTACAGACCTGTTGTGCTACGGGAAAGGGGAGCCAGTGTGGCCAGAGTACAGTGAGCGAGGGAAAGAGCAGCGGAGATACCCATAGCGTAGATCATGAATGAGGAGGCGTTTGGATTTTATTCTAAGCGTAGTGGGAAGGGATGTGATCCAACGGATGTGTTTAAAAGCCAAGTGTTGTCAGGATTAACTGAAACTGTTTATAGAAAGCACTCAGCCTAGGCTAGCATGCCAGGGCAGCTCAGGTGTCCCGAGGGCCTCTGTTACTGTTCCTTCAGGGTTCCCTGGCACTGGCTCAGAGACATCTGGGGAGTGATGAGGTTCTGATGCGTTGATGCCTGATCAGAGAGGCCTGAGCATGCCTGCTCCTCATGGGAGTGGTGTAGCCACAGGAAGCCACCACCAAGGTTCTCCCCGAAACCCACATAGGTCCCCTGCTCTCTCAGGGACAGTCCCTCCAAGCGGCCTCTCTCACAGACCTGTTTCCTGTTCCCAGCCAGTAGGCCCTTTCCAGTGACCTGCACATCCCTTTCCTTCACAAATACTATGCCTGTTTGAGAGTTTAGGCTACCTGATGGGAAACAAGTATTTCTTAAAAAGAAAAAGAAAAATGTAAGTGGAATGAATGACTCTATTTCCCCAAAATATTATCTTGCTATGTCAGTGAAACCTCCGTCCAACTCCCTGTCCTGTCATGATAACCAATGCTTCCTCTGGCCAAAGTACACTGTCCAGGGGTCTTCCAAAGGCAAGTTCATATCACACTCTGGTGAGACCCAACACAATAGGGGCCCCCTTCAACAGCTGCAGGCCCACAGCACCACAGAACCCCAAAGCGTGCCCAGAGAAAGAGGGTGGTGGCCAGCTGGGGTGAGAGGAGTCCAGGTCCCCTTGAGCCTGATGGCTGTGTGGCTCTGGGTACGGCCTTCCAAGCAGATTTCTGACCAAGAGCGGGGTGGGAGGGAAAGCAGATACAGAAGGAAGGACAATTCCTCATTGTAGACAGTGGGGCAGGAGACACCAGGACCAAGCAGCTGAGGTTCAAGCAGGACGCCCTCCAACACCATCCTCATGAACCACTGAACGCAAATCCCACAGCTGCTGGCTTTAGGCGATTTAGCTTTGCATGTTTACCTCCTTTAATCCTGAGGATGACCCCACGGTGCCAGGATTTGCTCCACTTTATAAACGAGGAAACTGGGATACAGAGAGGTACCCAGGGATTCCCAGGCACTGAGAGAACTATC
>NW_024349798.1:4606214-4620918 GCF_902729225.1 Pteropus medius | reverse complement strand
AAAAGAAAAAGAAAAATGTAAGTGGAATGAATGACTCTATTTCCCCAAAATATTATCTTGCTATGTCAGTGAAACCTCCGTCCAACTCCCTGTCCTGTCATGATAACCAATGCTTCCTCTGGCCAAAGTACACTGTCCAGGGGTCTTCCAAAGGCAAGTTCATATCACACTCTGGTGAGACCCAACACAATAGGGGCCCCCTTCAACAGCTGCAGGCCCACAGCACCACAGAACCCCCCCCCCCAAAGCGTGCCCAGAGAAAGAGGGTGGTGGCCAGCTGGGGTGAGAGGAGTCCAGGTCCCCTTGAGCCTGATGGCTGTGTGGCTCTGGGTACGGCCTTCCAAGCAGATTTCTGACCAAGAGCGGGGTGGGAGGGAAAGCAGATACAGAAGGAAGGACAATTCCTCATTGTAGACAGTGGGGCAGGAGACACCAGGACCAAGCAGCTGAGGTTCAAGCAGGACGCCCTCCAACACCATCCTCATGAACCACTGAACGCAAATCCCACAGCTGCTGGCTTTAGGCGATTTAGCTTTGCATGTTTACCTCCTTTAATCCTGAGGATGACCCCACGGTGCCAGGATTTGCTCCACTTTATAAACGAGGAAACTGGGATACAGAGAGGTACCCAGGGATTCCCAGGCACTGAGAGAACTATCCCTGGTTTGTCAGCTTCCAGAGCACTCATGACAACCCTACGGTGCCTGAGACTCTCCTCCCGCCCAGGATGGCCAGCCCTATTCCATGCTCTCTCATCAGTAAGTCCAGGATTGGCTTCTCAATGCCACGCTTCTGTCCCAAAACACCACCCCAGGTCTGATGAATCATGAGACCTCAGCATTTCTCACCTCTTAAATGGGGATCATGATTTTTCCAAACAATTAGATTTGAAAACAAACTTGCTTTCATGTGACAAACACAGACCTTCATGTTTACCCCGGGCGATTCCATTTTAACCATCTACCAACACTGGGTGCTGCGCCCTCCTGTCTGGGCTGCTTTGCCTGGGTCCTCAGCACCCCATCACAACTCTGCTTGCTTCAAACTTATATTCATTTCACAGATTCTATTGAGTTGCCTTTTCTGTGCTGGGTCCTGGGCAGGGCGATAGGGATAAGACAGGAAAAGACAGCTCTTGAGGTGACTAATGATCATAGTCCACGTAGGAAGTGCCATGAGGCCAGACAGAGTCCTGGCAGACTACAAAGGCAGGACGCTGACTTCACATGAGCACTGCACAAGGAACAATGGTATCTGGAGTGTACCATAAAGATGGGAAGTTGGCCCAGTGCAGGAGGGAGGGCCGAGCAAGTTGGGGAGCCTCAGGCAGGTGGTGATGAGTGGCTGGAGGTCAGATGAGAGGGGACCAATGGCCTTGTGTGCCAGCTGCACTAGAAGACTGGACGTCACCCCCACATGAGGGAGCAGAAGGAGTCTAAGCAGAAGGTGACATGCATTTTAGAAAAATCCCCCTGGTGGACAAGGTGTGAGGAGGGCTGGGTTAAGGCTGGCCAGGGAAGACGGAGATGGGGTGAACCCGAGACTGACCATGGGTTGTATTCTACCAGATAAGGAGACTAATGGTGGGGGCAGTACCCAAGCACTGAACAGAGAATTCTGGCCCAAGGGCAGCATTTTGGTGAGGCAGAGGCAGCACTCCATTTTGAAGTTGAAAGTGCCTATCATGACATAGATGTTTCTCAGGCAAATGCTAGAGCAGCTCAGGTTGGAGGCAGAACCCTTGGCTGCTGTGCCAAGGTCCTGCCCAGAATCCCAGCCCTTGGCCCAGATGCCCACACTGGCTCCTGGACTTCTCTGTCACTCAGCCGACCTCACAGACGGCCCACACACATACCCAGATGCCTCCAAAGGGCCAACTATGGCCTCACTGGGCAAGAGGTACCCTTGTGCAGAGGGAGGCTGGCACTCACCAGGACTCCTACCCACTCCTATTGCCCGCTACGCAGCCCAGGCCTGACCACCACCCCACCTTGGGTGCAGGAACAGCTTACGGTCCGAGGAACCAGGGCTCCACTTGGCTGGGCCTTAGTCACTGTGCCATAGGACAGGATGGATGCGCTGTTGGTGTCAGCTGCTGTGTCTCAGTTCTTCCTCTCCAGTCTGAGTAATGCTGTATCCGTTTCCCAGAAGTGGGACCAGGAAAAAAAGAACTAAGCAGAAGGAGGCTGTAGCTCCAGCCTGGCAGAGGACTGGGTGAGAATGGAATAGGAAGGAGGGGCAGTGAGGGGCTCTGTTCTGGGCCTGAGGAGTTCTCATGACAAAGAAATACAGACTCTTCTCAGTTTCCCATAGTGGGATTCAAAATATTCGCTCTCTTGGTAGTCCCCAGTGAGGTGGAGTTTGCAGAGATGGAGCAAACCAGGACACAGCAGAATGACTGAGTCCCTTGACATCTATTTGGCATAAGGAGACAGGCATGCAGAGGTGATGTCACCTTACTCCAGCCCTCAAGCGTGTGAGGTCTGGGGATGAGAAAGACGCACATAGGACATGTTCACGGCCTGATGAGATGCTCAGGGTGCTGGCAACATGGGACAGCTAGCCAGGCAGGGAATGTGACAGCAAGACAGAGAAGGGAAGACAACCTATATATGGGAGGAGAGGGCATGTCTGGGTGGCTGAGAGTATGACTCAGCTTGCAGGAAATTTGGGTAGCGGGGCAGGTACTGTGGGACAGCTGGAAGGGCTTCTAGGCAGGAGAAAGTGGAGGGAGGTGAGGGCTCGGGATATGTCCCTGAGGTCATTCACCTTAAAAAATCAGAAGAGGTAGGAGGGGCCTGGGCGTGAGGGCAGGCCTAGAGCAAGATACACTCCAAAGCCGGTGATGAGCACCATCTCCTGTAATGTTATGCTGGAACCTTCTTCTCAAGCCTGAGTCAAGTCTCATATCCTCATGAGAGGCCAAGTCCTCCCACCTACTCATGGGGAGAGGCCAGGGAAACACCTAATCCCACCCCAGGAATTTGCTATGGCCCCAGAAACGCAGCTTCAGGACTTTGTCCGGAACCCTGGATGGAGGCCACATTTGTCTCCCCAGCCAAGGCCTCAGCTGAAGGATGACTCCCAAATCTTCAGATGGCTGCTGGTGACATGGTCACTGACTGAGGCGACCACTGTCACTGATCCCCATTTCCTTCCCTTAATGCCCTGCTTTTGATCCACCTCACCGCCATTCCCATCTCTCTTCCTGCTCTGGAACTTGTCTGTGGCAAATAACCCCTACCACCTCAGCCTCTCCCAAAATGTACCTTCCCCCGCATCCTGACCAGAGAGCAGGCAGCTCTCTCTAGGACCCTGCCCCACCTCCATCTCCTCAAGACCCTTATGACCCCACCTCCAGGCTTTCCCCAGGACCCAGCCTCCTCTCATTCCAGCTCATGGCCTCCTTCGCTCAGCTACAATCACTACAAGGTATTTAAAAGTTCAGTAGGTAGCCCTGGTGTAACGCTACGCAACCTTCCAAAGCCTTTATAAGCCCTTATATCTCTCCTGTTTTATCTATACCCTGGTCAGCCCTGGAAACTACTCCACCCAGAGTCACATATCACAAATACCCTGCTCTCTCCCAACTCGTTCCTAGAGCTCTTCACTGTCCTCCCACCTGTGTGACTCCATCTCTCTCATCAGCCCTTCATGGCTTTATGTCTTTGCCTGCTCAGCTTAGATCCATTCCGCCAAGCCCCTCCTGTGCTCCTGTCTCAACTACTGGAAAAACTCTTGGGGGAAGCCAGCCTGAAAATGCGCTTCTCCACGCCTGCACGCCAACTGTAGAGGGAAAAATCATGCTGCCCTGCTCATGACTTGGCAGCCTTTCTTGGCACACCTTACCAGCACCCTCTCCTATTCCCCGCACTAGTTTACGTAGCTCACCCTCTCTCCTGAGAATGGGGTGCAAGGCAGGAGCTTCTCCTCCTCTCTGACCCTGCACCCCACCTATGGTCATGGATCTCACCTCCTAAACCCCAACTCCCCTGCATCTTTAATGCTACACAGGCCCCAAAACAGCCACCCGCAGAACCCAACACTCCACTCCAGCTCTGTCTCTCCTCCTGTCCTTCCCAGTCAGCTGCTAGCGAAAGCAGGCTACACCCGTCTCCCACCCGCTCCCATCTTCACTGCCCAGCTGCCAGAGCATATGACAGGCACCCTTAGGTCCTTATCACCCTGAAGCACACCCCACTGCTCTCAACTCTTCTCTACATGGGCCTCCTGAAACCCCTTCTTTGTGTCTGTCTCTTCACCTCTGGTGGATGACACTCCTGTCCCTCTGCCTGCCTCTTAAATGTCCCTTTTGCAGTAGTCCATCCTCTTCTCAACCTAAAATCCTCTTGTAAACTCAAGTCCCGCACCTCCAATGGCTTTCCTGAACATCTCCCATCCTCCACACACTCCTAGTGACTCCAAAGTGTTCAGCTCTGATTCCCAGTGTGCTCTGCCCCACTCTCTACCTGAATCATTTCCTGGTACCCACCCTCCCTTCCGGATCTGGCCCTACCTGCCTTCCAAAAGCAGCTTCAAGGAGTCTTGGGCACACAATGTCAACTGCAGCCTCCATGCCACACACACAGGGCCACATCTATGGTTGGGAAGGAATAAAGGCAGGACACACTTGTTCGCCTTTCTCCTCTAGGTTCAACCTGCTTGAAGCTTCAGCCCAAATGCCCTCTCCTTCACCAGCCCTTCCCGACCTCCCAGGCAGGGCTTAGGCCACTCTGGCTGCACTCTACCCCTCCTTTCCCAAATCTTTTAATTCTTGGCATACCATTGTGATGACCTGCTTATGAGCCCAGCTATTCTACTATACTGTGACTTTTGAGCCCAGGCGTCTTGCACCATACCTAGTGTACTCATGAAGGAGGAAACAAGAGGAGGAAACAGATGCAGACTCAGAAAAATCCTGAACCACTCGTGCCCAAGAGGAAAATTTAATTCTAAATAGTAACAACAGGGAGCATTCAGCAACTTATTCCAGGCATGTGACCTTCCCAGCAGGCACTGTCAGGACAGGAAGGCAGGCCAAGCTCTGCCCCTGCCCTGAAGCAGAGCACAGAGATTTTTCAAATATTAATGGCAACTGGCATTCCACAGTGACTATCAGGCAGCCAATTCCTAGGGAACTTGATAGTGGCCCCTTTGCTAGTAGCACACAATGGAGGGCACGTGCCAGGTACAAAGAGTGTAACCATTAACGGCTTTAGGGGTTAGTCACAGCACTGCAGGCTAGTTGGCTGGCCTGTCTCCCTGGCATCTGTCAGAAGTTCAAATGCAGGTCTTAGCAGTGGATCCTGAGCCTAGGGCATAAGGCCTCAAGCAGGGCAGAGACTCAACTTTGTTAACCATTCAAAACAGTTCCCTGTGTCCCTTTTTTTGGGCAGAAAACCTTTTCCCCAGCCTGATCTGGTCCACTCACAGGCAGGGGCAGGGGTTGGAATGGTGATCTGCTAATTCAGGATCTTTATCTTCTGAGCTCAAAAGGTCCTCCCAACCGCCAGGTCTGGAAAACACCCCCTAGGGTATAGGATAAACCAGCTAGCTGCAATAGAATGACAATCAGAGGTAGAGAATTCAGCAGCATTAGAGTTTTAACTAGTTAGAATTCCAAGCAAGGTACCTGTGGAAGGCTGGGCACATAGCAGGTTCTCCACAAGTATTTTTAGACCTGACAACAACAGAGCTGGGCCAGGAGGGATTCTTGCAGGTTTAATCATTTTAATAGGCATTTGAGAGACACTTCCGGAATGCTGGTGTACCAAGAGCTGAAATACAAAGATGCGAGACCCAGACCCAGCTCTCAATGAGCTTCTGGCTGTGGGGATATGGGTATATTGGCCATGCCAAGTCAGGTGCAGGTGCTACAAGAGGAAAGCACAAGGTGTCTGGGCCCCCAGCCCATGAGGAAAGAGGGGTTTGGAAGACTTCCTCAGCCAGCGCTGCCCCAGCTGAGTCCTGAAGGATGAGGTGGCAGGAAGCAGATGAAACAGCATGGGTACAGGGCAGGGCCTAGGGGAGCAGAGCTGCTCAGGGGCTGGCAAGCCCTTTGGCTCTTTAAATGCTGAATGCCATTTGTGGCTCAGATTAAAAGACAATTCTACAGTCCAGGCTCACAGGCTTCAAGAAGCCAAAGGGCCTCAGACAGAGGCTGCTGAGGAAGCTCAGTGGTCCTGCTTGCTGGGAGGTGGGGAGGGGACATCCAGGAAGGCAGGGAAGGATGCCAGAGACAGGAGGAGTTAAATTATACACCCAGATCCTTCTAAGGACCACAGGTTTCCCAAGATATGAAGGCTGAAATGACTCTTGAAGGATAAGAAATAACAGAGGAGAATTAGAGAAAAGGGCAAAATGACTCAAGGAAAGGCAGAAGGGACAGAGGTGAGCGAAGCTTTTGGTGGGATGCAGGTAATGAGTTACATTTCGAACACTACACAGGGAAAGGCTTTTATTGGTAACAGAATTGCCCATTGATAAACAGCCCTCAATGTGTGAGGTACCCTGTTAAAATTGTGTATCAATTAGGCAGACACACAGTTTCAGATTATGGGGAACAGGCCACGCAATGTGTAGTGTGTTCTCAATCCCTTATAAAAGGAGAGAGCACACCTGGGTGGGATGGAGGAAGAAACCGTGACTGCTCACAGGTGACTCCTGCCAGCAGATCCTTGTGCAGTACCCAACCAGGCAGGGGGACATAACTGTACAGGACAGAATGAGAACTTGTCTCACAACCCCTAAGTGAGCAGGTTATCAGACAAAAATGGGTTCTTTCACGATATCAGCCTTTCCTCACCCTCCATGCCCCACTCCCAGTATGGGAAAAAGACTGGGAGGAGCCACCACACACTTCTGTATCCTCAATAGGGTCTTTCCAAAGTCTCACCTGCTACTAATGCTGAGGTACCTCACAAAAACTGGGCCTGGAACGAGAGCAAGGGGACCTGGAGAATTCTGCAAACTTGGATCTATCTCTGGGTCTGAGAAGGCCTTTTTTTCAGAGATCTAATTGTGAGAATGCTCTGAGAGGACCAACCCCTGGTCCGGAGGGAAATGTAGTCCCTTTGAGATGAGTGACGATCTGAAAGTTTCTCAAAAGGCAAATAAACACATGAGACAGGAAAGTCCCTGGAATCAATCATGTGATTTTGCACCTTTAACATCTTACATCTTGCCACTTACTCTAACCAGCAAACTGGGGCTTTGTCTCAGAAATAAAAAAGCCCACTATCCTGCCCCCGTGCCCCCAAAAGGCAAGGGGTTATTAATCAGACTTCTGTTAGGCAGTCTACTTTGTTTTACAGACATAAAGCATTAAGTGCCCCCAAAGTTCAGTCTTCTTTTTCTCACTCCACACACTCTCCTGGGAAGGCCCCACCCCACTACTCCCTGGCTTCACTACCACACAGAAAGGAGTCCCCCAAATTCTCTCAAGCCCAGCACACTTAGTGCCAGACCAACATATATCCACCTACTACTGGGGATCTTAATGACCTTCAACTCAACATGTCCAAACTAAGTCATCACCTGCCCGCAAGCCTGTCACCTTCCTGCACACTGTGTGGCATGAACCTAGCTGCAAGTCACCCAATCTTGGACTGTTCCCTAGGTCTTCCTTTCCCTCTAGCCCTTCCTCCATCCCTACTGATATGTGTCTCATAGTTTTGCCCAGCTTTCTGCACTCCACTGCCCTTACTTCCTAGTGGGCCTGACATTTCACTAGATGTTCTATGGTGGTCCCTTAACCACTCTCAACTCAGTACAGCCTTTCATCAATCCATCCTGGCTACCACTGCCCAGTTACCTGTGGAGAACACAATCTGATTAGTCACTCACAGACCCAAGATCCCTTGGTGGCTTCCAACTGCTCTCAGGGTACAATTCAAACTCGGGCCGGTACTCAAGGCCTCGCCCGATGTGCCACCAGCCTAGCCCCTTAACTTTGTCTCCCCCTCTTTACCGCAACCACCAGAGCTGCCCGCTAATACTTCTCCCAACAGCCAGTGAGTGGGCCGTGCCCTTGATACTTCACACACACTGTCTCTTTGACCGGAAGGCTCTTTCCTTCACAGGGTCTTGCTATTCCTATTCGTTCTTCATATTTAGCTTTCTGAGGAACCCTCACCAAAGGCCAACTGGATGCCACTCTTGTGCCCAAAACAAGCTCTGTCCACCTCTATGGGAGCACCTCCTACAGTGTCACAGTTCACTGGCCTGGCTCTTTACTGCACTATAAGTTCCTTAAGGGCAGAGACTTGCTCAACTTTGTAGCCACAGAACACAAGGCACAGGGCCTCCTCTTCATGTGAAGTACGATTTCAATAAACTTGTGTGGAATTAATTTTAAAACTCATCAAATAATAAATTCAAGTTGATTCCTCATAAAAGGCCTGAGGTTTTATTACCTGATATTATCTCCATTTGGAAAGTGACACTTGAAACAGCTGCTGAAATTGCTTCTTCGAGTTAAAAAGGGCTTTTTTCTTCCATGTACAGAGTTGTCATAACAGAAAAGGTATGCTCAAACAGGTAAAACATTGAACAGGGTAAATGTTAAGTGTTTTATAACCTGCTTCATTGTCCTTGTGTACTTTAAACCAGAAACCATCTAAAAGTAAACACTTAAATATGTCATCTGCAGTTGGCTTAGACTGTTATGAGAATTAGAAGCAACAATGCGTGCCCAAGGTCACTTGGCCTTTTGGACAGTCCTGGCAGGTGCGGTCAGCAAGGGCTGCCGAGGCCCACTGCCGGTGAACTTGCAGATCCAGGGGGTGAATTTTATTGTTATGAAAAGCCTGCCTAGATTATTAGATTACCTCCACATCCCCTGGAAGGTCACCCTTACTCTCATATGAAAACTACTACATCACCTCCACATCCCCTGGAAGGTCACCCTTACTCGCAGATGAAAACCACTACATTAGTTTTAGTACCTTGGTTCATTTCAACAACCATTCCAAGCCAGGCAATGGGGGAGCAAAGATGAATGCAAGGTGCCTCCAGCCCTGTTTACAGGGAGAGACAAGCTTCTAAACAGAGCACTCACTACGTGATAAACACTTCACTTAAAGGCTTAATCTGAGGGCTGAGAAGATTAGATGAGGACCAACCTTTAGAATAAAATGAAGCACATGTGGGGGTCATTCTACTGGCTTTAAACCTTTATAAACTCTAACATCTTTGTGAGGTTTCTTGATCTTATCTCAGTTTCTCCCAGCCTATATCCTTTAAAAAGAACCTGCATGCTTGTCTTTAAAACAATTAAGCAAACATTTGCAGGTGCCTACTATATGCTGAGGGCAGAAAGTGGAGATGGAGCCCCCACCCTAAAGTGGAGGAAATAGCTACATCTGCCCAATAATGGGGTAGTCTTTTTTTGAAATTACCTGAAAGTCCCTCCTGACTTTGAAGCAAACATACAGTGAAATGAGGAAAATCACCTTCGAGTGCTTCTATTGGCCCTGCAAAAGCAGACTAATGACTTAGAAGAAATAGCTGGAGAAGGACCACAACACCAGCATCACAACCACAGCCACATCCGCCACCAGGCCTGTCTCTCTAGCATCACTAATCTAACAGTCGATCTGTGCCTCCGCACAACCCAGGTGGTTCTTGGACAAAATTTGGCCTTTAACATCAGCCCACAGAGTGATAACCCAGGAGGCCCACAGCACATTTGTTTCCATACTGAGTAAGGTCACAGATGAAAGAAAACCTGTGTTCTGGCCACCAGCACCCCTGCCGGGAGAAAATCTTGACCAGGTGACGCCCATCCCCGACCTCCAGCTGTGCTTAGTCAAGATTCACAGAGCACAGGGCCCTGTGAAAATGCTTGTCTCCCAGCACAGCTGCGACATCAAGGGGGCAGTCAGACAGGGCTCAGAATCTGGGTGGTAATGTCATCCTTAGACAAGCAGAGAGCTGGAAGAGGAGCAGTTGTAGATCTTTGACAGCAGAACGTTATCAGAGAACATGTTGCAATTTCGAGTCCAGAAGAGGATTTCCTACCCCGTGGAGAAAGAGAGACGGAGTGACACAGCACAGCTCCTTCCGACCGACGCCTCGCCCTGGGCTGGCCAGCACAGACTGCTGCTGGTCGGGGGCGCCGGCCCTATCCCCGGGTTGGGTGTCTGGCGGGGCGGAGGTCGGCTCAGGCCCCACGTCGCGCCCCGCCCGGCGCTCGGTCCCCGGGGCGGCGCAGGGAAAGGCGGGCAGTGCCAGGCGGACAGCCTTGGGCCCGGGACCCCCACGCCGCAGCCGGCCCCCGCGCCCCATCTCAGACAGAGGCCCCTCAGTCTGGCCCCCACGCTCCTTTCTCGGCACGCCCCCGCCGCGATGACAGCCCGCAACCCGATCCCGCAGTACCTGCTGCGGTCCCCGCCACGCCCCCCGCCCGCCAAGCGGGCGGCGTACCCACCTTCACGGCTGTGCCGCGCGGCGCCGCTTTCTCTTCAGCTCTCCGCACGACTGAGCGCCGGCTTTCTGCGCACGCGCCCACGCGGTCCCGCCCCCGCCGAGCACGCGCTGCAGGCTGCCCACCCCAGGCGCCTCGGGTCTCGGCCACAGAGGGCTCTGGGCATGCGCGCTGACGCCCTGCCGCGGGGCGGAGAGCCTGCTCTGGCCCAGGACTGGCCCCGACACCCAGGCACCGGCTAGTGAGCGGTTCTCTCCCGCAGGAGCAGATTGGGGGGCAGGCAGCGGGGACCTGCCTAAGGCAGGATCTGGGGCTTTGAGAGCCGGGAGGGCTGCCTGCCGGAGTCGACGCCCCATTAGGCTACGTGTAGACGCGGGAACGCGCGTCTGCATAAGCACGATGTCCGGTCCTGAGCAGGTGGAGAAGGGGCGCAGAGGATATTCGGGGCAGGACCTTAGCGGAGGAGCCATGAGACTGAGACCTAGAGAGACAGCCAGACGGAGACAAGAGACAAGGACACAGCAGTCCAAGAAAGAGGCCGAACACAGGCAGAGACGCAGCGGTGACAGGGATGGACGCCCAGGGCATAGACAGGGTAGGCATAGGTGACAGACGAAACAGGACGCCGTCCCCGCTGGAGGAGGAGTCACAGCGCCCTCTGCGGGTCCTGGCAGGGGCGGGGGACCAGTGTCGCTAAGCTCCATAGGGGTCCATGGGAGTCTATGATGGTCACAGTGCCTCTCGGTGAATCATAGCGCTCTCTGGCGGATCACAGAGTCGGTGAGGGGGTGGAATCACCGCGGCTCTTGGGCGTGTTCTCAGACCTACGATGGATCCTCGATTCATAAGAGGGTTCATAACTGGGGGATGTCACAGTGCCTTTTTAAAAGGTTAGAACGCTCTCTGGGGCCCATGACATCAGGGGGAGGCGGGGCACAGATTCCCTTGGGGTGGTCGCAAAGCTCCAAAGAGTTGGCCACCACAAGGAGGTTCACAGTCTTATGGGGGTATCACGGTGCCCTGTAGAGTGGGCAGATACTGCGAGGGTGGGGGGACCAAGGAGTCCTCTAGGATGACAGCTGCCAGAAGAAGCCTTGAAAAAGCTCTTTGGGGCTATTTTATCCTTCTGGGTCGCTGTGTCCCTCATACATCTGGGCACCGGCGTGAGGCATAAAGGGAGGCGCCCGCAGGGTTGGGCGGGGGTCTAGATAGCGACGCGCGCGACGCGAGCAAAGACTCCTCTGTAGGCGGATGCACTGGCTGAAAGTGCGCCTTGATGTGGGAACAGCGCCCTTACGGTTCCCGCCCCGCCCGCAGGCTCAGGCTGCCTGGCAGCGGCCCCGCCGCTCGCGCCGCTGCAGCCTCCGAAGGCGCCGCGTCCACGCGTCGCGCCAGGGAAGCACAAGACTCCCGCGGGCAGCGCTGAGCCCGGGCCCTCGGCCCCCCGAACCCCCGACCGCAGTTCCTGGCTTGCCCCCTAGCAGCAGGTAGCGGCGCCCGGGCAGCAGGCGTGGGCAGCCACAGGCCGCATCCCTCGTGGGCACCCACAGCGCGCTGCTCCCGCGCCGCGCGCGCTCCTCGCCACTCCGGAACACAGCGAGCACAGCCACTGGAAAGCGCGTCCACGAGCCACGTGCCTCGCCGCGCGCGCCCACCGCCACCTGCACCGCTGCGGGAAGGAGAGACGGGGGCAGGGTCAGGCGGGGAGGGAGTGGATCACGCAGAGGAAGACAGAGCACTCACGGCCGGGTGGGAAGGCGGGGAGGAAGGACACAGAGGACACCCACCGGCTCGGGGCAGGCACAGAGAGGAGACTCGCAGCAGCAGAACAGGCCAGCAGGGGCTGCCCGAGTGGGGCCAGCAGAAGTGGGGGACCGGAGGGATGGGGGATACCTTGGGGCCCAACAAGAGTCAGGGTATCCAAAGGGAAAGTGGGGAGTGCAAGGTGAGAAGGTTAGGGGCAGGAGGCTTGAGGACTGCCTACCATAATCCTTCCTGCAGAACTTCTTCAGGCTGATGCGGTAGCTGCCACGGGCAGGTTTACAGTGCAAGTCGCAGTCTGGGGAATGAGGAAGGGTAGGGCTGGCATAGATTCCCACCTCCTTTCCCCCACCCGCTCCTTCTCTCCTTGAACTCATGCTCCCCTTCCCCTACGGACATGCCAGTCTGGAATCCTGGTCTGTGTCCACTCACCTTCGGGCTCCACAGGGCTGCTCTCTTCAGTGGGTCCAGGGACAGGGGTCTCTGTGGAGAGAGTGAGGGAAGGGCCTGCATTCGAGGAGGACAGGGATATCTGCAGGGCTCAGGGGGCAAGTAGGCAGCAGCGGGGAGATGGGGTGGCCTAAGCAGGGCAGGATCACTCACTAACACAGGGTGCCACCGGAGAGCGGCTCTGCTGGAAGCCAAGGGCACAGCGATTACAGGTGAGGCCGGTGACACCGTCCTTGCAGGGACACTGGCCTGTGGTTTGGTTGCAGGTTTTGCCAGCAGCACCAACAGGATGACAGTCACAGGCTGAGGACAGAGGTGAGATGATTAGAAACCCATCTGGGGATATGAGAGATTAGAGGGTGAGGGTGTGCAGGTGGCTAGTGCCAGGCTCACCCCTGCAAGCACGGCGGTCACTCAGGGCACGACCTGGGTCCCGATAGAAGCCCTCCCGGCAATAGTGGCAGTGGCGGCCAGCAGTATTGTGCCGGCAGTTGAGGCAGACACCGCCACTGCGGCGGCCGGATAGTCGGTACAGCTCCATGTTGAAGCGGCAGCGGCGGGCATGGCCATTGCAGGAGCAAGCTGCAGGGAAGTATGGGTCAGGGGCAGGCTGGCTGGGTCCAAAATCCCCAGGCCACCCTCCAAGGCCTCACCAAGGCAGGCGTGGGCTTCCCGGGCCGTGGCCCGTTGCCACGGCCTGTCGCAGTAGAAGGGCTTGCAGCGGCCACAGTCAGGACCCTCCGTGCCATGCCGGCAGTCGCAGATCAGGTGGCCCTGGGTGTCCAGCAAGCACCGGGAGGCATGCCCATTGCACTTGCAGCGCCCGCCCACCTGGAGCTCAGTGGCTGAGTAAGAGTAAGGGACCATGGCTGGGGGGTCCCTGGTGTCCCCCAGCATGGCAGGCCTTGTGAGCACTACTCGAATGTCCGTGGCGGTCACCCAGTCTTGGAGCACCGGGCTGCTGTCCAGATCCAGGCCTGGTGGGCTGCTGTCCTGCACGCTGAAGGCCAGAAGGCCACCACCATCCGACTGGGCCTGGGGCTCAGGGAAGCACAGGGCTTCAGGCCCTGGACCAACTAGGCCACCGGCAGGGGCAGGCAGGCGGCCGTAGTCCAGGCCACAGTGGGAGGAGAAGAAGCCCAGCGGGGCCCAGCTGCGGCCGTGATCCTGTGACTTGAGCAGGGCCACCGAAGTTGGGGGCGTGGAACAGAAGCGCAAACTCACAAATACCAGCTCAAAAGCCTTGCCCAGGGGCACTGTAAGGGTCACGTTGAGGGGCACCTGTGTCAGCCAGTCCGAATGCCAGCACATTGGGCTTGCGGTGCCCCCTGCGGAGGTCAGGAGGGCTGTTGGGTGTGCCCGCCGCGGGTCCGAGGCATCGCAGGCCCGCGTGGGCGGCCGCCCGCACGTGCTGGACGCCAGCACCTCACGGCCCAAGGCCGCATTCACCAGGCCGGGCACACAGCCGCGGGGCGCACCCCCCTCGTCATGGCAGGGGTCGGCAGGCGCTGGCGGCCCCGGGCTCAGCGCGGCGGAGAGCGTGCCCGCGGTCAGCAGCAGCCCCCAGGGCCAGCCAGGCATGGCCGTTGCAGCCGTAGGTGAGTCAGCCGGCCAGGGCCCCACACCGTTGCGTTCGCGGGGAGAGAGACCGGGTCCGAGGCTCTGCCGGCCCCCCCGCAGTGCCGAGCAACCGCAGCCCCGGGACGGCCCCAGCCGGGGCCCAGAGGTAGGAGCAGCCACGGGCACGCCCCGGGCCAAGCGCAGCAGCTGAGATGTTGGCGCGTCCTCCCGCTGGGCCTGGAGCGATGACAGGCGTCGCCCCCGCACCCGGCGGCCCCGCCAGCAGAGGCTCCACCCGCCGCCCGCCGCTCGCACTCACCCACGGAGGGTCGGGTGGAGCAGGTCTCCCGGCCTCCCGGGAAGGGCCGAGGGCGGGCGGGGCCTGGGGCACCCCGGCCGCCGCCTCCTCCCAGCTGCAGCGAGGGCGAGCGAGCTGTGCAAGAAGGGGGTGGGGGGCGCAGCAGGAGCAAGCCCGAGCCCAGTGGGGGCGGGGCTGCTGGGGCCGGG
>NW_024349798.1:4529249-4606174 GCF_902729225.1 Pteropus medius | reverse complement strand
GGCCCGGGAGCCGGGGGAGGGGCCGGGGAGCCAGGAATGCACCGGCGGGAGGGGTCTGAAGGGGGCGGCTCAGCCACGCAGCCTGTGGGGGGACCACCCAGCAGGGTCCCCGGCCCGCAGCCAGACTGACTGCTCCTGGGGCTGTGCAACGTTCTGGGCGGGGGTCTGGCGGCCTTCTCCCTCAGGCTCATCATGCAGGTTGGGCTCTGGGTCTGAAGGCTGGAGCCCAGATGCTCCCTAATGTCCATACAGAGCGTACTCAGGCCAGGGGGAATGAAGACGTGCTGGTGATTGTGGGGTGCCCTCAAGGCAGCGGTCTGCTCTAATAGAAAGAACCTAGGACTGGGACTAATTTTGAATCCAAGCTGCTTCAATTTCCAGCTGTGTGGTTCAGATTCCTTAACCTGCCCAAGCCTCAGTTTCCTCTTCTACCACATGCCTGTTATTCAGCTTTGCTGAGTTGTGAGTTGTGCGGGAGGAATTTGGTGAGCTGCAGGCTCAATAGACTTATGTCCCTGCTACCTTATGTTCAGGAAGAACTGCACCCCTGGGACTGGCCTGAGCTCATCTAAGGACTGAGGCTAGTGTCCCCTACCCGAATCAGGCCAAACACTGGTCCCTGGGTCTCCTAATGTTTTGTTGCAACATTAGGATGAGCCCAGCCCTTAGAGCTGGCAGAGAAGTGAAAGCTGTATGTGTGGGGGTACAGTCCACTAGGTGGCAGGGCCCCTTGAGGTTGACGGGCTTCGTCACCTGTGGAGAGGTAGAGAGTAGGGTTTGATCCATGGTGAGAGCTTAGTCACAGATGGCTCAGTGTCAGAATCCCTGAGCTTATCCCACAAACCAGCAGGTTTGGGCAGGGAAACTGAAGCAGAAGCCCAGCTTGGTAATCTAGATACCAGCTGGGGATGGGGCAGCTGCAGCTGAGAGTGGCCCCAGCCAACAGGGGCCGTGAATCACTCCGGACAGAGACCTCTTCTCAACTACCTTGAGATCCTTGATGGAGAGGGGCCAAGCATCCCAGGAGGCGTTGGCCTCATGAAGAAGAGCAAGACACACCAGCACATGTCCATCTGGGACAGCTCTGAGGCCTGAAGGTTCAGCTGGGAAGCTGAACTTTAGGCCAGCCTCTGCAGCTGGTGGAGGATGCAATGTGGGTATGTCTATGTAAGTGGAATTGCCACCCTCTGCAGGGCCTGAGATGCTGCAAGGACCCATAAGAAGAGGATGAAGAGAAGCAGAATCCTTGTGCTGTTTAGGAGAGGAGGGGCAGGAGGACACCAAAGCCTCCCAGGGGAAAACAAAGAAGAGGGAGCAAGAGGGCTTGAACTGGGAGAAGCAGGAAGACAGAGTGATGGGGCACCTGCGGTGACTGATATCCTCTGCTCAAGCCCTTTCCCAGAATGCATCAGCATAAATGTAGGGTATGTGGAGGGATGGATGAGATGATGGGAGACTTTGGAAGGACTGAGCCAGGAGAGTCACAGGGGCTGCTGGACTCTCCCTTCACCTCTGGCAGTAGCAGCAGGAAGGCTGTGAGTCTACCCCCACTTCACCGAACAGGTGCCACAAGGCCACATCCCTCAACTTCCCAATAAAGAGAATGTGTCCCTTACAACAAACAGTCATGCGTGGTGCATGAATGAGGGTGCTGGCAGGGTGCATACACTGCTCCAGGATAGGTCAAGTCCAGAAGTAATACCTTCCCAACTACCCTCTTCAAGGCCCTTCTGGTCTCCATCCTCAACCACTGCCTGGGATGAAAAGAGCGCTGGTAGGGGAGTGGGTGCTGTGATAGACCTTTGTAGGACTGTTAGAAGCAAGACAACTAGCTGGCCATGGTGGGGATAAATGCCCAGGGGTTCCACAGGGCCTGAGACAAGCCTCCAAGGAAACTCTGGCTTTATGGACTTCAGGACTCCTGCCAGAAGGGAGGAAGCTGGGAGCAGGGGGAGCAGCCTCTCCCCTCCTTTTCAACCTTGGAGTCTGTCTGCAGCCTAGCTTCCTCTTAAGTTGCGGCTAGGGTCTGCCAAACATCTGGTGTCTTCTGATGTGGGTGGAAGGAGTCCCTCCGGGCTAAGCCTGATGTGAGCATTCATGGAGATCAGTCCTGGGCCCCAGTGCACCACCAGCTCCCCAGGGAGGAGGGTGCAGGCAGCACGGCCTCTTCCCTGGAATGGCCCCCTCTACACACATTATCTTGGCTGCAGGGCAGTCCTGGCAGATGGTGTAATGGGAGTTAAGGGGGCCTTCCCTCACAGGCCCTAGCCGAAGCTCATTACTCCCTGTGGACTAAGCCAACTGTCCCCAGATCCCCGCTGGGGCCTCTCACACTTCCAACTTCTTGGCTGGCCTTGCCCCCTCCTGGCACCTTAGAAGAGGCTCCACCTCCCTGCCCCCACCTACAACTTCTCAGGCCGCTGCACTGTCACGTATTGCACATTTATATATTGAGTGCCTATTATGCCTCGAGGAGTTTCCAACCCAATGAGGAAGACAGACGGCTGGTGGATGCTGCGCCTCGCCCAGAGAAGGATGGTCACGCCGCCGCCCTGCACCCTGCATACCCCTCATGTCCCGCAGACTCCCGCCCGCGCAGTGCTCGGCCAGGCCTGCTCTGCGGACCAAGCAAAACACAGAAAAGTAACATTAGGTGGAAAGGGGGGTGCGAGATGGGGATAAACCTATCCGGGATGAGGAGGGAGATGGCTTTGGAGCCCCCTTCCGACCGCGCCTTCCAAATGTTTGGAAAAGAAAGATTTAATGAAGGTGTCTGGGGAGGGGGCTTCCGTGAACCCGGAGCACTGCGCTTGCCAGGTCCGGGCGACGTCCGGGGTAAGGAGGCGCCCAGATTGCTGCAACCTTGCTGGAAGGGGGCTCTCGTGGATTCCCGCGCCCGGCCCTCCGTCGCCGTTGCCACCAAGCTTGCCAGCACAGAAAGGCGGCGGCTAGGAGCCCGAGGTCCGCGCCGAGCGCGGCCAGCGACGCGCCTTGGGTCAGGTCCAGGTGGGGTCGTTGCAGCGAGAAAATGATGGTCACGGCGCCGAAAGGCAGGATGTAGTGCAGCCTCGAGCTCCTTGCGCAATCGGTGGTGCAGAGAAATGCATGCAAGGTTGGGGGGCGGGCGGCGGTGGTGGGAGGAGCCATCCGGCTCGCTCGTGCCGCCGACGCGGGGGCAGCGTTCGGGTGGATTTGGGCGCCCGCGCAGTCCCCGCTCCCATGTCTGAGCAGATTGGCTGAGGACGCAGTGACGCCCTGCGGGGACAGAGGAGTTCGCCACTGCCGCCTACAGACTTGTGTGGAACCAGGGTACGCAGGCGCTAACCTGGAGGGATTTCTCTCTTCCTACTCTGGCTGGCGCCTTGTGTCCCAGACCTGACCCCGTATGCTATTCGTGGCACCTCCCTGCTGTCCAAGAAGGCCCAAGCCCCTAGCAGTCTGCCAGGCCACTACCAGTGCCCAGGACTAGCCCCGGAGAGGTGGGTCTTTGGGGACCCATCTGGGCTTGACTAGGGATCCAGGTGGACAACATCCTTGCCCTTGTGAGGCAAAAGTACAGTAGGGAAGGTGCACAACAAACCAAGTAAACTAGTGGATGAAATAATTGTGGATACCATCTGCTATGGAAACTGATTCTGGGGTGGCCAGTAAGGGTGGTGATTGGTGATAGAATTCACCCTGAGGATTAAGGGTTCCTCGAGATTTGAACACGTTGGCAGCAGCTCTGGAGGCAGTAAGAGTAGCAAGGAGGAGGCGGCTGTCCCTCAGGCTCCCGGCTCTCTGCAGTTCCTGTCCTGGGTACTGGACAGAGCTGTTCTACTCCCTGGAGGTCCCGGTTGTTTCCTTTTCTACTTTGTCATTTGGACCTCAGCAGCCCTCAAGACCCAGGACTCTGTGTCAGAGGTTTCTAGCCTACTGGACTATGGGGCCACTTACAGGTAGGGCCTCTTGCAGGGGACATGGAGCCACCTTGAGGCTGCTTCAACATTGTCCATTTCATCCCTTATAACAGACACTTCATCTGGCTCTCAGATTTGGCATCTAGGAGTTACCTGCCTCTTGGGCCTGGGTCCCTCAGGGTAGAGGCTGGTGTTATTCCATCTTGCAGTCACTGTCTATATTAAAGGTTAGTGCCCCAGCTCTGGGCATTGTGCTTGGTCCTTGTAGGTGCTCAGTAAAGGTTCACTTAAAGAATGCCACAGCCTCCCAGCCCTCATCAGGACCCAGCACTGTGCAGTATCTCACATCTCATTCATCTTCATCCTAACCCCAGGACTAATAACCACTACACCCAGTATAATAGTGGGACAACATGGAATTGAAGCTCAGAGCCCTTAAGAATTTTGTTGAAGTCCCATAGCAGCAAACAAGTTAGTGTAAACCCAAATTTGTGACCGGAGTAAACTGAGAGGCCATGACTTTGACATCTACACTTTCCTGCCTTCCACAGTAACGATTCCTTCAACAGGGGAGGTAGGAGCCCCAGAAAAGGTGATAGTAAATAAGGTGAGGGGTGATGGGTAAAAGGGCCTGTTCTCTGGTGGTACCTCAGCCAGCCACAGCAATGGCCCAAGAGGAGGTGGTGAGCACAAGTGCCAGGAGATGGCTGTGGGCACACAGTGCCTGTCTACTCTGATATAGGCCTGTGGCTTTTGGGTCTTCCAATGTGCCCAGTATAGATCTAGGCACCCGGGGGAAGGAGTTTCAGGTGTGCTAGGGCCAATGCATAAGGTGAGTTCCCAATGCAGCCCACCCTGAGTGGCCTTACCGCCTCCCTACAGTACAGAAGTGCTACGGATGTTCTTGGTAAATACACTTGATATATTCTTGGTAAGCAAAAAACAAAACAAAACAAAACAACGCCACACACTAAGTTCTACCTTGGTATGATTTAAATATGCATACTTTCTAAAATAGTTTTAATGCCACATGCCACACAAGTAACTTTTAAGTCTGAAGTGAAAGAAAACAGAGGTAGCTAAGGAAAGCCCCCCCGCCCCCCAAGAGGCCTCAGGTCTCCTCTAACCTGTGGTAGGCCGAGCCAAGCCTTGACCAGGTTTAGCAGCTGTGAGAAGGGCTGTAGTTGAACAGCCAGGGGCTATCCCTGCCCCATCTTGGAAATCTAGCTTCCCAAGGGGTATAGGTATTCTGGCCCAGGTCCACCACACAATCCCTGTTCACTTAACTTTGACCAGAGAAGGGGTGCTCTCCCCAACAGCCTCAGCATCAGAACCAGCTTGCCCTCTCCCCAGGGTTTTGAGGTCTGCAAGTGGGGTGGGGAAGAGGGGCTGGCAGCAGGAAGGGCTCAGTCAGCAGGTTCATCTCGCAGGACAGTGAGGAAGCGTTCCCCTCCCTCGCAGAGCAGGCTGTGCACAGCCCTGCACAGTGCCAGCTGGGGCAGCCCCAGCTGCTCCTGCGTGGTCACGAGTGGGAGGAGTTCGGTCATCAGGACCTGAAGGGCCAAGGTTGAGGGGGACCCTGTCCCAGGCAGCTAGCCCAAGGCTCCCAAAGGAGAGCCTAGAGAGTGGGGCAGTTCCAGGGCAGGCTTGGAGGCACCATGCTCCAGCCCCTCCCTCCTCCAGAAGCTCCCATTTCTCTCCTGTTGCCCCTGGACCTGGCCATGGCTGGCATGTGCACAGGCTCAGAGGCTCCTATCACCCTGGGGTCAGGGAGGAGAACAGACAGGCTTTTGAGCCTTCATGAAGTTCCAGATCTCAAGTTCTCTCCACAGCCCACGCTCCCCTGGCACCCAGTTGACTTTCCAACCCCTTCTCTGGAAATACCTTTTCCAGGTGGATCTGCTGGTCCAGCATGGCTACTCGCAGCTTGAGGGCCGCCAGGGTCTGCAGCTCGTGGGTGCTGGAGTAGAGCAGTAGCTGTGGGTTCCGGGTGGGGACTGTTCCTCCTCCACAGGGCAATGAGGTCCTGGGGAGTCTTTCCTCAGGCCACAGCCCCTGGTGTTGTTCCACTACCACTGTGAGGACAGGAGGATGTGGTCTCATGGAGCAGCAGCCAGGCACTTCCTCCCGACTCTCCTCTAAGGGAGTGCAAATTCTCCCTTCGATTCGTGGATGAAGCCTTATTGTTCCCAAACAAACGCCTCTTGTAAGGCCAGGTGAGTCATCCGCCAGTACCTCTGATTCTCACGTGCCACTTTTTCAACCACTGGACAAATAAGCAAACTACTAAGAGTGGTGGGGCTCTGTGTCTGGAGAGGGAATGGGGTGAAAGAGTTGTTCTGACTGGTCCCACAGGACAACTGGGGAGAACTCAGAATACAGTAAGGTAATGTGGGGAAGGGCCTGCTTACTTCTGCTTCTGGGCTGCTGTTAAGTCCTAATGCTGCCCTGTGGCTAGAGGACCTTGAACCAACCCCTGCCAGAATTCAGCACAGGTGGGGGTGGGGTGGGGTCTCACCTGTCTGAAGCTCCTGCAGCCTGTGGAGACACTGCCCCACAATGGCCTGAAGCCCCTCCAGGGTGAGCAGACAGCGGTACTCCTGCATCCAGTCTGTGAAGTCTGTAAGAGTCAGGTAGGGCAGGCAGGGTCCATGTTGGTCCTGCAGGCCTCCCGACCCTGACCTGGGCTCCGTATCAGGGCCCACTGACCTGCTGCAAGCTCTTGCCCCATTCGCAGTCTCAGCAGCGAGCAAGCCTTCCATAGGCTCCCCACCTCTGCCTCCATCTCTGGAGCACTGAGCCCGGAGCAGGGCCAGCCTGACTGGACAAGGGTCAGGGAAACTCCCCTTTGGTTAGGCTCCTCCCCTTCCCATCCCTCCCTCAAGGATGAGGTCTGGGAGTGGCTCTATACCTGGAGTTGATTCTCTAACTCACCAGGTTTAGAGCCCTGCCCACCCTGCCCCACACCCAGCAAACACAGAAAGGATACCCTTGTCTGCATTTTCTGGAGGAACTGGGTTTTGGAGGTCATAGCAGCATCCATGGAGTCGCTGGTCTGTGCAGTGCTGAGCTGGGCCCACAGGCTGGGATGCATATATGGGCACCAGGGAACCAGAGAGGGACCATTATTCCAGCCATGTGGGCTACGCTTTGGGATATACGTAAGGGCCAGTGTAGGGGTCCTAGCCTGGAGTATTTGGCTCTGCTGAGTGCCAGGAAGGGCCTCAGGAGGCCTTAGGGAACTGAGAGGACACTGCAGAGAGCTCACTCACTCTGGGAAATACTAGGAAATAATTTGAGGAAGGGGAGAGAGACCAGCAGTGACTGGTAACTCTGGGTGCTGGCTCTATACCAGGCACAGTGCAAACATCTCTATGAAGCTAGTACTACTATGTCACCTCCACGGGGAAGACACACCGGGACTTAAAGACATGGAGTGCCTTGCTCAAAGTTTTGTAGCTTATAAGCAGAAGGCTTGGGGGCCTCAAAGTCTATTGAATTTAAGGCAACTATGGCAGTCTTAGCTAGGCAGTCTCTCCCCACCCAGCAAAGAAAGCAGAGGAACCTGTTGGAAAAGTCTTACCAACCTGGCCATGAGCTGGTGGGAAGCCTTGGCCTCCCTGCTTTCCACACTCCCTTTGTCCCCCCTCCAGCCCCACCTAGCCACAGGACTTAGCCTCACCGGGAGTTCTGGGAAGCCGCCTTCCTGAAGGCCATGGGCAGCCGCAGCAGGGTCCTGTCAGGAAAGCCAGTGCTCAGAGAAGCCTCACCTCATTCTGGGGCTATAGGCCCCGCTCCCTGATCATTGGCCAGTTAGGAATGAGTCTCACCCCCCTCCTCAGACAGGGCTTCTAGAGTGACCATGGGAGCCAGCCCAGTCCAGTCCAGGTCTGCCCTGGCAGAGAGGAGAGAGGGTACCACAAGCAGAACCCATCTGGAGCCCTCAGGCTGAGTGGATAACAGAATAGGGTACTGGACAGCTAGAGAGGAGAGTGGGACAGGCCCTCCTAGCTCATCAAACCCAGCACCTTCAAAGGCAGCTGTTCCATTCTGCCAGCTTCGGTGCATGGGCCTCATGGAGTGGTGCCCCAGAATCCACATCCAGCTCAATGCCCTGCCCTCCTTGTCACCACAAATCCCAGATTCTAGCTGCTGGCCAGGGTCTAATCAGGTAGAGATAGCAGTTCCTCCAATGAGGGTTGGGGAAACCTACCCCTTCTCCCTGAGTGTGAAAGCTTCTGGGGCCTGAGGAGCCACCGATGGAAATGTTTGTTGTTCCCTGGGGCCTGGTCCAGTCTTGGCAGCTTGGGCCCCTCGCCCCAAACAGGAATGATCCCCCACTGCCAGAAGCCTACGATCAGGGAGGCCCTTGGCATGCGCCGTGGTCTGGCGGGTGCCCCTGGGAGGTTTTGATTTTGAGGCCCAGGGTGCAGCAGAGGCTGTGTTGGCAGAAGTGGCAATGGACCCAGACTTCAGGCTGGGAGCCTTGTCTTTTTCTCCAGCCTTGGAGATGCCTTTTCGCACCCGTACAGCCTTCTCCAGTGCCTGAGTCAGAAACTCCAGCTCCATGAGGTCTTGGGGGCTGGGTGTGCAAGCTGCGAAAGCCGAGACATGTAGTGGTTTTTCACCGTTCCCCAGGATGGGTTCCTCACCACTACATGCCAGAAGACAGGCCAGAGGCAGCACCTCGAGGTGGGTTTCTGAGGTTTACCTGGAGATGGAGTCTCTTTATTAGTTTCTGGTCCTGGGGTTGGCTCCGGAGCCGGGATCTCAGCTGGTTCCCTGCGAAGACAGGGCAGCCGTGGCACGGCCAGGAGGCAGGGCCCAGGCTTAACAGACCCCAGAGGGCCCCCTGACCTTGGAGCAAATCCCCAGCCTCAGATACTACAGGGAAAGGTGGGGGACACCACCAACTCGCAACTCAGAAGTGGGAGCCAGGCCTGGCCTCCTGGCCCAGGGGCTCTAAGAGGGGTTCTGATGCTCGAGGGAAGCCTAGCCGGGTGGTTTTGGGGTCCATGTACCAGGCCCGCAGCAGCCGCCGGGAGACGCGCAGGCTTCGTTCCAGCTGCCGCTGTCGCTCGGCGCAGGCTTCCAAGGCATCCTGCAGCTCGGCCACGAGCCTGGAAGGGACGCACTCGGGGCTCAGCACCCGGGCTAGCCGCCCTTCGGCCCCGCTCGCTCCCGCTCCCTCCGCAGCGCGGGGCTCACCGGCGCGAGCAGCGGGCGGGAAGCATGAAGGCGGTAGCCATTCCTCACGATTTGCCGCCTCCAGAAAGTCCCGCCCCTTCCGTGCTGTATGACCGCCCCCTTCCGGCCGGGCTACCCAATCCCGAGCCCAGGGCTCAGACCCGCCTTGCCCCGGCGCTACGCGCCCCCAACACGACCCCAAGTTTCCGACGCTGACTATGGCTTGAAACTGGGCCCAGGGCTTTATGCTACACGAAGGTTTCTGGTTTGGATAACTGGGTAGATGGTGGCATCTGGGCTTAACGGTTGGCTTCGTTTTTGTCCTTATTGAAGGCACTCTAGAACAGGGCTGATCTGCCTTGTTGACCCTGGGTCACCTGGCACAGCGAGGAACGTGAAGGGGCCAACATGTATTTACTGGGGGAACAATACATGTTCAATATGTATTTACAGGGGAAGATGACATGTGTTGGGACCAGGGATGAGGGGAGGGAGTGTTCACTTTTGAACATACTGGTGATGACATCCCGGGGGGAGACATCAGGTAGGCACCTGGGCAGAGGGGGTTGAAGCCGAGGAGACCCTAGTTGTGTGGCACATGGAGCTTTGGGCCTGGGCAAGATGGTTCAAGGTGCGGCAGGTGTGCATGGACAGGGACGGGGAGGGATGGATGACAGGAGAGCTGGAGCCCAGAGGGGTGGACAGCAGAGACCGGTGTCAAAGACGCAATGGGAGGCTGTACAAGGAGGGTATCCAAGGGATGGGGTATGGGCCATCAGTAACTAAGGGGACCCCCTGGAGGGGATTGTGGGGACAGATGATGGCTGGGACAAGTGATGTGGGCAAGTTCCAATATAATCGGAGATAACAAGAGATCTTGGGTTAGCTGGAAGGATGACAAACTTTGTGGGGGTTGTTTAAAGATGGAGAAGTACCCGTTTTATAGTTACCAATAGGAAGGAGCTGCAGCATAGGAAACAGAGACATAAAGGAGGGAGTTGAGGGAACCAGGAAGAGAGGGGAATGGGGTTGGGACCCAGGCAGCCCTGAACTACTCCTTAGCCCCTCCATCTGCAGTGGCCTGTTTTCATGCATAACGGGTGGAGGCTAATACGATTCATGCCAACCATGAGATTCTCTGTGAGGTATGAGGGAGGGAAAAGGGTATAATCAGCACTTAGGAGACACAGGGAGACCCTATACCACAGTAGGAGTTCGCCAAGGTGACTCTTAGGACTTGGGGAGACCTTACACTGTGGTCAGGTGGTATTAGGTCCCCCTGGAGTGGAGTGGTTTTCTACAGGTGCAGGCTGGGAGAAGGCAGAGAACTGGGTCCATCCGGAGTTTGGATTCTGACAAGGGGCTATGGACAAGTGCTCCAATGTGACTTGGGTGACAGTAGGAAGTGATATAAGGCAGTTCAGATATGCACATCACTCAGCTGCTGCTATCCTTATCACATTTAATCCTCACAACACCCCTGTGAGGTAGGTATTGCCCCATCTTACAGATGAGGAAACTGAGGCTCACACATGCCCGGGGGCACAGAGTTGAAAAGAGAGGTCTGCAATCTCAAAGCCAGGGTCCCCGTACCCCAACCACACCCTGCCTGGGGTGGTCAGAATTCTTACAGTAGCAAAGACAGCTCCCACTGGGACACACACAGACACACAGACACAGACACACACACACACACAAACCAAGGCACCCAAAAAAGCCACCACTGAGTTAGCATCTCCATGTCCCTAGTTTTGATTCAAGAGCATTTGGGGACACTTCTGGCCAAGTGGTTCTTTCTGACATTTCGAGAGGAAACAAGCTATCACAACAGGGCAAGTGTCAGTGATCATCCCAAATGGGGAAAGGTCAGGGTCAGTCTTTGGCAGATACTTCAGACTGCCCCTGGGGAGGTGGGGAGTGAGTCTTTCTATTTATTCTCAGGAACTCACAGCCGACCCACCGACCCACCCGTACCCAGCAGGCAGGGACAGGTCTTTTGCATCTTGCTCTTCTGTATCTAGGTCACCTCGGATGTTACAAATGACATTTTTTTTCTGGCTAACCTCTCTAGTTAAATTCTTTTTGCATAGAGTGTCAGGATAGCTTTGAGAGGTTTGAATCTAAATGTTAAGAATCTCTTGTTTTTAAAAATTTAACATCTTCTATTTAAATTTTTTTGTTTTCATCTTAGAAGAGTGAAGGATGGAAATACAGGAAAAGAAATGGCCCAGAAATTCAGTGCAAAGAGAGATGTTCAAACAGACAGCATCTGTTGGGGACACAGAAAAATCATTTTGGGAGGAGGAACACATTTCTAAAATGAGCTGGGAGTGTGGGAGGGAGGGAACCTATGACTAAAACATTGAGGCCCTGGCCTGCAAAAAGTCAGGACCCTCAAGCCTGGCAGCTACAAGCAGTCCATAACAATGCCCAGGGCAGGGCCCCCTCGCCATGGGACCCTCTGCCCTGTAAAGGAGTGGATGCCCCAGGCAGGCCAAGGTGGGCATGGTGGTGTGCTCAGTGCTCTTAGCTCCCTAGAACCCTGAACTAGATAGATGCAGGGAGGGGTGAGCTGTGCCAGTCTACCTGGCTCACATGTGTTCTCAACTATGAAAATTGTTGGCTTTTGGGATGGATTTGAATGGGGATGGGATTATCAAGACATGGGCTCAAGCTTCCCAGAAAGGACGGACAGACAGGAGGGGACAAAGAAATAAGCTTCACACGGTACAATTGCTTTGAGGCTAAACTTTTCAAAGAGAAGGATCTGAGTTTTTGTTCTGATTTAGACATTCTTATGGCTTGAATGGGACTCCTCTGTGAAAGACACTTAGTGCCCCAAGTTCTCTCTTCCCCATGCAGCAGCAGCCCTCTCTAAGCAAACATTCAATGTGGCAAACACTCTGACACACTCACAGCTCTAGGAAGCCCAAGTTTGTGTTCTCCTCCTCTTTGCTGGGGGCAGATAGGTTTTTCCTCTTCACCTGTTGCTGGGGAACGCTGCTCTCCAGAGAACTTGGGGGACGACACTGTAAACATGACTTCCTGGTATGATGGTGGCAAGGCTGTGTGTTTGAGTCACTGCCTGGGGACAGTGCTGAGGTAGATTGGGGAGGGCCGCCGTCCACGGAGTTTGTGGGACTCGCGCTGACGGAGGAGTACCCTGAGGTTGTAATGTCCTTGCCCAGCTCCCTGCTGCCGCAGAGATGGGGCTCGGGCCCTGGGGCCAAAGGTGTTTGGGTGTTTGGTGCCAAGGCGTGTAGGTCCTGGCATCCTTCATCCTCCAGGTAGGCCTCCTCGTCACTTGATTCCTGGCAGCAGTGCTGTCCTGGATTCATGTACATGACGGAGACATCAAGGACACCACTGGGAGCTGTCACTGCGGGAGAAGGCGGGGGTGAGGTCAGGCCACAACCTGCGCATTGGGGTGACGCAGTCAAGACCCAGTCAAGACTCAGCCAGGACAGGTGTGGCTCTTGGCCACATGTACTGATCTCCTCTGGGTTAAAAAATTGAGGGTGAAGTGCCTTCTTCAAGCTTGGGATGGTACCCAATAGGACTTGGAGGATAGTAGGAAGTGACAACGAACTGGTCATCTAATTACTTAACTCCCTTCGTGTACACAAAAGCAAGCAATTGGAAAATTGACAGAATGTGCTTGAATTGGGCTTTCTGTGCAGATGACTGCCTGAGAACATGGGGACAGAGTCTCGTCTCCTCTCCTGCAGCCTCCCTTGAAGGAGTATATGAGGCACAGAGCCCAACAAGGCAGTGGGGAACACATCTCATACAATGTCCTGGAAAGATCTTATTATGAATTCCAGACAGGGTCTCTTCCTCTCTCCTTGTTCTGATGAGGTCCTTCCATCAACACAGGCTAGCTGGATAAACATTTGGCCCAAATCCTCTCTCCTAACCCTAACCTGTGGTGTCCTAGGGGCTCTGTTCTCTCACGTCTACCTGTGTCTGGACATGTTTTTCTGTAGGTAAGCCCAAGGGCCCTTGATGAGAGCCCCCCTTCTGCCCACTGCCCTGTTTGGCATAGCCCATGGGCGGCTTTGTGGCTGCGGGACTCACCATCGCCCTCCTTCTCGCCCTCGCTCTCCTGGTCGCCCTCATAGCCAGAACAGTAGTCCAGACTCCAGTCCAGGAAGCTGCCCAGTAGTGTCTCCTCCTGGCTGGACAGCTCTGCGGTGGGTGTGGTGACAAAGCTGCCCCTGTCCTCCTGGAGGCTGTTTTCTCGTTTCCTATGAGGTGGGGATGCCAGGAACCCAGTCATAGGTGGCAGTGCTGGGAGGCCCTGCCTGGTCCTTGGTACCTGCCTGACCTGCCCCAGTGTGGCATAACAGGGACAACACAGCCACCCAGTGCCTTCCCTGAGTCCCACAGGCAGGGCTGGCAGCATAGAGAGGCTCCTGCTCATCTGGACTTTGCAGGATCAATATGAGTTCTGATGGGTGAAGTGGGGAGGAGAAGTTATTCCAGGTGGTACAGCCAGGACATTGAGATGGGAGAGACAGAGGTAAATGGGATACACACAGGAGATTAGGGTGGAGATGAGGGGGAGCAAGGGAGGTGCTGAGGACACTAATGAGGTATAGCTGGAGTGCAGGGAGTACCAGCAACACTGTGGAGCGATATGTGATGGGTGAGTGGCAGGGCTAGAGCCTGAGCTGGACTCAACCCACGCTCAAGCCCATCTTCAGAGGGCACCATTGAAACAAGAGAGACAGCATGTGGAGGAAGGAGGATGAGGCTGCAGACAGTGCAGCTCAGGCCTACAGACCCGAGGCCCAGATTCAACCTAGTTTTGATTTTCATGGGATCTGCTGCTTCTCCTTGTTATGCTTTAGGAGCCCCCTCTGAAAAAGAGGGTAACAGAGCCCCTCATGCAGCTGCAGGGATCTCGAGGGAACCCAGGCCCAGTATGCAGGAGCCAACACTGAATCGCTCCCTTACAGACGCGGGGCTACTAACCGTTTGGTTCTCCTTGCAGAGGGAGAGCTGAGGAAGGAGTCAATGTCCCCTGCGCTGAGGAAAGATGTGGGTTCTGGGCTCTCTTGTTTCACTCCTAGAGCCACACACACCTGGCCATAGCTTAGCACCTGAGAAAAAGCCAGGGTCAGAGGGAAAGCTGAGGCCCTGAGGAGCAGGCAGGGGCCTGTCCCCACCCCAACCGGCAGGACAGAGGGTGTCACCTCTTCTTGGCTGATCTCTTCATAGCGCTTGTCCTCAAATCGCTGTTTCACGGCGGTCAGAGAGACTTGCCTGTAGTCCTTGGGGACATCATCATGGAAGCTGCAAACAGGAAAACATGAGAAACAGTGAGGCACAGGAGGGGCTCTAGGGCAGGCATCATTGGCATCCCGACCCAGAGAGACTTTCTAGCCTCTCTTATTGAAGTGAGAGGGGACATACTTTGAAAAACAGCCCAGTGATGGCAAGTAAAACAGGTACCACTGTGGAAAAGTCTGGTGGTTCCTAAAAGCTTGAACCTAGAGTCACCTATGACCCAGTAATTCCACTCCCAGGTGTATTTTCAAGAGAAATGTCAACACACATCTGCACAGAAACTTGTATATGAATGTTCTCAGCAGCATGATTCATAATAGCCAAAAGGCAGGAATTACCCTAATGTCCATTGATGTACACATAGTAAACATAATGTGGTCCTTTCACATGGTGGAATAGTATTACAGTAGAAAACATTATGTAAGTGGAAGAGACTGGCCACAGAAGGCCACATATTACAAGATCCCATTTGTATGAAATGTCCAGAACAGGCAAATCCAGAGAGTGAAAGTACATGAGAGTTTGCCTAGGGGTAGAAGGGAGGGGGACATATGGGGGTTTCTTTTTCAAGTGTAAGGTTTCTTTTGAGGGTGGTGAAAATATTTTAAAATTGATGGTAGTTGAATTATACTTAAAAAAAAAGTTTAGTTTTTAAATAAATGTTTCCAATTTATCTAGATTCAACCCAGCTTTGATTTTTGTGGGATGTGGTGCTTCTCCCTGTTATGCCTTAGGAGACCTCTCTGAAAAATGGGGTAACAGAACCCCTCAGGCAGCTGCAGGGATCACAAGGGAACCCAGGCCCAGCATGCAGGAGCCAACGCTGCATCACAGTGTTGGGGGAAAATAACTTGGGGGTGGTGTAGGGGGACAGCCTAGCAATAACTTTTGGTAGCCTGGTAATGACTATTTGTACTCCTAGTGTGAGCAGCCATGGGGTGAGACACATGCTGACCCACTGACTATTACCTGCACTCCCTGTCCATCAGCTACAAGGTCTGGGCATTGCAGGAGAAAACGGTGGGCTGAAGCCCATGCCAACCCCTGGGAAACACTGACAGGACCATGAGGCTGGAACACAGTGGGGAATGGGGAGACGTAGCAGATGGGCCAGAGCAGGGGCTGGTCAGAGGGATCTGGGCTGAGCTGGAGAGTTCTGATCTCAACTCAGAAGGTGTAAGTGGAAGTGACACGCTCAGAGATGGCCACCGCAGTAATCCAGGAGGTGGCTGGGGGAGTGACCATGGACAGCCAGTGGAGGCCAAGGGAAGCAGATCCCGAGACGTGCAAAGAAAGTGCATTGGCCTTGAGAGCCCCTGGGACACAGGGACAGAGAAGCGGAAATTGGCTGGCCCAAGGTCTCTGCTAGGATGACAGGGCCTTGTCCACAGAGCACCAAATACAATCTATGAGGAGGAATGGCCCTAGGAAGAGAGGGGTTCTGGCTTGGATAAAGTGGCAGGAGGCATGGGGCTTGGGCTTTAAATGTGTTCTGAATCCTGGAAATGGTTACATCTTCTAGGGGACATCTGAGGAGAAGCAGAAAGCTGGAATTACCTGGACTCATGCAAGGGGGAAGGGAACACTGAGGCAGCTCAGCCTGGTTGAGGAAGGAGGTGGTCATGGGGGCTTTAGCAGATATGCCCACGGTGGCGAGGATAGTGGGGACCAGAGTGAGGGGGCCAAAGAGTAGGAAGAGTATAAAAGTTGAACGGAGATGGGCAGCAGCCAGGTATGTGCCTGGAGACCAAAGTTTACCAGAGCTAGGTCACAACATATTGTGTCGTACACCGAAATTCCCACCCAACTGAGAGATGGTCTCATTTTATCTGTTAGTCTGCTGCCTATGGAATTCGGCTTGGGTTGGGAGGAGCTGCTTGCTGCACACACATCATATGTTAAAAACAAGTGAAATAAGCGACATGGCCCTGGAATGTTTAAATGTCAACTCGAGATACAAGATTCACTACAGGAAAGGTCTGTGTGGATTGATGGCCCTCTCGTGAGAGCCTCTGTCCCTCATACTTGAGGATACAGCCTCTGTGGCAGAGGTTGGGTGGGAGGATCCATTTCTTTTTGACTCACCACTTTTGATGAAGGCTCAAGACACAGGGTATGAGGTCTTCACAGGAGAACCCAGTAAGGTCCCATAGTCGAGTGGTCCAGGGCTGTGCTGGGGAGGAAAGAAAGAATGGTGGGGCCATTCTGACTCCCATTCACACCCACAGCCCAGATGGTTCTGTTGTGGCATTTCTCCAAGCTGAGTTGCACAGACCCCACATACAATGCATGCCTGCTCACTGTCAACAGTGTGGGCAATACTTAAATTAGAACCATCCCTAACCTCACCCCCAGAGAACAGCTTTTAGTCCATTCTGGTGTTTTCTTCTCCAGAAGAGGTGGGCCTGCTTCTTTTTCTCCCCTTTCCTCCTTTGTATCAGAACATCATCTCCTGACTCTAGAAACCCCCCAGGCCCCAGGCTTCTTACTCTGCCCGTGCATCAGTCTCGCCAGGAGCAAGGCAGCTGCAGCCTGGTGGGCTGGGGAATAGGCAGCCAGGCTGGTGTGCAGCAGGGAGAGCTCGCAGAGGAAGCTGCACAGATGCTGGGTTCTTGGTGCCACAGGAACCAGCGTCAGCAGGATGTCCTTGTAATCGACCACGGTGGGGACCTAGACAGAACCGGGAGGTGAAAGTGGACTCTCAGCACAAGGAGGCTGGCCCAGTTTGGGGTCTGGCCCAACCAATGTTCAGGCTGGACACCAAGGTGTGTGGTGACAACATGCCTTCTGGGTCCAGAAAGACTTCCCAGGGCAGGAAAGCTCAACACTATGTGGATGCCCTTGGCTCCTGCTGCCCCCTCACATGACCGCCATTTTGACTTACAAGGGAAAACCAAATGGCCACTTACTCGAATCTTCCCTTCCAGGGCGGAGATGATCTCTCCCATCATCCTCACCAGGTCCTCGTACTTGTACGTGTTGTCTGTGAGCCACACAGCCTCCCGGATTGTCAGGATTTCCTTGCTGATGAACCTGGAATGTGGAGAAAGGGTCTGAGCATTGAGTCCATTTCCCTTGGCAGGGCGATGGCTTTAGGCTTCAGTGACAGAGGGAGATAAAAAGAGTAGACCTGGCTGTCTGTGGCCACTGAGGGGAACTGAAAAGGTCGCACAATCCTGTCCTAAGGGGCTGGAAAGGAAAAGGGATTAGTGCTATGGACCAGTGGGAGTAGCTGGACCACCAGGTGCATAGATGTTCCTACAAAAGGTACTCATGAATGATGTGATCAGTAGTCTTCTTAGTGACTGAGGGAAGGGTTGCCCTGCCTTGCGCCAGATTCTACAGAGTGACTAAACTCGGGAGGCAGGTAAGCCAACAGATCTGAGCTGAAGGTTGTTCAAAGGTCTATACACAGCATGAAGTCTGGCCACAAGAATCTTGATCGTCCCTTAGGCAGGTAGTCACCCTGTTCTCTACTCTCCATCAGTGTCAACTATCAGAGAACACACTGGTCCAGTGGTCTGCCAAGGGTGAGGGTGGACCGGGGCCAAGCCTAGGGCTGGCTCGGTACTAAAAATTCTGCAGCTGCTGAATGTGCTATCAGCTTGAATGAGAGAGACTGGGATGCACGGTGACCAAAGGTGCCAAAAGGATGAGATGCAAGTGGGCAAGAGCCCTGCGCTTGGAGCAGCCACAGGTACTGCTTTGAGAGCAGAGGCAGGGCATCTCAGCCTCTAAAATTTTTAAGCAATTATCATCTCACTGCTAGTCAGTCTGTGGTCCAATAACTGGGTCTCTGACAGCAGGGATGTAATTATGCCATCTAGGTCCAGGAGGCAGAGACCCTGTCTGTTCAGCCATCTCTGTCCAGGAGACCTGGAAAGCTAAGAGGGGCCCAGACAAGTGTGTAGCAATCTGCACCCATGCTCCCACTACCTATGGTCGTATTACCCTACTTCCACGACTATCCAGAGACCACACTTTCCAGTTCCACTGAGGCCATGTGACTGAACTTGCTGCAAACGTGGACACGGTGACCTTAGGGGTCATGGGGGGTGGCAGAGAGTAAGACAACAACTGGGGCTCCTCTGTGATCTCCTGCAACAGAAAATCCATCCCAATGACGTGACCCTCTGCCTCTGGATTACCGTGTAAAAGAAATCAATCTGTAGTTTACACCACTGTGTGCAGTAAGCCTGTTCCTTACTCCCCAAGCCTTACAGACAAGGACAGTCGGTCTGGAAAGCACAGCCCAGAGGAAATGGTAGACTATGAGGGCAAGATCTGATTTAGGAAAACTAGAAAATGCAAAATGTATGGTGGGAATCACTGTCTACATTATTTTCAAAGGCAAAACTAGAACAGACAGGTATTTGTTAAGGGATGGCAGATTCAGGTAAAATTGAAGATGGTACAGCCTGAAACACCAGAGCTGCCAAGGGTGCAGGCTGCCATGCAAGGAGCAGGTGCCCGGTCCGTGTGGTTAGAGTGGGGTCTGTGGGGAGTTGGGTGGGGCGTTTGAGACCTACTAACTGCTGGTTTCTAATGACACATACTTGAGAAACACATAAAAGCAGTGTTTCTGTGGTATTGGTGGAGGACTGTGGAGAACAGCCAACTATTTTGGGTCCTGAGACCATGTGCTGGGACGAGTGGCCACGCAGGGTAAACCTGTGTGGGGAAGACTGCCCGACTTAGACACTCTGTAAATAAAACCCCCCATCTAATGAGGTGGGACACTGAAGCCTTATTTCCCTGAAAAGCCAGCCCATGAAGTTGGGCAAGGCTAGCAAGCAGCACTGTCCTGTGGTCTTGGCTGCAGAGGGGCTTCTCACCGGGTGCAGATGACCATGCAGGCGATGCCTAGCAGCTGGAGTCTGTACCGGGGCACTAGCCTCCTCCGTAGGTACCGGTCCACACATTCCACAGTCAGGTGAAGGCACAGACTCGTGAAGTCCTTCATGGTGGCGACTTCTACCAGCCAATCTATTAGAATGTACCTGTGGGAAGAGCACCACCCCTGAACACTAGAGCGAGTATTCACAAACGTCCTGTCTCCCATTTCCAATGGCCTTTCTGTCCCAAGAGAGTGAGCTGGTCATCTGTACCATCAGTTTACCCAGGAACCATCTGAGGCTGAGATGCAATGTTCAAGGGAGCTGGGGAGGGCCCATGTCTCTCAACTTTGTTTCTGAGAAGCAGAGCTTTGGTCTTTCTGCAAACCTGTACACTTTCTGAGGAACAGCTCACCTGTGGGGTCCTTTACCAAAACTCTCTGCATAAGAGCAAAGAGCCAAGAACACAGCCAAAGCAGGATGTATTGAGCCTGTGAGCTGGAGTTCTCAGTCACCCAGCAACCCTGACGGAGGACACAGCCTGACAGAGCCCACAGACATGGAGGGGGTCCCTCCTTGAGAGGGCTAAAACCTAGGGCCAGGGATACAGACATCACAAGGGAATGTTGTGTGCAATGGCCAGGATACTCGAGTACAGTAAATGACAAAGGAGAGAAGACAGAAGCGAGAGAGAGAAAAACTGTGATTCTGCAAGAATCTGCACAGATAGGAGGGATGGCTTCCTCATGTCAGCCTAGAGAGAAGCAGCTCTTATAGGCGGATGGAAAGAGAGAAGCAGTGGTGGTGGAATGGAAGGGGGAAGGGATGAAGGAGGAAGATAAGCCAGAAGGAGGAAGAGCATGAGCTTCAGGTGTTTTAAGGTTTAATCCAGTCACTATTGGAACAGAAGAAGCTCCCCTACACAGACAGAATTAACAAGTTTAACAATCTGATTTATAAAAAGACCAACCAAAGTATATACTTGAAAATGGTTAAATCTGAAACTAATATGTCAATTATACCTCAATGAAAACAAAGTTGGCAATTGTCTGGCATAGAGAATGGAAAGATGTTCAACTCAAGGGCTGAAATGATATTTCAATAGTTGTTTTAGTTCTTGAAAAAGAAAAAGCAAAATTTGTTACCCCCCAAAAAAGGAATAGCGATAGTCCAAAAAAAAAAAGAAAAGAAAAAAAGCAGACTGAGGAAGCGCAAGGTGTTATCAGCATATTTCTTCTAACAGAAAGAGGGAAGAGCTGAGAGAAATGGGGTGGGGGGCTGCCACTGCCACCACAGGCACAGGATTCAAAATCACAATAGCTTTCTGAAAAAAATGGGAGGGGAAAAATGGCTTAGGTGATAGAGGCTTTGTTCATCCCTCTTGTGACAAAATCAAAGTTGTGATACAAACACAGAGTAAACAGCAAGGAAAATTGCCTGGGATCTAGATGAACAGAAGCACAACTAGGGAGAGAAATAATCAACCTGCAACAGTAGGAAGTAGATGAGGGTGAAGATGTGAGGCTGCCCAGCGGGAGAGGATGAGTGGCAGTTGATTTCTCAAAAGAAACTATGCAGGACAGAAAGGCTTGGCACAAAATATTCGATGTGATGAAAACTCAAGATCTACAACCAAGAATACTTTATCCAGCAAAACTATCATTCAGAGTTGAAGGACAGATAAAGAGCTTACCAGACAAAAATAAGCTAAGGAAGTTTTTCAACACCAAGCCAGTATTACAGGAAATGTTGGGGGACTTCTTTAAGAGAAAAAATATGTATCAAAACAAGAATAAAGAATGGAAAAAATTACATTCCTATCAACAGGTACCTCAAACAGAAAAGAATTAAGTGCTCCAACCAAAAGATAGAGAGGCTGAATGAATAAGAAAACAAGACCCCTACATATGCTGCCTACAAGAGGCTCGCTCAGATTTAAACTCAGCTTAAAAGACACACAGAGACTAAAAGGAAGGGGATGGAAAAAGACATTGCTTTGATGGACCTAGAGGGTATTGCGCTGAATGAAGTAAGTCAGATAAAGACAAATATTGCATGATTTCACATACAAGTAGACTCTAAAGAATAAACAACAACTAAAATGGAAATAAACTCATAGATACAGAGAATATTTTGAGGGCTACTAGATGGTTTAACTTGTTCTGAGGCTTAAAAAGGAAAACTGGAGAGAGCAGACATTACATGGGATATTTTCTCTTCAAAGCCCTGAATAACTTAAGCATTACTGGTTTTAGAAGGGAGAGGGGAGGATGGCGAAAAAGGGCAAAGGGATTAAGTACCAATGGATAGTGACAAAATAGACATGGAGATATAAAGTGTAGCATAAGGAAAGTAGTTAATAATGGAATAAATATGTAAGGGGGAAGAAGAGTACTAGATTTAGTAGAGTAATCACTTTGTGAGTTACATAGATCTCTAATCACTATGCTGAACAACTGAAACTAATATATTATTGTATGCCAATTATAATTGAAAAAAAGTCATTGAATTATACAACGTAAATATGAGCAACTGTCTATATTTCAATAAAGCCAGGGGGAAAAAAAGAGTAAAAAAAAATAATAGCTTTGTGACATTTAATGTGGGAACAGAGGACGACACATCCCACAGTGTGAGAACTTACTATGCGCTGGGCATTGTCTGCTGCAGTTTAGCCAGAGCCTGCCCATTATGAACCCAAAATGTATTTGAAATCTCTTGCATAAGCTTAAAAATTTATTCACATTTTCCATTTTACTAACATGTTCTGTGACTGAGTGTACAAGTGTCTTATCTCTAAACCTGGGAGAAAAATGGACCTGTAGGAAGAGGTAGGTCATGCTGGGGTTTCGGGCTGCCAGGCATAGTGCAGCGGCCCCAGAAGGCATAACTCCCTGGGTCAGGCTGACTCGAATGGCCATATTGTTTCATGAACCAAGTTGATGCTCATGAGGATGGTTTGTAAAGAAAAGATGGTTTTTTGGCTTCAGAAGTTGGAGATATGAATCCCATCATTTTATAAAGATTGGTTTTTGTTCTATTTAAATTGTTTTGTTCTATTTAAATGGTTTAACTTGTTCTGAGGCTTAAAAAGGAAAACTGGAGAGAGCAGACATTACATGGGATATTTTCTCTTCAAAGCCCTGAATAACTTAAGCATTATTGGTTTTAGAAAACATACACATACATGAATGGGGGGATCCCAGTGAGGTTGACAACACAGGGTGCTCTTTGACAGGTGGCTTAGGTGAAACAGAAGGAACAACTCCCTTCACCCCAGAGACCAGTGGTCACTTTGCCTCCTGATCTGAAGCTCTGGCTTGAACCCTCACCTCATTGTGTCGTTGAGTCCCTTCTGCATGGAAAAGACCTCCTGCTTATTGGCAGCAGGGGAGGCCTGAAACAGCTGGCAGACTATCTCGTTGGAAGCTTTCACTTCTAATCCAAGTTGGTTTCCATTTGCACAGGCTTTGGCTAAAGACACCTGAGAAGGAAAGGCACGGAGAATGAGGACGAAGCAGTGGCTTTTGAGGTTTTATCTCCGAATGTGAAAGGCTGTTGAGGGAGAGGACATGTATATACATTTGGCCTCCTTAGGCCTTGTAAGCCTTCTGGAACCAGCATGACTAAGATTTTAATTATTCTTTTTGAAATAAGTAATATTATTCCATGATAAAGAATTTTAAAAAGGACTAAAGGTGTATAATGGAACGTCAGTCCCCTTCCTACCCTGGTATAGCTCCTCAGCCAATTTAAGTCTTCTGCCAACTTTTAAAAAAAATTTTGTTTCTGCTCATCCCCTAATTGTGAAAGCTAGACACTTCAGGGGTAAGCCTCATGGCAAAATGGCAAAGATCATGCTGGGGGCTCACAGGACTTGGCTTTAAAACCTGGGTATGTGACCACAGGCAAATTGGGGCAAGTGCTGTACCTCAGTTTCCCTTCTTATGAAGTGGCATACAGTATCTGCTTTGGCAGATGGATGTGAGGATTAACAGAGATGTGTCAAACACTTGGGACAAGAACCATCCAGCACCTACCCACAAAGCCCTCAGGTGGTTACTATCACTATTTCTAGTTCCTTTCAGATTTTTCTATGCATTTGTAGCAGTGTGTATATGCATTTGTGATCACAGTATATATACATCTTTTCTTTGCCCACCTAATAACGTAATTCCTTAGGAGATGAATTATCTGTAAGCATGTTTCACCTATTTTTCCATTTTGGATGTTTCTGATGTTTTATTTCTGAGATATCTTTGTGCAGACTGTTTAGCACCTGCACCTGCCTGCTCACGTGGTCAGTACACAAGAATGGCTCTGCTAAGCCTTTTGCTACTCGTGTCCAAGTGCTTTCTGAAAGGCCAGACCTGATGTTCACGCCCACTAATAGGAAGACTATTTTATCACATCTTTACCAGCAAAAATGACTACTGTTAAAAGTGTGTATTTTCTGAAATAGGGATCCACTGAAAAACAGAGGACATACATATATGTAATTTGCTAATGTGACAGTTGAGATCATGTGCCCTTCCGACCAGCATTGAGCAGAATGCTGCTGCTCTGCATTTGTGCCAGTTGTGTTTGTTTCTTCTAAGAGGGCACTGAGGCCCTGTGGACTTCTGTTACGGTCTTGCTTTTCTTATATGATGAGTTTGAGCTTCCAATAGAATCACATTGTTATATGTCTTGTAAATTTGCTGACTGCCTTTTTGGACATAAACATTACAGTGTTCTGTGACTTGTCAGCCTGGGCCATGTACCACTTTGTGATTTTCTTTCTTAGCTTTTGAGAGTAGACAACTCTCAACCACTCTCTATCTGACTGGCTTTCTTTGATTTGTCTTGAAACCATGACTTTACAGATGTAAGGGGAGAGTGCCTTGAGAACACCAACAATCCCTGGTGTCCTGGTTCTGACACTGGTGAGCAGGTCGAACGAAGAGAAAAGGACAGCACTCTAGATGCCCATCTGCTCTAAGGAGCCTCGAGTTCTGCTGCTGAGATAAGCTTTACCTACAGGACAACTTTAGGGAACAGTATGAATTTTGATAGCAGATACAGTCCATAAGCACTTAGAAATTAAGAGGGTGAATGGCTTAGGGGCAATGGGCTCTGAGATGATGGGGCGGAGATAGGCAGAGATGAAAGAGGCACTCTGGGCTCTCCTCCCCACACACTCCAGAACTAAATTCCTTTAAAACCCAGCTCCAGCCCTGGGCCAATCTTACTGCCTCCTGAGTGGGAGCCTAAGAGGTGTAAGGACAAAGGCCAGCTCCCACTTTACCTGTGCTTCCCAGCAGCCTTTGGCAGCATAGTCCCTGAGTTTCCGGAAGTTGTAGAGGCATCGTCCAGGATCAGACATCTGTCAATGGGAGAAAGTCACCATGACTTTATATGGTTTTATCTCTGGAGAAGCTCAGAAATGACCCATGGGGTCCTTTATCCCCTCAAATGACAGTGGTCATTCTGGGGCAGTGCTGAAAACAGCCCACTAAGCAGTGGCTCTAAAGGGCTTAAGAGCTGTATGAGGATTCCCTTGTGCCGACAACTTCTTCAAGGGCCAATGTGGAGATTGTGTCTATGGACAACATAATTCCTCTCCTCCTCAGACCCAGGTCCACTTACATCTGTCTTTCTGTCACTTTCCCAGAGGAGGTACGAGCTGGTCAAACATCCCTGATTAGCAGATTCTTCAAACAGGTCATGGGCCTGCTTCTTTTTTTCTTCATCCTGGAATAAATCCAAGCAGTTTGTTCTTCTTTTTGTCTGTACTTTCTCCTAAATCATTCTACTAACCATCTTCGTCTTTTTTCCTACCCCTAAGTGAGTATACGCATTGATCTTTAATAAAATGAGTTAACTAAATTGGAGTAGAAATAACTTCTTTAAAGATATACAATTTGACACCCAATGTAGAAAGCAAACTCACAAGTTCTGCTCTTACAGGCCTGCTTTCTCTTGGACACTGTCTATGTTTGGCTTGACCCTGGGTCACCTTGAGGGCCAGCCCTCCACACTAAATCACTCCCAGTGATGTTAGAGGTTATCTTGGGGATCCTTTACCTCCTCCTTCCTGTTCAGTGCCCTCCCTGTTACTGTCGACACACACCTGTCACCAGAAGACACCACTTTTCCTGAGTCTGCTGCAGATGGGCTCCCTTAATCACAAAACTTGTTAAAGCTTTCTCAAATGTACAGAGCTCTGTTTAAGGAGTGGGAGAGGCCGCCCAACAGCAGAGCAATGAAACAAACAAAGACTGTGGTGCAATGCATTTAGATGCTCTGCCCGGCTCCACATGGCCTCTCACGTCAGGGATCACTTTGGCTTTGAACCTTGGATGCCCTCTTCTGCTGCCTTCACGTACTTCCTGGCCCTCAGTGTTTGCGGTTTCCAGAAAGGTAATCAGCACAGAAATGTGGAGCTACTATACTTCATGTGCTCAACCAGGCCAGGGGCATGTCAAACACAGAATCCAAGTGAAATGGATAACTCAACTCACCTCAAAGAGACTCATAACTCTCCCCAAGCAGTGCAGTATGGATGCTCTGTGAGTCTAAAATAGGAGAAAGAGCTGTGATTATCAGTGGAGAAGCTGCCTTCCCAGTCTGTGTGTCCTGTGGCTCTTGACCGCCCCTTTGTGCAGAGGACCAACTGCTTCACGGAGCTTGTCCTGCCTTCTCAGCTGTCAGTGTGCCCACAGTCCAGCCCATTGTCTGATTCCCCTGACCACTGGCTCTGAGGCCTCCTCTCCTGCTGGGTGGTTTCCAGACACTCCCACACCCACACTCTTAATTCTCTGCACCTCCACTGCCCTCAGATCCCTGACATTACGAGGTCCACGGCATCTTCCCTCAAGGTTTTCTCACCTCCCAGGATCCTATGGGGCTAGGACTACCCAGCTTGGCCTGCCTTACATGCACCCCTCACTAGGACTCACTCTTTGCAGCTGGCACTCCGCTCTGAGGCTCTCATGAACCACGGCCTTACAGCAGCTTCCGGACACCGACCATGGCGGGCGGATGAAGAGCCAGATGAAAGGGGCAGCATTGACATTCAGTCGCTCGGCGAGACTGAAGAAGCGAGAGGCCTTCAGGCCATTCACTTCTGCACGGGCTTCATCAGATACCGACACTGTGGAGGAGAAAAGAAAGTAAGCCAGAGACATCCCTAGAGGATAAATGTGAAAAGTTCTCCATGGTCTTTTGCGAAAGTCTAAAACCTTAAGCCTATTGGAGTGCAAAGCTGCTGATGTCTTAGGAAAGAAGAGCCCTCCAGACAGGGGCTCCTCTCTTTTCTTCCTCTATTTTGTGAATCATGTGAGCCCACCAGGGTCTTCCCAGCAGCCTGGATTTTGAAGGTTGGGAAGGTATCCCCTCACACAGAGGTGTCTTTTGACCACCCTCCCTCCTGCTGGGAACTGCTACTGACCTCCCTTCTAACGGGTACATGTTTCTTTTTGAGTTAATGAGCATTTCCCAAATTAGGCAGTGGTGATAGCTGCACAACTTTGTGAATATACTAAAAACCGCAGTGTTGTATACTTTAGATGGGTGAGTTGTATGGTATGTGAATTCTATCTGGGAACCGCTGTCTGACGGGATGGTGGGGGCAGGACGGCTGCTCTCCTAAGCCTAGAAGAGGAATGCTCATCAGTCACAACAGTCTTATCAACTCAGCAAGACATCAGATCTTTTAAAAGCAGAACAATGGTGGCTATACCCAAGTCTTTATGCCTTTTGGGAACTGGGACAAGATGGACCGTAGGCTGGTTCCTTGGTGTGCTGAGCAGACAGGCGAGAATTGGGAGAAGGCCACATAGATCCTTGGGGAGAATCACCCTTTGGGGTGAAGAAATTCAGGCACCTGGCCAGCTTTGACCTGCCTATACCTGCCTCCTTCTTGGAGGCTTGGCTACCTGTGTTATTGAAACCCTATGCAATAAGGCTTGCTTTGACTGCTGCCCCAGTGTTCCAGAGAAGAACTGTGGCTGAGAGGAGCCACAGCCCAGACATGGGCTGCAGTGTTAATCAGACAGAGGGCAGGCAGCTGGGGGAGGGCTGGCTGCCTGAGTAGCCCCCATTCTGAGTCTTTGCTCAGTCATTCTTTGCCAAATGAAATTAAAGTGTTTATTAAAATAAGAGGGGACTTCCCTAACCTATAAAATCAAAGTTCATCAATGGGTCCCTCAGCAAGGCACCTCTGGGCACAAGCTCCCTGGAGACAGTAAGGCAGACCACCAGACACAAGAGTGACTAAATTACAAACACTGGGAAGGGCTCTTGCTTGTTCTAAAACGTCAACATCAAGTGGAGCGAGGACTTACAGCCTTCATTGTAGAGGTAGGCGATGCCCAGCTTCACAGCAGCTTCAAAATTTCCCTTTTCAGCAGCCCTAGAGCATTAAAAACATAAAACATCACATGATTTTATTCCATAAAGGTTATGTTCCATCACAGCAATTGAAGCTAAAATACTTGTTTACTGAATGGAAAATTTTTTAGGTAATGCAGTCACATATCATTTACCTATGACATGCTACATGTATGAACCTTGAAAACATGCTAAGTGAAAAAAGCCAGTCACAAAAGGCCAAATTTATATGAGTCCTTATATGAAATGTCCAGAATGAGCAAATCCATAGAGACAGTAAGTGGATTTGTGGTTGCCTAGGGTTTGAGGGATTGCAGGTAAAATAGAAAGTGATTGCTACTGGGTACAGGGTTTCATTTTGGGGTAATGAGAATGTTCTAAAGTTAGACAGTGTTGATGGTTGCAAAACTGTGTGAACATATTAAAAACCATTGAGTTGTACATTTTAAATGGTTGAGTCGTATAGTTTGTGGATGACATCTCAGATGGCCTGCTTGGGCACTGGCACACTGGGGCTCATGGGCCTCAAGGCTGGGAAGGTGGGATTAGCCAATGAATGAAATACAATAGGATTTAAATCACATGATTTTGAACAAAATTGCTGCATTAAGTTTCCACACAAAAGTGACCCGTGTTTGAGTCATGTGGGATGGGTCAGAGCCCAACTGGGACCCTTCAGTGCTGTTGTGACTAATAAGTCACACATATACTACTGGCATGGATGACTAAAGACTGTGCTTGAAGCCATGTGACCCAATGGATGAGACTGATAGCCCTCAGTTGCTTCCGGCTGGGATAAGGTGTTGGTAGGGGCCACAACAAGAGGAAAATTGTTCTCAGGTCAGGTCTTAGAACACAGGCTGGCATATCAGGGAGGCCCGAAGACAACCAAGCTGTTCTCAGGGTGCAGCGATACCTTTCAAAGAGCTTCAGGTTCCTTGGAGAAGGCCACAGCTCCTGGAAGTTGGCACACGCCCATACACTGGCATGGTTGTCTACCAGGTACTTCAGCTGGGAGTGTACCTGCAGAACAATGGAAGCAAGGTGGGGAGGGGGATTATCAAGGGACTTCCCAGAAGCTCTGCTCCTAGAGCTTTTGAAGACAGGATGTAGATGGATAAAAGGTCTCCTATTCCCTTACCCAACCCAGTAGTAAAGATCCCAGTTTCTGTGTCTCAAAGCAATAGTTGCTTTGAATAGAGAAAAGAGTCCAGAAACAAGTTTCATTGCAGCTTTAAATGTGGGGACAGTGGTCCTGGATGGAGAAATAAGCACCTGGGCTGAGAAAGAGGAGATAACACCTCTGTAAGGGTTTATACCCGCAAGGATCAGGGAAATCAACTCTACAGGAACAGGTAGGACAGAAATCTGTTTTGTGCTCCTCTAACTGGGACCTTGCTAGTGGGAGCACAGCTGGAGCTTGGAGGTCAACAAGGGCTCTTGGAAAAGACTGGCACATGTGACAGCAGCCTCAGGTAGGACCTGGAGCCCCTGCCCTTGGCGGGAGCCCTGACCAAAAATGAGCATTTTAAGGACTAATGTTCCCACTGCCATTGGAAACTCAGCACTCATGGATATTATGACCAAAATGGAGGCGGCTTTGGGCGTTGGAGAAGCGGGTTCTTGTTTTCCCACTAATTCACTATATGCCCTCAATTAAGTTACTCGAAGTGAGGCTGCAGTTCTGATATTTGTAAAATACCTCCCAGCGTCCCTTTCAGTGCTGAATGTTACATGGGATTTGTCTTCAAAAATATACTTTTATTCTTTTTAATACCAGTTTATTTCTTTAAAAATAAACTTTTAAAATTTATTTTTCAATTACAGTTGAGATACAATATTATATGTTTTAGTATATGTTATTTCTTAAGGGGTTTCACTTAAGAAATTTCACTGTCATAAAAGGGTACTTTCTGTTAAACATTACGATGAGTGTGCTATGTTTCAGCTTTCCTATACCTTGAGCATCTATTAACAATATCATCCTTGTTTCTCTGTCTACTTTTGTAGCCAAAGTTCTGTTCTGACATTTAAGAACACGAAGCTTTGATGTTATAAACAATGCTAAGGCTGACACTATTTTCATCTGACAACTTACAGCCCGAACAGCAAGGATGTCTCCGACAGAAAGCCATTTCAGGATATGAAAAAGCACATCTTCCGGGAGACTCAAGATGGTTAGGTTTCGCGGCCTCCTTCTTATTCTTCGCTTTGTAGGATAACAGAAACACTTGGCACATCTACAGTGGATCACTTAAGAAAAAAAATCAGAATGGTCCAAATGATGTGTTGGAAAGGAGTTCTACTGATGTGAAAAATTATATCTGAATATGATTTTCTAGTTACTGTCCCCTGCCCCACAAAAGGAACCAGCCATATTTCCAGTTCCCAACAAAGATTGAATAAAGGAGTAATATAAGGATTACAGATAACATCATCATTCATTCAAATATTCAGTATTTATGGTGACTGGCAAAGAACCATATAACTTGGCTATTGGGAAACTTCCTGATCTAGAGCCCAGATGACAATAAGATAAGGGAAAAAGTAGCCAATGCTGATGAGGTTCTCCTGGCATTTCACGCTCAATTAATCCCCCTGGGACTCTTGCTGATTTCTTTGCTTCCATTTGAACACATTACAAAAATGCATAATGTTCAATAAGGATCTGTGGGCTTGAACAATCTGGTTTTTTGAGTCCAAACTCAAAAAGGAGGGTTAGCCCAACAGGGAAGCAAAGGCTGAACTTCAAGGCCAGGCCGGTCCCAACTCTGCGGATGTCCGGAGCTGCCCAGTGTTCTCTCTCTCCATAGGGGGGTTCCTTTCGACTCTAGCAGCTCCTTCTTCATTCTACGCAGACAATCTAGAAGCTCCAGGGCAGAAGCCCCTCACCTCCATTTTACCTGGTTTTCCACCCGCTCTTCCCTCCTGTCTTCCTTATACACGACTCCCCACCACTCCCCCACCCCCCGGCCCACCTCCCCAGTACTGTACTTTCCTCTCCTTACTCAGAGCCCTGCTCTTCACCTGGGTCTTCTCATCAGCAGTTAACGTGCTGGGAAAGCCAGATCAGCATGCAGGGCGACCAGTTCTCATAGATTACACAAATTTTACCAGACCGCTATCCTCATTCCCCTGCTCTAAGACAGACACAGAAACGCTTAACCGCCATGGTAATAACCACCCAAGCCGCGGCCGCGCTCACAGCCCTCGACAGACAGGTGCCGGGCCCCGCGCGGGTCTTTTACAGGGTTCTGGACGCTGCTTGGCATTTAAACCTCGCGCCAGGCGGGCGCCACCAGGACCACCGCACCCCAGGCCGAAGGGCTCGCGTTGGCCTGCGCAGTCTCGGACGGCCGTCCCGCCTTCGCCCGCGCCCAATGCTCACCGCCGCCGCTCCCCATCGCTGCCCGCGCCTCCTCTTCTGCCGTCGTCACTGCGGTCTAAGCCTCTCCGGCCGCCCGCGGGCCCTGTGCGCGCCGCTGCACGCACGCGCAGACCCGCCCCGCCGCCCGCCCTAGTTTTCAAACGCGCCCGGCGCTCCCATTGGTCGGTTCAGGGGGGCGCGCGCCGCGGGGCCACGGGGCCCCGCCCCCAGGTCCGCCCAACCCGCCGGCCGCGGACGCCCTCGATTGGCCGCGCCAGGACGCGAATTCGAATACCGGCCTTTGATTGGTGGAACTCGCGCGGTTGCCCCGCCTTCTAGGCCAGGCCGGGGGTTGTCTTGGAGGATCGCGGCTTAGGCTTGCCCCGCAGGGGCTTCTGCAGTCTGGAATGGCTCGTGTAGTCCTGGGCTACAACCCCTGGGCTGTTCGAAGTTTGGGCCTCGCTGCGACTCGGCAGAGGTCCCGGCCACTGGAAGCTACGGTGCGCAGTGGGTTGTCAGTGAAGGTCTGTGCGGACTGGCTGCACCTCCGGATGCGGAGTTTGGCGGAGATCGCTGTGCAGCTGTGGCCTCGACAGGGCCATCTACCTGTGTGGACGCTGGCGAGCTGGCATTCGCGGGCAGCGCGGCTCCCAGGAGGCCCTGACTTCGGGCCCTCACCCAGAGGTCGCACGTCCTGCTTCCCGCCAGTGCTTCAGGCGAGAAGACCCCTTGTTCGGGGCCCAGCCACTGTTTGCATAGACTGTAATGCAGAAAGTTGAGTTCGAGACCTGGGCTTTGAAGTCTTCATTGACTCAGCCAGCATATTTGACCCCCTCTTTCCGAGGAACGTGGCTCACCCTGGACCCTCACTCTGTACCTGCCCCTGGGCAAGCCCTAACCCTCTCAGTTTGATCAGATATCTCCCCAAGTCCGTTCGCAACATCTCCTCGTTGCCACCTGGGTGCCCTTCCTAAAAGAGAAGTGCACCTGCTTGCTTTAATGGCTGCTGCCTGTCACAGCCGAGCATTCTGTTCAGAGGTATTAGGCAGTGCCCACCCGGCCTGTCTTTCAGGAACCAACTCACATCCCACCTCTGCCATGAGACATTCTGACAAGGAAAGAAATGCAGTTTCCTGGGAGAAGTATTTGAGGGAGGACAGAGTGGTTTTTCCTGGAGAAGACAGGGAATCTGGGTCATGGCTCAGACCCCTTTCCCCATGTTCTTAGTCAGCATCATCTCCTCTCTTTTGTGCCCCCATCCCTGTGCTCACTAAACCCTATGGTGCCAAGGCTCCATCCATATCCATCTGGAGCAGGAGATGGAGAAGTGAGGAGATGTAAGATTGCAACACAGGATATGAGAGTCTCAGTGGTCCCAAAATGACAAGGGGCTGAGGCCCTGGAAGATGGGGGTGGTGGAGGTGGTAAGGGTGATGTGCACAGGAAAACAAGTGGATAGAGCTGAGCATGCATGGGGTCTGCTCCCCAGATGTCCCATAGCAACCCCCCCACACACACACACACAAGGACAGGAAGGAATCTATGGAGGACTTCAGATTTCTCATCCTCACACCTTTGTTTCCATTGATTTCTGTTTCCCAATTTGTTGTCCTCCTCCCCTGTACTATTGCTTCATTACAAATCTCCCCCAGGGAGAAGGTGCACTCTTTCAGCACCTTGAAGGTACTGATAAACTGGATTCACCAATGAGTGAGTGAATCACCATTGACTGCTCTAACTCCCCTGTGGTACTACATCGTGGAGTCCACGTCAACATCCCTGGTCACTCAAAGTCCCTCAATTGTCTCGTTATTTATGTCCTTATCACTCTTATTTATTCAGAGGTGAAGTTTTCTTATTTTTCAACAAACAGGTGTTCTCCTCTTAGCCATGCTGCAGCCAAGCCTGCCCTAGCCCTCACCCACTGCCTTGGCAGTACGAGTCCTTAGGACCCAGGGGGTGATGAGCTCATTTCCCACTGGGCTTCAGGAAGCTGAGGGAACTCACTGGGAAAATCTAGACTGTTTGGAGCTCAGGGAAGTTCCTGGCTTGAATAAGATGATAGTTGAAGGCCTGAAGGTGAATGAGAAAGGAATTCAAAGGTAGCAGGGTACAGAAAGGAGAGTAAGGAACATGAGGTGGACTGGTAGCCTGAACGATCCCACCATTCAGAGAGAAAGGAAGAGGAACCTTCAGAGGAGGCAGAGGAGGAGCCATGGAGGGACAGAGAGCCAGACGCAGTGGGGAGAGGCCTTTGGAGGGGCTTTCATCAGAAGGCGGCAGGGGATATTATGAAATGTCACAGAGCAGTCACATGGAAAAAGCAAGGAGAAACCAATGGATGTGGCAGCCAAGGGTGCTACAATGTGACAATGTGGTAATTTGGGGTGAGTGATGATGGGAGGTAGGAATTGTGGGCAGAGACAGTAGATGCCACTTTCCCAGAGTTTGGCTGAGAAGAGAGGAAGAGAACTACCTGGCAAAGGAGGAGCAGAGGGGCCTTTTTAGAGGCACCAGAGTGACCCTGTTGAAGAGAAAAAGGCTACTTGACGGCATATCCCAGAAGAGATCCTTGTGATAGAAATGCAAAGCCACATCTGTCTCATTCCTTTCTCATTCACACTCACAGGCTGGATGGGGTGATAGTCCAGAGCACGCAGGCCTTGGCTCACGGTTCTCACACCTGAGCTACATCTGAAGCACAACGCTGGACCTCATCCCCAAATTTCTCACTCTACAGGCCTGGGGTGGGGCCCATGAACCTGCATTTCTAACAAGTTTCTGGATGCTGCTGATGTGGTCAGGAACGTCATTTTAAGTGTTCTTGTCAAATGGCTCTATACCTGTTGACCATGGAGGACTGCTGATTATCTCTAAATCTCAGCTCACTCATCTGGGCAATAGGTATAACAATCACTTCCACTTCACAGGTTGGTGTAAAGTCACATGCAGGCTCACCCTAACATTTGCTGGGGCCAGGGCAGAGAGCAAACCTAAATATGTACATGTTGAAAAGTTGTGACTTAGGCTGCAAACTCGTTAATCTGTCTCTCCTCCTACCTTCAGAAATATGGTGTCATTACAACCATGGTCAACCTCAGACCACTGTTCCTAGAGAGGACACAGCAGGTATTTCTCTGCAGTTGCTTCCACAGCCAGGTCTCAATGAGGCCATAGGTCATCCAGGTGGGACTCAAGGGGATCCTTTTCCACTGAAATGCATCTGGGTCCTCCACCAGTCCTTTAAAGTGAGTGGCCTCAATCTGGCAGCAAGCCATCCCCACCCCCAACCCCCTAGCTGAGCTCACTGGGTCCATGAGCTGCCTCGGTAACCCTTGTAGCCCATGGCAGGCTGTGTACACCATGGGCTAACCTGGCACTGGGAATTCTTTATTATAGCAAGACAGATTCTTAAGGAAGTGGTGAGGGAGATTGGGAGGGAGGACAGGAGGGAGATGGAGAGGGAGGCGGAGAGGGAGGCTGGGATAGAGGTGGAGAGGGAGGCTGGGTGGGAGGTGGAGAGGGAGGTGGCAATAAAGAGCTTGCTGGCTCTGTTTGCCCTTGTTTGTTTTCCCCTTGGGTGGGGAGCCCAGGGCACGTGAAACTCAGGAAGATGTCCTCCAGGGAGACTTGGCTGACCGAGTAGTCATCCAGCATGTACCTCCTCTTGGCTTGCTCCAGAGTGCCAAACACCTGTGGGAAGGGAGGAAGCTGTTGTGGGTGGTGGGCACAGGGGAAGGGATGGGAGACGGCAGAGGGTAGAAAGAAGAGGGGCATCTGGGGTTGTGACAAGGCCCCCAAAAGGCTCCTCCATTTCTCAGCTGCACCCCCAGAGCACCTCCCAACAAGTTAGTTCTATGGAATTCAGCTATCTGCCGACTCTGGGAAAGGGACCAGGGCTGGGAATGGTTTCAGGAGGCAGAGGCTATGGCTGGGTCCCTGGCTTGCTATGTGACCATGGGTATGTAGTGTCCCCTGTCTGGCCTGCTGCCCTCTAAGTGAAATGAGGATGAGCTGATCTCCAAGGTTACTTTCAGCTCAAATATCTTATCTTCTGTGAAATCCATATGAATGTTGCCATGGAGACGTCAGAGAGGAACTGCAGAGGCACTGAACGTGACTTCCACCCAAAAGAGAGAACACCAGAAAGCAGGTGACATCAGAGCTATGCTCTCTCCAATGCCCACGTATGTGCTCACCTTCGCCAAGCTGAGGTCATCTCCAGGCAAGTGGTAATGAACCATCCCTTGGTGCTCATCTTCCAGGATGCTGCCTGCACAAAGGAATCTCCATGAGGACTAGGCTGGAGGGCCAGGGAAGGACAGCCTGGGCCTATGGAATCATGGCCCTCATCCTAGGGGTCAGGGTTGTGGGACTTGGCAGGGCAGGATTCAGATGCCCTCTGTGCAGCCTCACACACCTGGGAAGGTCAGGTCCACAAAGGCCTTGAACTCCTCCACAGCCTCCTGCTGCCCATCGCTCCGGACCTTGGCCCGCAGGGTAAAGCCACTGCCATACTTGCTCTTGAGGTACTGTGGGCTGCCCAGACACTTGAACTGACCTTGCACCATGATGGCCAGCCGGGCGCACAAGACCTCACAGTCCTCCATGCTGGGAAAAGGACGTAGAGGCCTGATGTAGGGCTGGGGTATGCTGACGTCCACCCTCTGTGTCAAAGGCTCATGTAGACAGGAAGTTGACAATGCCTAAATTGAACCGTTCCTGAGTCCCAAGCTCAGAGTGTGGCCCATGTGGCAGAGCCTGGGGATTCTCCTCACAGATTCTGCACCAGCTGCTGTCAGGTCTCTTTCTAACCAGCTTCTCCCAGCCCATCCCTCCCACGTGCCCCATTCTGGCTCTTCCACTGACCCATGGAGACCCCAGTGCTACCTATGGGAGGTGATGACAATGGCCTTGCCAGATTTGCGGACCCTTGTCACAGTGCCCCAGAGCAGGCGCCGGGCCATAGGGTCCATGCCAGTAGTTGGCTCATCCAGGAAGATGACCGCAGGCTCTCCAAGCAGGGCAATGCCAGTGCTCAGCTTCCGCTTGTTGCCACCGCTGGGGGCAGAGGTGAAGAAGGTTGAGTGAATGGCAATTACCAATCTCCAGTAGTCCAACCTTCCCCCTTTTTCTTCTCTGTCCAACCCCTCATGTGGGGCTTTTAGTAACATGGCCCACCACCTTCCCCCAGGATGTCATTGCGACCTGGCTGTCCACTCTGCATATAAGCCATTTCCTTGGACACAGGGATCAGTCCAGGTGAGCACACAGTCAGTGAGTCTTCTTTGAGGATCTCTATGTGTGCTAGGGGGTAAGTTCACAGGGCCATTTTCACTAATTTTTTTTTTTTTTTTAACCAGCACATAGGATTTACAATGTGCAAGATGCTGTTCTAAACTTTGCAAATGTTAACTCATTTAATCTTCAAAAGACACAAGGGGGAAAAAAAGACAAGTAAACACAAAAATTTGCTTGAAACCAAAGCCAAGAGAGAGAAGAATCAAGGACAACATCCCTGCCCGGTGGGCATCTCTGACCCTCCAGTTCAAGAAGTAGGGTACTGCTGCAAACCTCCAGGGGGCGCTGCACACAATGCAAGGGGGAATCTTGGGACTCAGGAGATGTGTGGACTGGCTTTAAGCTAATTGGAGTTGGGATGACATCACTGGCAACAGAAGGTTGAGGAATATCCCCAGGCTTCTCAGCAGAATACAACAGCCCAGGTGCCATAGACACAGTGGGATAATGTAAGTGTGCTTGAAATCCAAGCCTACCAAAATCAAAAGAACTTTGTGAAGTGGCAGGAAGAAAGATCTGTCCTTACCTTGCCAGGACAACACCTGTGGTGCTGCTCCCCTGACCTCAATTCAGACCAGGGCCAAGAAGAAGCAGTGCCTTGGGCAGCCCAGACCACTGACCCATTCTCACAGGAAGGCCACCTTCCTGCAAATTCACAAAGTGGCATGGATCGCATAGCTACGCCAAGGCTGGCACTGATAGACCTCACCCTACACCCCAGCACCTAGAAGAGCCAGAGCACATTTTATTACTGGAGGTGGAAGGGCCAAGGGAGCCCCAAATCTCACCTGTAGGAATTCACCAGCTGGTCTGCGTTTGTGTTTATGAATAATTCATCAAGAATTTGGTCCACACAGGCATTGATGTGGCGCTCGGGGATGCCCCGGAGCCGGGCATACATAACCAGTGTCTCCCGGCCTGTCATGTGGTCCAGCAGGGCATCAGCCTGGGGGCAGTAGCCGACCCACTGCCGCACCTGGGGTTGGAACAAGCCCGAGAGGGAGGCACATCAGAAAGAAAGCTGCCAACTGGACATCTACCCTGGCCTTGCCCCAGCCCAGGCTTCTTCCTCTGCCCTGTGCAAACTCACATTTGCTACATGAGCAGATGAGGGCCTTGGGGGTGAGTGGCATGACAGTGATGTTAGGGAGCCTGGGATGCAGCACTTGCTGGTGGTGTCTATGAATGGGCACATGTGGGACTGGAGTGCTTGCTTGGCGCCCTTCCTCCTGCCTGCCTGGCATGAAACCTCACTGTTTAGTGCCTCCCTACCTTTTGTCACTTTCCAAATATCTGGTCGATAGAAGACGCTAATATTTTCTATTAGATATGTGATTCACGAATAGATTTTCTTTGTCAAATGATCACACAAAGGCTATTAGAATCTCATGTTGGAGGACTGCCCTAGGCCTGGTGTGGTCAGGTTGGTGTGGACCTCCAGAGTTTTGCAAAGACCTATACTCTCTGCAGAGGAACGATTTTATGTTGTTTTTGCTGAACAGTATTATCCCGCATCAACCAGTTTGCAACTTGCTTTTCTAGCTCAACATTACATCTTAAAGATCTTCCCTAGTCTATAAATACAGACCTACTTTGACTCAGTTTAACTGCTATTAGTCAACCAGGGAAGGTTTCTAGATTTTACTTAGCTGTTTATAAAAAATTCAGGCTCATCTGAGTTATTTCTAGGTTTTTGCCATTATAAACATGCAGTGAACCACCCTGGTTTGTGCTCATGCTCAGGCACTTCTCTGGAGTAAATGATAGAATACCATTTTTGAAAAATAACCAAATTTTCTTTCCTCATCCTTCTCCCCATTGAAGCAGCTGGACAGCTCTGGGCTCTGGGGAGAACTGAGAAGAAAACAGATGACTTAAATGAAGAAGCTTCAAATATTTCACTATCAAATACAAAGATTTCTAGTAGACTTCCTTTATCAAGTGATTTTGACCTAATGTTCCCTCTATTTCTAGTTTGCTAAAAATTTTAAAAAATCATGAGTGGGTACTGAATTTTTTACAAATGCTTTTTCAACATCTATTGATAAATATCTTTTCTCCTTTGATCTATTAAAGTAGTGATTAATATTGGTGGATTTTTCTGCTATTGAACCTTACTTTTCTGGGATAAGGCTGACTTGATCATAATTTTTATTCTTTCAATATATTGCTGAATTTGTATTGTTAATATCTTATTTATGGTATTTATGTTCCTACATGAAACTGGCCTATGGCTCATGTTGGGTCCTTGTCTGGTTTTATGATCATTTACAAGTTAGTGGCACCCCATCTTCTCTCCCATGCTTCTGAAGGGTTCTAAAAAAAAAGGAAACGATCTATTTGGTGGTGGTTGGTAGACTTGCCCACCAATTTCTCGCAGCCTAGACTCCTGAAAAGGAATAGATCTTTGACCATTATTTCAATTTTATCTCTGGTTTCGGTCTATATAAACAGGTTTTCTAGTTCTTGAACCAATTTTGGGATAGAAGGCTTGAGAATGTTTGTCCTTCTGTTGATAAAAAGTCAACTGCCAGTCTAATCATTGCTCTTTTGAAGGTGGATCCTTTTAAGATTTTCTTTTTGTGTTTATTTTTCAGCAATTTTACTATAATGTTCCTGGAGATTTATTTCTTTTAATTTATCCTGCTTAGGGTTAACAAGCCTTTATTTATTTGTAATTTGATGTCTTTCCTAAATTTTGGAAAGTTATAGCCATGAATTTTTCAAATATTGCTTTGCCTCATATTTGTCTCCTTTTCTTTCGGGACTTTGATTACACATATATTAAATCTTTTCATTGTGTCTTTTGTATCCAATTAGTTATACATTGCTGCATAACAAATTACTCCACACTTAGTGGTAATTTATTATTTCATGGTTTCTGTGGGTCCGATCAGGAATCTGAGAGCAGCTTAACGGGGTGGTTCTGGCCAGAGTCTGGGGTGGTTCTGGGCCTGAAGTCATCTGAAGACTGGAGGATCTGCTTCCATGCTCATTTATGTAGTTGTTGGCAGGCCTCAGGTACTCAGGCAGATCACATACCCAAAACAGAAGCTACCTGTCTCTTATAACCCAGTCTCAGAAGTGACATAGCATTTCTTTTGTAGTATTCTTTTGATCACACAGACTGACCCTGATTCAGCATGGGAGAGGACTACTCATGGGTGTGATTACCAGGATGGGGATCACTAGGGGATGTCTTGAAGGTATACCACAATCTCTCTTAACTTCTTTTATATTTTCTCTACCCTTTGTGCTTCATTCTATTATTTTTTTCTGTGCATGGAAGGGGTGTTTTAATGTACATGTACCTATTATTTGTATTGTGTGCCAAGCATTGCATTTGCAGAATTGTTTGTAGAAGTCGTCTGAGGCCTAGGGTGATATCATCTTCCACCAGAGAAGGCTTACATTGGTTTCTGCCAGGTGCCTAGAAGCACTGGTGGTTTAGGTCACATCAGTCCATTTCAGGGACTGATATGAGTCCAAGCTGTTTTGTAATCCTTGTATGAGCTTATCTCAGTATAGTTTATCCCTGCTCCTGGGGCGCAGCCCTTCAGGGTCCCAACCCAAAGAAAGTCTCCTCCTGCTCGAGGATGGGGGGGTGGGGAGGGGACTCATGCTGAACTCAAGTGTCTGTCACTTCAGCATCAAGAGCAATACTCAGCTCTCAGCCATCCAGGCCTCTGTCTTCTCCTAACTCCTGGCTCACAAGTCTTCATTATCTTGTTAGCTTTCTGAAGCCTTCTAATGCATGTTTTAAAACTTTGGTCCTGTTTTTCTAGTTATTATCACCAGGAATGGGGTCAGAATGACCTAATTTGCCATTACCAGAAGCCTTGTCATTAGTTAATAAAATAAGTTAAAATTAATAGTAAATGTTTCATAGCCACAAGAGGCTTATATTGGTTATAATTGTTCAACCAAGCTATGTACATCAAAAGATGATAGAGTGGTCATTCAGAGCATGGATTCTAGAACTAACCTGTGTAGGTTCCTCTGCTTTCTCTATGAACATTATTTTGGTCATGGATATTGAAGCTAGTTTGATAAACTTCTTGGCCATAGTATGATTTGTGATGTGATGAGTACACCTTTGATTATGTTTCTGTGGTTTGGTGTATTCATATGCCTTTCATTGAATCCGCTGTCTCCTGACCACCTCTATTATTACACTTTCCTCTCTGCATGGCAACATGATCACAAACTCCTTGTAGGTGAGAATCACTGGGCCTAGCACAATTGTTGGCATATACTAGGCATTCAAAAGTGTTCCATTGAATTTGAAGTTGGGACTCCAAGAAGGAGGTCAAAGGTACATAATAAGTTTGATTTTAAAGTGGGAGATGTCTGAGTAAGGCTGCCTAGAGGGCTAGTCTATACAGATCTGAAGCATAGGACTGGGATTGGGCTGGGGATGTGGTTACTTGGGAGACATCAGCAAACGGAAGATAATGGGAATCAAGAGTAATGAATGAGATCAGGCAGGGACAGCATGTAGAATGAGAAGGACAGAGGGCTGATTTTGCAGCCCTGAGGAACACCACAATCCAATGGGCTAGAAGAATATCTACCACAGGAGAAAGAAGTGTCAGTGACAGAGAAGAGGCAGAGGAGAGGGGAAGTCATAGAATAAACCAAGGAAAACTAGAGTTTGACAGGAGGAAAGATCAGCATTATGAAATGCTACAGAGAAGCATGGAAGGTAAGACCGAAAATCAGGAGTAGCCTCGACCAGGGTGAGTGCATTGGGAAGGGAGTCAGAAGAACAGACTCCAGGCTACGGAGAGGGAGGCTCCATGGACTATGGCTGCCCACTGGATGTCTTGGGTAGCAATAGATGTGTGCCACTCACTCCCTCATGAAGCACAGGGGGAGCGGGAGGGGGAAGTTGGGCGTGTGGGGGCACAGCTGATGGCTTTGGGGGTCCATTGAGTTTCAGGTGCCCGTGGGACATTCAAGAGGAGATGTTGAGTAAGCAGCTCAAATATATGATCTGGACTCAGAGACGAGGTTGAGGATAAGTGTCACAGATAAATCTGATATGTGGAATTTTCAAAGATCAAAGCCATTCCAGTTCCCTTTCCCCAGCCCTGTGTTATTACCCCAAGCGTATTTCAGTGCCCTCTTTTTCCTGACACAGCCACCCCCATCCCCAGGGTGGTGCCTTCCTTGTCCCGAGTCACAACCTACCTTCCCCAAGTGAGAGCTGATGCTGAGGCCCTTGACAAAGGCATCCCCAGAGGTGATAGTCTCTTTCCCAGTCATTAATTTCAAAACGGAAGTTTTCCCAGCACCATTGAGGCCAAGAAGGCCAAAGCATTCCTCGGCCTGGACAGTGAAGGAGATCTTGTTCACAGCCAGCGGGGGCACCTTCTTGGCATAGACCTTATATACATAAGACAGAAGATACACAGTGAAGAGGTCTGCAGTCAGCTGTCTGGAGCCACCTGTGCTCGTCGCACAGGGTTCTGGGATAGGTCCAAGCTGTCCTTGGGGCTCAGGGGCGCTCAAATGTGCCCAGGCTTGGACTTGCCTTCTCCTCTTGGCTGCTAGCCCCAGCAAGATTAGTTTTCTCTCTTCTGTCTCTACAAACTGAGAACCTAGTTCTCTAAGATAACCCTCTTTCTTTCTGTCCTTGAAGCAACAAAATTCCTTTGATGTTGACTGAGTTGTTTTGTTTTGTTTTTTAACCACCAGTAACTACAGGAAAACAAAGTATAAGAGTAACAGACTTGGGGAAAATGTCACAAAGTTCCTGGATGTTTGAAGGTCTTGCATTAAGATTCTGGCTGGGGCTACCAGGGAGACTAGCCAGGCTTGCTTTGAGCTTTCGGAGCTTTCCCCCCAACTTCACTCCTCCACAGACTGCTTTCTAGATTCAAGAGACTTTCATACAGTCATGTCCAACCTCTGAGGCTTCCTTCCTTCTTAGGGTTCGTGGCTCTGGTACCCCTCCCATCCCAGGCCCTCCCATCTTACAGAGGACTCCAGAAGAGATAGGAAGGCTGATGCACTAACCTCTGTCTTTAGGCACACAAGGGAACTCAGATGTGATTCATTCCCAGAGGAAGCTCCCTCTGAGTCTGTCTCCACGGAAACTCATCTGAGCCCTTTGCCAGTACTCCCAGATAGAAGGCAGAGCCTGGAGCCCTCCAAGGCTGCTTCCTTATGCAAAAGGCCTATAAGAGTAATGGTCTTTGCTTTTTAAGCCACATCTGACTTTACCTTTGACACTTCTTTAAGAACCAGTGGGTTTTTCTCACGTAACTTTTCCAAATTAGCCTCAACCATTTTCGCCTCCTCTTCCACGTCTTGGTCTCCAGACACTGGCACTATGCTTTGCGACACTACCTGCTTTTCCGAGACAAGGATGGAGGGTGTAACTGATTTTGCGAGGATAGGAGGTAGAGACGGAGGGAAACACAGGGACTGGGTCCTCCCTGGGAAGGCCTCGAAGGTGCCCCAGGTGACCTCGGTTCTCATACACACACTACCACCCCTTTCTCAGGGGCAGTTACAGGTATTTAAGACCAAGCACATATTGACATGACCATGAGAAGGCATGGAAACTTCACGTGGGCACTGGCTTTTGCAGAAATTGTAAGACTTGAAGCCCGGGAATGTCAAGGTATAACAAAATCCATTTTCTATCTAGTTTCCTCAGCGGGCTGGGGTGGGGGGTGGGCTTCACCTATGGAAGATATTCAGGCCAAGAGCTAACAGAACAGATCTGGCTTCTATCTGGGAAAAGGTATTCTAGAAAGGTGACTGGTTTTAGGAAGCCCAGGGTCTTTTGTTTCTACTCAGCTGACCAGGGTCACAGGGGCTAAGCCAACACTCATGCTCCCTCTCCTGCCAGGTCCTCAGGAGGACTCGGACATGGGCTGCCCTGAAGGCAGATTAGATGGTCCCTAGGCTCCCTCAAATGCTGAGAATCAAGGTCATTACAGACCACAAGGAGGACGCCATGGAGCCAGTCCCTTGATGTATCGTTAGTGAATTGTACTCCGACCCACTCACCAATTTTCGCTTCCTGTAGAAGCCAGAAAACCTGGTTTTCAGTTCCCGTAAGACATTAGTTTCAATAAGGAAAAGCAGGATGATGTACACAGGTCCCGAGATGGCAAGGGCTGTTAGGTACTTTCCCATTCCTAGAGACTTCCAGGCATAGATGTTCTTTTGAATCACATATCCCTCTGCTAAAATAGGATAAACAGATCTTATCAAACTTTGGGTGATTTTTCCAAGCTTTTCCTCACATAGGTGAATTCCTATTAGAACAAATATCATTCATTTAAAAGAAACATTATCATTAGTGCTATATTACCTCATCCCAGCAGATGGTAAACATGAATAATATTTTGTTTTCCTGGCTAGAACAAATATTCTATAAAAATAATGCAGTAAAGTAAAAGACTTCTCTCTGTCCATATGACAGTTATTTGAAATAAAAAAAATTATGTTTGGTTCTTCTATTAATCATTAATCACCCCATAACTTTAACTGACCACTCATGTAAAAACACTCAGGAGCCTCTATTCGCCTCTTTTTAACCTGATCCACTTAAGAATTTTTCTTTTAAATATATACATTTTAAAAGTATACAATAAATAAACACTAATTGACATGAGGTCCTTCTCCACTCCTCAAAACTATTGTTACAGTTTTGTGTATAATCCTTCCATACTTTATAGATAAAAACCTTTAAAAATACAAGTGGAATGATACTATGCAGGGTCTTCTCCAACTCGTTTGTTCATTTAATAATATATAATGAACATTGAGCATATCAGGAGCTAAAGATCAAAATAGTAAAGATCTCTGGCAAAGGTAAATACATAGCCAATTATAAAAGCTAGTATTGTTGTAACTTTGGTTTGCAACTCCACTTTTTGTTTTCTACGTGACTTAAGAAACTAATGCATTAAAAAATTAGTCTGTTTCTGGACACACAATACACAAAAATATATTGTGACATCAATGATCGAAAGGGAGTAGGGATGAGGCTATACATGTAGGAGCTGTTTTTATATGTTACTGAAGTTAAAGTGGTATAAATTCAAATTAGAATGTTATAACTTTAGGATGTTAATTGTAATCTCCATGATAACCATACGAAAAAAAATAGCTGTAGAATATACACAAAAAGAAATGAGAAAGGAATTAAAACATTTTGTATGGAGTAGCTAGAGCAGTCAAATTCACAGAAACAGAATGGAATCGTAGTTGCCAGGGGCTGGAGGAATGGAGAGTTAGTGTTTCATGGGTACAGAGTTTCAAAAGAATGGTGGTCACAGTTGCACAACAATGCGAATGTACTTAATGCCACTGAACTGTACACTTAAAAATGGTTAAAACAATGAACTTTATATTTTACCACAATTAAAAAACTGTATATTTTACCACAATTAAAAAAAATAATTTAAATAGGTGTCGAAGGGGATGTGGACAAATTGGAACCTCATACATTGTTCGTAAAGTATAAAATAGTGGAGCTACTATGGAAAACGGTTTGGTGGTTCCTCAAAAAGCTAAACATTGAATTACCATATTACACAGCAAATCCACTCCTAGGTGTATACCCAAGAGATTCGAGAACGTGTTCACACAAAAACTTACACGTGGATGTTCATAGCAGCATTATTCACAATAGTCAAAACATTGAAACATCCATATGCCCATCAATGGATGAATGGATAAATAAATGGTGGCATATCCATATAATGGGATATTATTCAGCTGTGAATAGGAAATGTCCAGAACAGGCAAATCCGTAGAGACTGAAAATAGATTACTGTTTGACAGGGAGATGGGAATATGGGGTGGCTGTTATGATAGAGTGTTTCTTTTTGGGGTGACGACAGTGTGCTGGAATTAGATAGCAGTGACGGTTGCACAACCTTGTGAATATACCAAAAACTAAATGGTATACTTTAAAAGGGTGAATTTTATATGAATTATAGCTAATGAAAAACATAGTTAATAAATTCTATTTGCAGTACTTACAAACTTGATCACACTCCGTCTTGTTCAGGTTCTTGGCACTGCAAAACTTTTGTAGTTTGAAGTTGTAATATAAGTTGGAGAAAGCCATCCCCAGGCAGTGGCCTGGAAGTGGTAGGAATGTATGATCCAAGGACTCTGAGACTGTTGTGTAGCCTAGGTCTGTGAGTGGAATAGAACATATTAACTCTCCTTGTAGAAAGAAAAGGGTACATCTCCTAGCATCTCTCTGAAACCACTGTGCCTGTTTTACCTATGTAAACAATCTATTATCTATGTCTATCACTATAGCTATAACTGTACTGTCACAGTCTCAGTCCCTAGACCAGAAATCTTGTTCTCTCTGAATCTCTAATAACTACATGTGCTGCTAAGTGCTGTCCTTCACAGACTCCAACATATCTTCACTAACAAAGAGGAGAAACAAAGGGGAGGAATTGGTGCTCCAATTTCAGACGTCATGACAACTCACACAATCAGCTCTAAACCAACAGGTAGTTCCAGGGAGAGAACCCATGAACACAGGACTTACAGATCCCATGGGGAGAGGCTGAACCAATTATAAAAAGTGAATCTACTCTCAAGACTTGGATTTAGAGCAGTACAGCTTTTGGGTATCAATCCGTGACCTTCTTGTCAGTGGAAGCCACTGCGATGTATGAAGAGTTGAACTTGGATATGAGGTCTCCCAAACAACAGTTTTTGGACCAGGACTCAGAAACTGTGTAGAAGAACTAGGGTCTACCCATGGGGCGAGGTGCAATCTGGGGCAGAACTCAGAAGCTGTGGCGCCACACCCTCCCTGAGATCCTGGCCCCAAGCCCTGGGGGTTGTGGCTCTGTTGACCAGACATTAAGGTTGCATCTGAGGAGATGGTACCTCAGTAGGATAGTTGCAAAGGCGGCAGATATGACACAGGGACAAAGGCACAATGAATCATGCTTTCCTAATTTTCTCTCTTTAGGATTCTAAACTTAAAAATCTAGCCTGGAGTCTGAGGTGGTGGGGAGGGGAGAAAATTACCAGAACATTGGCCTCGCAGCTTCTATGTGGGGTAGAGGGTAAGACTTACCCGCTAAACGAGTCTCATGAACCTGGCCTAGAAATGAATGGTCAGCTATGGGCTTCCCCAGACCTACCCCTGCTCAGTGATCTCCAGGCCCCTAAGAGAGGAGTGGCTGAAATCTGAGCAGGGACAAACCCCTCCCTCCCAGCTCACTCTGACCAGAATCAGAGAAAGTGTTCACAAATAATATATCTAATTGAAGGAACTTATTCACAGCTCCCACTTATCTCCCTTCCTTCTTTCTCACTGGATCATATTCTAAAGTTGCTTAAAGACCGAAGAGAGGTCACAAACCATCAATATCTAGTTCTCCAACTGAAGGTGACTTTTCTTTGCCACACTCCTGGGTTAGATTTACCCTTTTCTGGATCTTGTGTCTTCTTTCTTGCTTTATTCCTTCACTTTGCTAGCCTATATCCTTGATTAACTTTCCAAGAAAGTGATGTGGTAGGTAACATTTCTGTTTTACTCATCTGAAATTGTCCTTTCACTTGATTGACAATTGAATTAAGTATAGAAGTCATCTTCTAGGAAGCGTCTAGGTTTAATGGTGTGGGTCTTTTTGCATTCAGTGTTGGACATTTGATGGATCCCTTCAGCTTGAGGTTTGTTTTTCTCAACTTGGAAATTTTGTTTTGTTTCCTTGGTAATTTATTTCCCCTATGTTCTCTTTCTGAAATTCTTATCAATTGAATATAGTAGTGTCTCTTGGACTTACTTTCATGTCACCTGCCTTTTCTCTCACCTTCTCTGTTTCTCCTGTCTTTTTCATCTACTTTCTGGAAGGTTAATTGATTTTATTTTTCACCCTTTTGCTAAATTTTATTTTGGCAATCAGCTCTTTATTCTCAAAGTTTTTCTACTTCATAGAATTCTGTTGTTTAATAGATACAATCTTTTCTAAAAATCTTTGTTTTGTTTCTTGCATTTCTCTACTCCTGTGTTTTATTTTTTGTTGGTTTGTTTTAGTTTCTGTCATTTCTGTGACCACCATCCTCAGGTGTTTGGAGATCTTTGGCTGTCTATTCACAGGAACAACTGAGGCACCAGGAGGCTTTGTGTATGGGGAGCAGGGTACACTTTAAGGCAACCAGGCAGGAGACCAGCCAGGAGGTGTAGGTCTCTTCTTGGAGCAGGTTGAATTCAGCAAGAGGAGTGATCTCTGACTACCTGTGGCATGAACATGTGTTCTAATGCTTCCGGGTGGGGAAGTGGGAACAGGGACAGTGGAGATGTCACATACTGTTTTCAGTCATGTCTTCACTACTTTTCTCTGAGGTCCCAAGCCTCTGGGTCCCAAATCTCTCTAGGATTCTGTAGTGCTAAATTAGATCCTTGCTCAGCCATTTCCCCCTCTAAATTCACTTTAGCTGCTTCTTCATTGTGAATCATACATTTTTATTTCCTTTGCTATCATTTTAGTGGGGTCCAGGAAAAAGAGAGCTCAGACTTAGCTTTCATATTTTGATTCTTTGTATACTGCCATGGTGACAGCATGCTAGTGAGGTCCCTGGGTATGTGTACAGAGTCCAAAGTCCATACTCTAATGGTTTCTTTTCTCAGGAAGTAGGGATGGGACACGTGAAGGCATCTTCATCCTTTTTCCCAGACCAGAGGAGGAGTTTCTTGCCTGTCCCAGCCTCCCTCCCCTATGACTCACCCATTTCCCACCTAGTTTTTAAGTTGTAAGGTGCATCCTGCTCAGCAGAAGAAGGACCTTGGTCCATGTTACTTGCATGGAGAGAAGAGAAGAAATAGCATGAAGCAATCTAAGAAGAAATGGATCCCAGAAAGGTCAAGGGATCCAGAGAGAATGTCCAGAGAGTCAAGCACCATTAGTTCAGTCATTTTCTCATAAAGGTCTGCCCCCATCAGGGCCCCTCAGCATCCTTGGACTTGCTGCACTTGTCCCTCAAGGGTAAGGTTAGGCTACAAAAAGGGAGGAATCTGAATCCTTAGGTTCTTCCTGGAGATCAGGGCAGCATTTCTCAGAGTGATTCCCTGGACCACCTGCATCGGAATGACCTGGGATACGTCTGTCTTTCAGTGCTGATCAGTGAATCTTAGACGCACATTACCGCTGAGAACCATTGGGTGAGGGCTCCTCTGGGACGAGTCTTTGTTAGTCTCCTTTCTTCTGCCTGCAGTATGCTTTTTGTTTTATTTCTATCATAAAGTCAAAACACTGTCACTTTTCTGATCCTCTCAGATGAAAATCATTCTACCTCTGAATTTCCACCAGGTGGTATGTATGAGAACTAAAAGGGCACCGCAAAACTCTGGGAGATAGACTAGTAAAAGAAATTCAAAATAGATAAGAATCTGTACATGTAAAGTCTTTTAAGAAATAGAATGACTCCCAAGATGAAAGCAGAGGGAGTTTCTAACATATTTTTGAGTAAAAGAGTCACCACCAACAAAACCCAAAGGTCAGTTTAAAGGAGGTAGTCGGCAAGGAAGTAAATAAAAACAGCATTACAGACGTAAAATATAAGTATGTTTATCCAATCTTGACCTAGAGAGAGATGGTGGCACAAACAGGAAAATGTCCATTTTAAGGTATGTGGTGTGAATAACGGCTCCCTCTTCAGCTTCTTTTATCTAATTACACTCTCACCAGCAGCATTCTCCCAGCCTTGGCTTATTTATTTGCTTATTACCTTTTTTTTTTTTTTTTTAACTGAGAATAATTTATTTCAGTGAAATGCATGATCGTAAGCAGACAATTTGATGAATTCTGACAAATATTTGTGCCCATGGAACCAACATCTCGATCACGACACAGAACAATCACTCCCATGTAAAAAAACAATAAATGGGGCCCCTTTAAAATGGAGTTGGAGCTGCCATCCCACAGGAACTGCCTTTCATGTCTTATGCCTTAGGTTAACACCAGACAGGTCCCTAAGGTCTCTATTTTGTCAACACCTCTGCCCCCAACTCTGAGGCAACCACTTTTCTGACTCGATCACCAAGATCAAAGAGTGTGCCCTCTTCTGCTCAACACTGAGTTGTGATACTCGTCCACATCGTCATGTGTGCTAAGCAGTTGTTCTCTTTTTTTGCTAAGCACAATCCATTGGATGAGTACAACTACTGCGTTCAGAGAAAATGTGTTTGAGACATGGCCAATTTGGGGCTCTTCATACTACAGCTGCTGAGAGTGGTCTCGCACAGGTCTCTGGCAGACACACGCTTTTATGGGTACAGTTTTTGTGGCTGCTGGAGGCAGAATCAAAGCTCTGTGTCATGTGTAGATATGACGATCCTCACCTTTTTCACTTGTGACTGAGACGAGAATAAGGGGGCCAATGCTCAAGAAGGTGAGCATTATGATGAGCTTAACACAAGCGCTACCCGCATTGTCAAAGCAGAAGCTAGTCAGGTAGATGAAGGGGATGATGGCCCAGCCATAGAGCATGAGCATTAAGACAACAGCTGGGATGTTTTCCTGGTGTGTAAAAGCTTCTTCATTTTGGTACAAAAACACCACCTTAGGAAAAGGGCATAGAATTTGAAAAAGTCACAGAAAGTCAATCCTAAGCATTACAGAAAGAATATAAAAATCTCAAACAAAATGAGGTGTTAGTCATATGGCATAAGGAACTCCCTTCACTTACTCATCCCACAGCAAGCTCTGCCCCCGGAAATCAGGGGATCAGAGATGTTTACAAAGTGCATCGGAGAACAAAGGAGGATGTGATCTATTCTGCACAAATGACCAGGGAATCCTCAAGCTACACAATTCAGTCACAATCAAATACTTGTATCCCTCAGTGCCCTGGGGAGCCATTTCTGGACTATGAACACATATCCCCATGATACTGCTTCTTACTAGCTTGGGACAGCAGTTCTGGGAATGCCGCAAACTGGAGACCCTAGAGCAGACTCTTCAGCTCTGACTGATGCTGGGATCTGAATCGTCTTTTACCGAGGGTCAGCGATGAGGGTGCTTTCATATCTTGGGTCACCGAATCCAGGGCTGAGCTGCCAGCCTAGACTTCCCGTCTGGTTCTGGTTCTTCGCAGGTTCCCTAAAGCAAGCCCCCTGTGACGTGCAGGGAAAGGGCCCCAACACCATGCAGCCCTCACCAGCAGCAGCAGAGTGGGGATGAGGAAGGAGATGAGGTCCCACAGCAGAGCCGAGAGCCAGAAAGTGGCTATGTAAACTCCACTGACAAACTGGACATGCTTGGCCTGGATGGTTCTCTCTTTGACTGTCAAGATGGAAAAAGAACTAGACAGGAAAGCTACTCCAAAAAGCAAGTTGATGACAAGATAATGTCCTTTAGGGCCCCTGTAAAAGACAGCACGTGAAGAGTGAGGTAGCAGTTTAAGTAGAGCTGCTCTCAGCGACCACCTTCCAAAATAACAATTTGTAATTAAAATAAGAGACAAATAAAGGGAGAAACAGGTGGTAAAGCGAGCAGTCCGGCAGGTGAGAGAGCTTTAACCTGGGGAGGGAAGTTGTACATACTCGTACAGGACATTCTCGGAGGTCTCCACGATCGACTGAGGTTGAGGGTGGTTGAATACCGTGATCGAAGCCCTGGCGCCAGCAAGCAGCTTGAAGAGAACATTGTCCACCAGCGCCAGTGCCAGGGCGGGGGAATGGTATGCCTGGTTATTGAACAGCGCTGTCACTATGGTGCGGTTCTTCACGTCTTCAAAGGAAGCTGCCACTAGGTAGTTCTGATCAAAGTTCTCGGGTTCCTCTTCTGACTTATTCAGTAGGAATGCCTCCACTGAACCTGGAAGAAAGCAGAACATCTATCTGAGAGCTTCACACCTGGCCCAGTGGGGCAAGGAGAACTTGCCATCAGTCTCCCCCTAGCCCCTGCCCCTTCTGGGTGTCTCATCGCCAACCCCCACCCAGGTCTGCAAATGGGCTCCTCCTAACACAGCGGTGCCCTCAATTCTAGTGATCCTTTTTGCCTACAGGGCCACCTCTTGCCTGAACTCCATGACCCTGGGGCCTCAATAAAGTTTGACTGGAGTAGTAAAAACAAGCAAGCAAAAAACCCCAAAAAAGTCTCCTCTAGTCATCTTTTAAATCTCTCCCTCCGCATGGCCCAGATGTGGCCCTGGGCCCTCCACTTTCACCTGTACTATGTGGCCCTAATGGAGTTCCTTGCCTTCTGTCTAGTCCCCAAATGAAAGGACACATCTGATTACATTGCACCCCACTGAAAAACTTCGAGTGAATCCCACCGCCCTTGGGATAAAGCCAAACTCTAGCCCATGACCTACAGTGCCCAACTGCTATTCAAACTCAGCTGCCCATCTTCAAGTTATAGCCATAGCTAAGGACTCATGTTCCTCATATCTACAAATGCTCTTCTCAAGGTTTGGAATGTTCTTCCCCTTCTATGGATCAATTTCTATTCATACCTCAGCCTCTTACTCTGGAGCCTCCTCTGGCCCTCCGTGGCTGGGGTATGTCTATGTGATCTCATAGCACTCTGATCATCATTGTTATTGCCACTTCGTATTGTGACTACTGTCACTTATCCATATGACCTATGGGCTAGAAGTTCATTAATGGCTGGTAATAATATTGTTTGCTGCTGTACTTCCCAGCACATAGGGCCATGTAAAATATGTGACTCATCTGGCATTCTGGAATCTTTAGTGCTGGGATGGACCCTTAATCACAGCAACAACAATGATGATAATTGTACCACAGACTGAAGGCTCACTGAATGCTAACTGAGCAAAGCCCAGATGGGCATTCCCTCATGGAATCTTCACGATTTATTATTCTCTCCATTTGCATATTAAGAAACCAAGCTTGGAGAGGTAGGGCACTATGACCTCAACCATTTTGCTAGATCATGCTCTGCATTTGACTTCTTTACTTTATTACAAACACATATTACTTAAAATTTTATTTTTAATCAAAATAACACATGAATATAATTTTAAAAATCAAATAATTATACAAGACTTAAAATGAGAAATGGCAGTGCACTAGCCTTTCACCACCCCCAGTGCCTGCTCATCAGAGGTAACCACTTCCCAAATCTTTTAGCTGGTGTTTCTCCAGATTGCTAGATAGTGCATTTATCTACTGATAGCCTATTATGGAAGCAAGGATTTTGTTCTCTTAGGACCTTCCTTACCTCTATGGTCTTCCCCTCCCATCTCCTCCCTCTAGAATGACATCATAAATATGGTTAAATCAATAGTCAGTTTTGACATTATTATGACTAAGTAAAAATTATGCACAGCTGAGCCAAGTAGTATATTATGGTTTTGGGGTTTGGGGTGGTGGTGGTTTGGTACAATCTTCCCCTCCACCTTCCCCCGGAGTTAACATCTTCTTTTTCTCATTTTCTTAGTTTTCTCTACATCTGTCACCAACTCATCCACAAACTCCCTTGATAGAAGTGTAAATCTCCTCTCAGTACATTCAAACATTTCAGATAATTTATCACTTTTATTTTTGGATGTATTTTAGTCCCTAGAAAGTCACAACTTGGTCTCATTTCTTGGAACTCTCCCTTTCCTTTCACTTGGGATTTGAAAGATTTTTTTTTTTTTTTTTTTTGGTACTTCTGGCTATTCGGTCTGATTTTAGGGAGCGTCACATGGCCTGGAAGGACATGGCTTCGCTACAAGGTGCGCAGGCCTGCTTCATGCCCCGTTCTCCTGGGCCTGGTACTTACTCAGGATCTCCAGAGGAATCTGTTCCTCAGCTATAAGCATATCTGTAAAATGTTCTGAAAGCCGAGGACCCAACCTGGAATTCGGAGAAATAAAGAATGGAACAATAGTTTGACCATATGTTTTTAGGGTCAGTTCCAATGGGGCATTTTCCAGGTTCGTTTCGAAGTTGAGGGATGTGAGGCTGACTGTAATGATCACCAGAGGCACCAGGATTTGTATCGATAGCATCATTATCCAGTTGCGCCAAGAGTATGTAACCCTTTTCAGGAGCATGGCATAGAACTGTTGGCAGAGAAGACTGAACTATAATAATAAAAAAAAAAGATGGGGAGAGATACACCATTAATACGGTCACAGATAGAAGCTGGCAGACACTTAAGTGGCCCCTGGCTCGTGTCAAAGACCCATGCACATGATGTCCCTGTGGCACTGCTAGTAGATGTCAGTGTGTAGTCATGTGTACTGAGATCCCAAGATCTTGAGTTGGGCCTGGGGGTAGGTGACCCTGGAGTTTAGTGCCATGTGCTCCCACTTAGCTTCTTCGTGGCCTTCAAGCCTCAGGCGCTAGTGTTCTTTGTCCACCCAAGAGCCTTTGTGGTGGTCAGGTTTGAACCCAGGCCTTCCTAAGTTCCTGGCCCAAAATACCAACAAATCCCTGAAAGTTTCTACCAACTGCCCCAAGTTTCCCACACCTGACATGATAAAGACTATATGGACCTCAAGGGTTTATCAAAAGGCACTGCTATTGATCTGTCTGAGGTTGCACTCTGAGAAATACTTCCTGAGAAGACTCTGGAGCGGTCTCCAAAAGCAAAGATTGGCCAAATGGATAGAACCTTGCTGGGGGTTGGGGAATAGCCTCCTACACAAGGCAGACGGCTGGCCTAGATGAGTCCCAAGACACTTTCCAACTCAGAGGCTCCACGGATGACAGTTTCCCCTTTATAATGTGATTCAAGATTATAAAACAATGAAATTAATTTCTTCACTAACCCACAAAAACCAGCCTCATTATTTTACAGCAGCATCTTATAGAGAGCTAAATCGAGACCTCTTTATAAAACGCACAAGTCTTTTTTCAACATTAAAAGAATACGACAGGTTGTCCATATATTTAATAAGGATATATTTTAACCCTTTTCCCGTCCAGAAAAAAAATGCAGCTCGCTGCCAGCATTAATTTAAAATCATGCGCAGGAATGCTACGTTTTCTAGGATCTGACCTTTTCAGCGATTGAGAATTACTGTATTTTGTAAATGGAAATACCACTACTAAAAACAGAATGCTATTAATAGAATGATGTCATTTGTTTCTAAACACTATCAGTATACTAGAGAAATGAGAAAATAATAATAAAAGCAAGTTGTTTTGTGGCAAACTTTGGGTATAAGGTTAGGACTGTAATTCAGGAGTTATCTCTGGTAAACGCTGCAGCCACAAGTGCAGTGCCACTGGTGAATATTCCTGGGGCAAATGGGAAATGGGTTAAAAAATTTTAAATTACAGGTGGTACAATACATTATCTGTGCAAGGTTAAAAAGAAAGATTAAATATGCTTTTTGGCTGGTAGATTTAGCTCTTTTATTCTTTCTTTTTCCTGGTGAGAGGAATGGCCAAGACCTTTACTGTGATCTTTTCTGATAATTTCTTCCATTGGGTTAATCCTGGTTAAAAAACACCAGCCTTTTGCCTTTGAATTAGAGCAGAGAGTATGGCTTTGCTGAAACCTAGTACAGACCGCCTTTTATGTCTAAAATTTGCACTTTTTTTTTCTTAAAAGGTTGGTATATACTTCTTGACAGAGTAATAGCATGATTCCAAGAATTAAACCAAAATTGCTTTCTTGCATGCATTTGAAATATCTGCTCACGCCGGTGTTTGAGTGGATTGTCAGTCCAGACGGTAATGAGAAGATTCTCGAATGAAGACATTTAATTCTGTCAACAGGAACTCTGTTGACCAGAGGGTGAAGATGGACAGAGGGACTCTTGATGGCTTGGACATCTATTCCGGAATCTACCAACTGATTAACCCTAAACCAAACCAAAGACAAAAGGAAACATAACTTCTCAAAATCACAATACATTTCATTTTGTTTGAATTAAAAAAATGAAAGCCATGTAACGTTTGAAAAAAAAAAGAAGTTAAGACAAGAATAATGTGGGAAAAAGGAGCTGCACCTAGATTATATGCTGCTAGCAAGTAAATACTGACTAGGAAGGTCTTAAATAGGCACCAAGTACTCAATTAACTGATCTATGGCTTTTCAAGAGAACTGAGGCAAGATTAGCATGAATAGATTTCATTATTTTCCTTAAAAAATACCACATGCAAATTAAAACAAACATGAAATATCTCTTAATATCTATCTTGTGAGCAAAACTATAAATTATAAAACATAGCACTGCTGACACTCCAGGCCAAGAGTTGGTAAACTATAGCCAATGGGCCAAATATAGTCCAAGGCCTTGTTTCTGTATGGCCTTGAGCTCAGAAGGAATTTTACATTTTTAAATGGTTACACGTTAGATGGCAATCTAAGTAACTACATAACATCCTTGATTATGCCACTAAGTCTACATAGTCTAAAAGATTTACTATCTGGTCCTTTAAGAAAAAGATGTATTCATTGTTGCAACAAACTGTTAATGCGTCAAGAAATAAATTTTTATTCATAGTTATTGGGCCAGTTATTCTACTCCTGGGAATTTGTTACAACAAAACAATCTAGTAGCTTGTGACTTAATTTCCCTCCAGTACAGTTTGGTTGAAGACGGTGTGTTTGTTGTTATCTATTGCTGTGACACAGATTATTCCAAAATTTAGCATTTATTTATTTCAAAATGTTTACTTAAAATAATAGTAAACATTTATTATTTCACACAGTTTCTGTAGGTTAATAATTTGGGAGTGGCTTAGTTGGCTGGTGCTGTTTCAAGATCTCTCATGAGGCTGCAGTCAAGCTATTGGCCAGGGCTGCAGTTGTTCAAAGGCTCAACTGGGGCAGAAGGCTCCACTTCCAGGATGGCACCCACACATGGCCGTGGGCAGGAGGCTTAACAGCTAGCTCTCTGAGTGTAGTTCTGACTAGGATGTTGGTTGATGTTTTGACTAACATGAATGATTAAAATAAAAGTGAAATAACAAAGATATATGTCAGAACTTTACTTATTGGTCCATGAGGTGAGCAATGTTTTTGTTAAATTAAGGCTTGCTTCATACTGGAAGAACATTTCCTCTAATATTTTGTGCTATTCTTAATGAAATGCTTCCAGATATGGCATACTATTAAGCTTAATTCACATTACTAACATTTTCTCCATCACTTTCTTAATCTAGACAATCAATAAAACAAGAAATTAAACCCTAATTTATAGTGGTTATCGATTTTTATGGTGTAAATATTCTAACCATCATTGATTTTAAACTATCAACATAACATTTCCATCATACAGATGTAAGTAGATGTAAATAACCTCAAGAGCACTGATAATAGTAAAATGTAGCCAAATCATGAGGAAATAAAACTTTGAGTATTACCATTTGTGATATTGTGACTTATAACAAGAAATGTATACTTGGCTTTTGCCTGGTCCTAGCACAGAGCTCCTAAAACCCTTATAACTTCTTAAGTTTTGAGAGTGATAAAAAGTGTCTTTTGTTATGTTAATGAGGTGAAATAACTGAATGGTAATGAAAATACTACATATCAAAAAATTGTAAAGTACAAGTAAGATAAGCTCAGAGGGGAATTTATATCAACATATATACATGGCTGAATTTAAATAAATACAGATATGGTTGAAAATAAACTATATAAAAATTTATCTTACAAAGATGAGGGGGGAAGCTCAGCAAATTAAACTCAAAAAAAGTAAAAGAAGAAATGTGGTTAAATAGAATGAACTACTGATTGTGATGAAACAACACAAAATTTTCCCTTAACAAATAAAGGACATCCATTCTCACTACTTCTACTCAACATTATACTGAAGATTCTACCAGTGAAATAAGCAAATAAAAGGCATAAAGATGGGAAAATCAGAAGTAAAACTATCTTTCAGATGATATGATAGTTACATACAAAATACGAAGGAGTCAATCCAGTATTGTTTGAACTAATAAGTGAGTTAAATAATATCTCTAGATATAAAGTTAATAATAAAAAATCAAATGATTTATGTATATGAGCAACAAAAAATTGAAAAATGAAATTTAGAAATTTATTTCCACACCTTCACAAATAAATTTAACAAAAGACATGCAAGACTTCTGAAAACTATAAATCATTGCTGATAAAAATTAGAAATGACATAAATAAATGAAGCTGTATACGATATCTATGGATTGGAAGAATAGATGTTCTAAAAATTCCTATTCTCCCAAATTGTTCTATAGATTCAACTTAATACAAGTCACATTCCCAGCAGGTTTAAAAATTTAACAGACTTTATTTTTTAGACAGTTTTAGGTTTGCAGAAAAATTGAACAGAAAAAAAACCAGAGTTCTCATCTACCCGTTCTCCTCCTGCTCCCCTAGTTTTCTCTATTATTAACATCCTGCATTAGTGTGGTACACTTGTTGCAGTTGATAAATTAGTATTCTAGCAAGTTTTTTTCAAAAATAGAAATTGACAACTTAAAAAATTTACATGTTAAGTTAAAAGAACTGTGATAGCTAAAATAATATTCAAAAAATAGAACAAAGCTGGAAGAACTATATTCTACCTTACTTCAAGACATGCAACAAAGCTACGATGTGGTACTGGCATAGGACACACAAATAGATCAATGGAACAGAATAATGTAGAAAGTGACATACATGTATATAGTCAATTGATTTTTGGTGAAATCATTCAAACAATTCATTGTGGAAGGAAAATTTTTTTCCACAAATAGTTTTGTCACGACTGGATATCCATGTGCAAGAAAATGAACCTCAACCTCTTATCAAACCATATACAAAAATTAATATAAAGCGGCTCATGGATCTATGTAGAAGCTAAAATGATAAAATTCCTAGAAGAAACTATAGGAGAATAACTTTGTGACTTAAGGGTAGGCTCTAAGAATATGAAAAGGAAAGCCACAGACTGGAAGAAAATATAGGAAAAATATGTACCTTACAAAGGACTTGTATAAAACTGAGCCGTAGGCTTAACATTTGTGTATCTTTTGGTACGTATATTACACTTCAATAAAAATGTAATTATTTTTAGAAACCTCAATGGAAATGTTGAATTGAAGATCAGACACATTTGAAGAGAGAATACATAAGCTGGATCAGAAGATATTGTATAGAATTCAGCTCTGAGAGACAAAGAGTTAGAAGATATAAAAAAGAAGTTAAAATCTACATAGTATAGAGAGTAAGAAGATCTAACATATGTCTACTTGGAGCTCTAAAATGAGAGAAGAAAATCGAGCAGAGTCACTATGTAAACAGACAATGGCTGGACATTCTCAAGCTCATGGAGGACATGAGTCCATAGCCAGAAGTCCATCACATCTTAAGTAAGATAATTCAAAAGAAAACCATACTTAGACACACCATAGTTAAACTGTATAGCATCAAAAACAAAGGGCAGTCAGATTACTTTCAAAGGAACAATAGATGGACCTACAGCTCACTTTTCATCAGCAACAATAAGAAGTAAAACTATCTTTCAGATGATATGATAGTTACATACTGTGAAATGATATTTTCAGCATATTGAAAAAAAATAACTTTCAATCTGGCGGGAAAAAAAAATCCTTCAAAAATTAGACAGAAATAAAATCATTTCCAGGCCAAAAAACCATGAGGGATTGGCACCAGCCTGAAAACACTAAAGACACTGTAAAGAATGTGCTGTGGGAAGAAGGAAAGTTACCTGAGAAACAAGAGGAAAGAACAAAGAAAGACGTATGTAAACATGCACATGAACTTAAACGATCATTGGCTTTCTGAAACGATAATAATGTTTTGTGGATTTTTAAAAAAAGAGGTAGAATAAAAATATACGACAACAGTATATAAATTGGTGATGGTGGGATGTGTATGAATAAAATTAAAGTGTCCCAAGTTCTTGCTCTTTCCCAGGAGCAGAGTAAAGACATTAATTCACTTGATACTTTGACAAATCATATATATGTCTCAATATCTAGGCTGACCACTGGAATAATGCAATAAAAATGTATAATTTCCAATTAGTGTTGGGGAGGAAAATATAGAATGAGGAAAAACTACAAAAAAGGGAGAGAAAAAAGCATGTAGACTAGGCAGGACTAGTAGGCGATATCAAATAAAATGATAGATAAAAATTTTAATGTATTATAAATAATGGGATTTATAAAACACCTACATGGTCCAGTTAAAAGACAAATATTGCCAGATTGGGTAAAATAATCCCTGTTCCCCTCACTACTCTTTGGCCTAGTGTGGCCTCCTGGGTAGTTCACCTGAAGGGCCCTGTCACAGCCTTCTTAGAATGGAGCCCACACACCTGCTTCAAGACATTCAAATAGCTTGGTAGGTGAAATAGCCAGCCTAGAGCTGCCCTGCCTTGGGAAATCTTTTTAAATGAAATAATAAACCTTCCTAATTGTTTAAACCAGCCGAATTCGGGTTTTCTGTTACTTACAGTCAAAAGCATCCCACTAGATACAATGTCTCCTTTTTGTTTTTCATTCCTAGAAATTTCTGTTAAAATTGTGTTTGTTCAACATTTTCTCTATTAGCCAATATCCCTATTATTGGAACTCCAAGCAGAGGCAGGAAGACCATTCAGTGAGGATGTTACAGGAAGGATTCAAGCACTGGGCGATGTTTAGCTAGATGACCCTTAAGAACTCTTTCAGCTCTAAAATTCTTAGAGTCTGTAGTTTTACACTTTCTTACCGAATGAAGACGTCTTCCATAGTGGTAACAGAGACTCCAAAGCTGGTGATGCCCAGCTCTACTTGCCTTAGTTCCAAGTCAGTAAATAGAGATTCGAACCTGAAAGGGAAAAACACTTTTATTCTTCAAAGGTGGGAGGTGAATCTCTCATATCACCTTGGCTTTCTTTCTACAGGGGAAAAAGCATGGGCTGTATAGTCAAAAAGATATTCATTTAAATTTCTAGCTTCACAACTCTAAGCTTAAACAGTGAGAGCAATAGGCATTTACTTCAAAAAGTTTCAGTAGGATAAGTCTAACACACACCTAGCACATTGTAAATGCAAAGTAAATATTAATTCATCTCTTTTCTTTTGAGTAAAAAGAAATAATAATACTATTTTTTGCAAGTCCTTAATAAATGCCAGGAGCCATTCTAGTCATTTTCCATGTATTAATTCTGTCAAACCTTCCAACAGCTCTTTAAGGTCAGTGCTGAGAGGTTAAGTAACTTCCCTAAGATAACACAGCCAGAAGTAGCAGAGCTAGAACTAAACTTCAGGCCACTTCTGTTCAGAGACAGTGTTTTTTTGTTTTATTTTTATTTTTGACTGTTATGCTAAATGAGGAAAAAAACCTAATTCTTAACAGTCTTTATCCTCAAACCCCTCCATTTTTTTTTCAACTAAATGAATTGTGGCTTTTTGTGTGATATTAAAAAATCCATGACAATCTTCTAAAATGGAAGCTTCTATTCTTTTACAACCTAGTACCTAGTCCAACAAAGTGCCTTTAAGAAGCACCATTCGCATGCTAGATGCCCATAAGAGGCAGGCACCCTGTGTGCCCCTGCAGGCAGACGGTGGTTAAAGGCTTGAATTGTGAGTTGACTGGGGCTGGATTTGAGTTCAGAGTCTGCCACTTACTAATTGTTTGACTTTGGGCTAGTTGTTTCATCTCTCCAAATCTTTCCTTATCTATGTGATAGTTGTTACCTAAATCACAGAGTTGAAAAGACTGAGATAAATGTAAAAACACCTAGCAAAATAGCCAGCCTATGTAACATGTTCAATATGCATATCTTCCATGTGTACGATATCTTGCTCTTGATAGCAAAACAATACTAACAGGTTAGCTTTGCCTGTTTTTTATCTTCATATAAATGGAATCATATAGTCTCTTTTGTATCTAGTGTTATCTATGTAACATGTTCAACCATATTGTTGCATACATTAATAGTTCGCTTCTGATAATTCAACACAAGGAATATAGCTCAATTTGTTTATTGATTCTCCTGTTGATTGGCAATTTGGATTGTTTCCAAGTCAAGATGCTGCTGAATAAAGCTACCATATACATCCTTTGTCTGGACATATGCTTTCATTTATCTTGGATAACATGATAGACAAAAGGGCTATAAATTCTTCACTGCTTCTCCCACTGAGGTGGAGTTTAATTCTTCTCTGTAAACTGGGGTGACTTTAGTGATTTGTTTGACTAAGACTATGATGGAAGTGATGGGGGTTATATCAGAAGAAGCCCTTAGGCTCTGTCCTGGTATCTCTGAGAGCCACAGGCATCCTGTAAAGCTTGACTATCTTGAAACCATCATGCTGCAGAGGATTTGTGCAGAGCTCTGGTCAATAGTTTCAGCTGGACCCAGCCCTCCGAAACCCTTTTTTTGGGGACTATTTGTTATTGCAAATTCAATTTTATTAATAGACATGGTTATTCAGATTTTTCTTTCATTTCCTGTCAGTTTTGGTAAGTTCTGTTTTTTAAGAAATCAACCCATTTAATCTAAATTGTCCAATTTATTTATGATATTTTCCTATTATCCGTTTGTAACTTTATGTTCTGTATGCATAGCAGTTCTTTCATTACTGATGCTGTTTACTTGTATTTTTTCTTTAATGGTTTTGGTAGGGGGGTAATCAATTTTATTAATGTTTTTAATAATCAACTTTTGGCTTTTTAAATTTTCCCTATTTTTTATTTACTATTTCATTATTTTTCTTTGTATATTTGTTATTTCTTCTATGTACTCTGGGCTTAATTTTCTCTTCTTTTTCTACTTTCTTTAGTTGGAAACTTAGGTAATTGCTTTTTAGCCTTTCTTCCTTTCTAATGTTTTTAAAAAGCTATATATTTCCCTCTAAGCACTGTTTCAGCAGCTCTGAAAATTTCTGATATGTTGTGTTTTCATCATCATTTGATTCAAAATATTTTAAAATTTTTCTGATGCATAAGTTATTCAGAAGTATGCTGTCTAATTTCTAAATGTTTGTGGATTTTCTAGGTATCTTTCTGTAATTAATTTCTAATTTAAGTCCGTTGTGTGTTGAAGAGACTGGCTGATGGTTAAAACCTATATGCGAGAGAGGAATTCTGGGAATATGGCAGATAAGAAGGACCAGGAATCTGTCTCCTCATTTAAACAATAATTGCACTAGAAGAATCTAGATGTAATTAATACTGGAAGTTGTAACCAGAGCAATTAGGCAAGAAAAAGAAATAAAAGGCATCCAAATTAAAAAGGATGAAGTAGAATTATCTTTTTGCATTGGATCTTTATATGTAGAAAACCCGAAAGATTCCACAAAAGAAGCTGTTAGAATTAATAAATGAATTCAGCAAAGTAGCAGGATACAAAATCAACACACAAAGCCGGTTGCATTCCTATTTACGAACAATGAACAAACTGAAAAGGAAATTACAAAAACAATTCCATTTACAATAGCATCAAAAAATACTTAGGAATTAGCTTAATTAAGGAAATGAAAGACTTGTGCAATGAAAACTATAAAACATTGCTGAAGGAAATTAAATAATACATAAATGAATGGAAACGAATCCCATGTTCAATATCCCAATATTATTAAAATGTTAATACTACCCAAAGCGATCTACAGATTCAATGCAATCTCTATTAAAATCCCAATGACATTTTTTGTAGAATAGAAATATCAGCCTAAAATTTATATGGACTCTAAAGGGAACCCAAATAGCTAAAACAATCTTGAAAAAGAACAAAACTGGAAGACTCACATTTCCTGACTTTGAAACTTATTACAAAGCTACAGTAATCAAAACAGTTGTAGTACTGACATAAAGACAGACATATATGCCAATGCAATAGAAGAGAGAGCCCAGAAATAAACGTTCACAAAAATGGTCAAATGACTTTTGAGGAGGGTGCCAAGACTCTTCAGTGAAGAAAGGACAGTGTTTTCAACAAATGGTGCTGGGAAAACTGGATATACACAGGCAAAAGAATGAAGTCGGACCCTTACTTATCACCACACACACATATGAACTCAAAATGGATCAAAGATCTAAACGTAAGACCTAAATAACAAAACTCTTAGAAGAAAATATAATACAAAATCTCCATGACATTGGATTTCGCAATGATTTCTTGGACGTGAAACCAAGGGCATAGGTAACAATAGAAAATATAGACAAATTGGACTTCATGAAAATTTAAAAAATTGTGCGTCAAGAGTAGAAAGGTAACCCACTGAATGGGAGAAAATATTTGCAAATCATATATCTGATAAGGGATTAATATCCAGGATATATAGAGAATGCCTAAAACTCAACAACAACAACGTAACAACCCAATTCAATAATGGACAAAGAACTTTAATAGACATTTCTCCAAAGAAAATACATGAATGGCCAATAAGCACATGAAAAGATGCTTAACATCATTAATCATCATAGAAATGCAAATTAAAACTACAATGGGATGCCACCTCACACTCATTAGAATGACTACTATAACAGAAAAGAAAAGAAGAGTGGTGGGCATGTGGAGAAATGGGAGCCCTTGTGCCCTGTTAGTGGGAATGAAAAAAATGATTACAGCCTCTGTGAAAAACAGTACGGCAGTCCTTTAAAAAAATAAAAAATAGAATTATCGAGGCAAGATAGTTAGCCTAGGGAAGTTCCTCCTTCCGTCTAGGATGCGGCTCTGGTATTTCTCCCTAGTCCTTTATTCAGCTTTCTCCCAGTTTTGATTTCAAGCAGGAGACTCTCCAGCATGAAAAACAAGCCAAGGCCAGAAGACAAGATATATGTATGGCCTTGAGTGACTCTTCCCCTCCAGGTGGCATGGGAAACAAACCAAGACCTGGAAGCAGGATGGATAGCTCTGGGACAATCCCACCCCCAAGAAAATAAAAGCCGGAGATAGCTCTGTGCAGACTCTCTCTCTCCATACTTTTAAGCATGTACCTTTGCTTTAATAAAACTTGCACTTTCCAGCTTGTTTGTCAAGTCCTTGAATTCTTTCTCCCAGCATAAGACAAGAACCTGGTCACTGGAGCTACAGGGTCCGTGTCCCTCTTTGGACTCCCACCCTGTCGAGCTCTCTGGCATCACTATCATATGATCCACCAATTTTGGGTATATACCCAAAAGAATTGAAAGCAGAGTCTCAAAGAGATATTTGTAACCCACGTTCACAGTAGCATTATTCACAATAGCCAAAATGTGGAAGCAACCTAAGCACCAACAACAGATGAATAGATAAGCAAAATGTGATATGTACATACAATGAAACACTATTTGGCCTTAAAAAGTAATATGCTACAACATGGATGAAACTTGAGAACACTATGCTCAGTGAAATAAGTCACAAAAAGACAAATACTGTATAATTCCACTAATATGAGGTACTTAGAGTAGTCAAAATCATAGAGACAAAGTAGAATGCTGGTTACCAGGGTCTGGGGTCAGGGTGGGGGTTGGGGAGGTGAACAGGGGAGGAGAATAGGGAGTTATTGTTTCATGGGTATAGTTTCAGTTCCACAAGATGAAAAGAGTTATGGGGATGGATGGTGATGATGGTTCACAACAATGTGAATGTATGTAATACCACTGAACTATGCACTTAAAAATGGTTAAGACTGTAAACTATACGTTATAAGTATTTAACCGCAATCTTAAAAAATACAAAATCCTAGGTGTGATTTTTCAGACCTGACCACAGGTAATCTCACAAAGGCTTTACCTGGCAGGCCTCACCTGGAAAGCTGTTTCTGGTGTCCCACCCCCACCCCAGCACACCAAAATTGAGGCACCCCAGTGAACTTCAGTCTCTGGCAGGAGTTGTAGCCTAGGACTCAGGCCTTCTGGCTAATAATGCTCTCATTAGCATTCTTAAGCCCAGGGCCTTTATTCCCAGGTCTCTTTATCTGAGGTCTTTGTCTGAGATCCTCCTCCTACAGCTCCGCCCAAGCCTCTTTATCAGGGGGAGGGGAGGAGAAACTTTGAAGACAGTTCTCCCTTCCCCCTCTGACACTGTACCCTATACTTTTCCATTTCTAGTCCTCCCCCTCACCTTCCCACTACCCACAGGGAACATCAAACAGCCGGAGACTTTCGTTTGGGGTTCCCTCAACCATAAGAGGATCCTCGCGTCTGTGCTGATTCACCAGACCCTCCACCGATGGGACGTTCCATGGGAAAAAATGGAATGGGTGGGCCTGGGGGGAATCGGCATTTTCTCCAGTTTCATACTCTTGCTTACACCATCTTGGGAAGTGGTTAAAGTCTTAACTGTTGTTTTGGGCCTGTTGCTTTAGTCAGCTACTCTTATACCTGGCAGCTCAGCTCTCTCTAGCTCAGGTGAGCTGCAGAAGTATTTGTGCTTTGCCATTTAATCAGTCCATTCCTTTATAACGTTGGTCTTGGTGTCATTCCTATAAAATCTTTACTCACTCCAGATTATAAAAATATTCTGTGGCATATTTTTACAGTACTTACATAATTTAATTTTTAACATGAAAAAATTTAAATTCTCTGAAATTTATTTTGGTTTGAGGTATTTTTAATTATGTTGAAACAGTCTTATTCTAACTTCAAAAAGAAATAAATTTTAGCAAATGTATTTTTCTCATTTATGTGGATGATGACGTGGTTATTTCCTTTTGACATACTAATATGGTAAATTATATTAATTAGTACAACTACCAAACAATCCTTTCAACATATTATTCTTTCAATGAACTGTTAAATTAAGCTGGATTAATAAAAAGAAGTGAGGAGTATTTTTTGTTTTCTACTCTCTGGAAGAATTCAAATAGAATCCAAATTATCTTTTCCTTAAATATTTGGTAAAAATTAACAGATTTATAAAAACCTCTGGTACTTCCTGTGTTAATTTTAATAAAATGACTTTTTGAGATAATTATTCATTTTATTTAGGTTTTCTAATATATTTACTTAAAATTGTGCAAAACATTGTCTTCTAGTACTTTGTATCTTTTTTTTCCCCAACTCAATTCTCATTTTATGTATTTGTGCTTATTCTCCATTCATCTTCATGAGAATTCTTTGCAGGGTTCCTCTCCTTAATGGAACCCCTAAATTTAGGAATGCTTCAGGAATGGGTTGTAAGCCCTGTTTTCTTCTTTCTCTATACTTTCTTCCTACATGACCTTATCTCTTCTCATGACATTAAATATCTCCATGCTGATGACTCCTGAGTGCATTTCCAGGCTAAAGCTCTGCCTTCCTGATGTCTTTCTTCAAGATTCAAAACTGTCCTTTTTATAACCATCCTTCCCCAAACTTTTTGTCTCCTTGTCCTTCCCACTGCCACTTGGGAGTAGCCAGAGAGCTAGAAGTAAAACCAGCAAGAAGTAAAATTGCCAAGGAAGCCAAAAGAGGAGTGTTTGCAGAAGAAAAGACTGAGCAACTATGTAGTTGATGTTGCAGGGTTGAGTAAGATGAGGGTAAAAAGTCATTGCTATGTTTTAGTTCTTAGGTTGAACAGAGAGTTCATCAGTGCTCGTTTTATTATTATACTTTACAACCCACAAATGCATAACATATTCTTATTTGTAGGTATAAAATAGTACCCCATAATCTTTTTTTAAAGAAAGAAAGAAAAGTCCCTACTGCATTTGGTATGATTAAAGCTGATCATGATCTTAAAAACTGTAGTTTGCATGGGAGAGTATAGGTTAAAGCCATTGTGAAGTAGACTGAGAAATGCTTGGGGCCATGACAAAAGGAGGCAACATGTTTAGACCACTCTTCAGTGAAGTTTGGTCGTGAAGGGCAGTGAAAGTATGGAGCGGTAGCTGGAAAGAAAGTCTGGCTCAAGAAGTTGTTTCTCCCTAAGAGCAACAAATGAGTAGGACAAACAAACAGAGACTCATAGACATGGACTACAGGCTAGTGGTTACCAGAGGACTATAGACTAGTAGTTAGTAGTTGGGTGGGGAGGAGCAGGGAGGTAGACGGGGTAAAGGGGGTTAAATATAGGGTTTAGAGGGAGGGTGAAGTGGGTAAAGGGGATCAAATATACGGTAGCTGAAGGAAACTGGGCTTTGGGTGGTAAACACACAATAGAATATACAGATGTCACATGATAATGTACACTTCAAAATTATATAATCGTATTAACCAATGTTACCCCAATAAACTTAATTTAAAAAAAAGAAGAAGAAGAAGTTGTTTCTCCAGGGTGTGCTAGTATGTTCATGGAGATGACCCAGTACAGAGAGGAACTGATGATGTAGATGAGAGGGGATAATCACACAAGTGAATTCTTGAAACAGTGGGGTGGATGGGATCTTGAGTTGGTGTTAAATAAGACTTTAATAGGAAGAGGAATACATTCTCAATTGTAAAAAGATGGAAGAAAGAAATAAACAAGAGTGAAAGCAAGCAGGTTTGTAGGTTTGCGATAGGCATAAAATAGAGTTCTTGTTTGATGGTTTTTATTTTCTCAGTGAAGTATGAGGCGAGGTTCCTATCTGAAAGCAACATGGGGACTGCGAACAAGGAGAGAGGGAACCGTTGTGAGCCAATTTGAGGCCTACCTAAAATAATTAATTAAAAATAAAAATCTTCCTCTGAGTGCCATCACTTGGGGGCGGGTAATTAAAGTTCACACAAGGGCCCCTGTAAACCATGTTAAGGAATTTGACTTTAACCTGAAGTCAACTGGGTGCCATCAAAGTTTTCTAAGGAGGGAGGTGACATGATCAGAATCTCATACTTTCAAGTGCACTTTGGCTGAGATGTGATGTCTTTCCAGGAAATATAAAAAGTCTAGGGGTCCAGACCCTTACAGAATTGAGTGCCTTTTCTGAGGAGAAGCACAGTAGAGATGATTCGGAAAACTCAATACATATAAACTGTTACTCCAGCCCTCTTGGGTCCATACCTGTGCATGCTCTCTTTAGGAAGTATAAATGTTATTTCTCCTCCAATGCTGGACTGAATAATTGCATTTGGTATGTGATGATAAATCAGGTGAAGAATCATCTCTGTGTCACAATCAGGTTTTTTCACTAAAGTCACATAATATCCTGCACCTGAAACAACATTGAAACGACCATGAAACGAATTTACTCTTTATACTCGCCTTTAGATTTCTGTGGCTTAGAGTGGGACAGCACCATGGAAAGAGCCCTGTGGGGTCAAATTTAAAACACAACGAACTTGCTTCTGAAGGTTCAAGTTATAATGTTATTCTTGAGAGTCTTGCTTTTTACTCTGTAATTAGAAGATAATAGTGGTGAATTTAGCAAAGAAAGTCAAAATAAAGGAGGGTTGCATTAACAGCAACATTCCCTTTAAGTGATAACTAACTTGGGGAAGTGAACACAATAGGCAGAGGCCTTGAACATTAGGTGAAGAACAAAGATACCTCTACAATAATTAAATCATGTTTTCTAGGATTTATACCTTAATGGCATTCTAAACATTCTTTCAGAAAATAATAACACTTGTGACTATTATGCTGGCAATGTAGTCATTTAGCAAACATTTCTTGAGCCTCTAAATGCGACAGGCACTATTCTAGGTATGAAGGGTATAGCAGTGGACAAAAATCCCTACTCTCATGGGGCTTCCATTAAAGGGGGTATGAGACAGATAATAAGATAAATAAGTAAAATGTATAGAATATTAGTAACAAGTGCTAAGGATTAAAACAGAGGAAGGGATGTGGAGTATTGGGGAGTGTTAGTTTTTCAACAAGGTCACCAGGGAAGGCCTCACTGAGAATGTGACATCTGCATAAGGACTGCCAGCTAGTGACCTGAGAAAGAGCAGGAGGGGTGGCACTATGAGTGCTGAGAGAAGGATTGGGCCTGTCATGCTAGATCAGCAAGGGGGCCATGTGACAGAAGCAGAACAAGGAAATGTAAGAGCACTGGGAAATTTGGTCAAGGTAGTGGGACCAGGCCAAGTAAGGCCCTAGGGGCCACTCCTAGTCAAGGACTCTGGCTTTTACTCTCAATGGGAGGGGAAGTCATTGAAGGGCTGAGGAGAAAAGTGACATGTTAATTCTGACAACTGGGCAGAGGCCGAGAATAGGTTAAGAGGCAACTGCAGTAATCCAGAGCGGGGCATGGTGGCCGGGACCAAGGTGCTAGCAGGTGGTAGAGATGGGAAGCTAAAGCCACCAGGGTTTGTGGATGGATCAGATATGGGCTGTGAGAGACAGAGGGGCCAGGGAGCCTCCAAGGTTTTGGCCAAGTTCCTAGAAGAATGGACCTGACTTTACTGCAGGGGAGTAGCTTTAGTGGGAGAGAGCTGGAGCTCAGCTCTGCACAGGCTTTGAACAAGGCCAACAGATCCCGTTCAACGTCCATGTGGAGATGTGGAGTAGGCAGTTAGAAACCGAAACTGGAGTTCAGGAGACAGGTTCAGGCAAGAGAAACACACATTTTTTAGCACCAAGAAGGTATTTAAAGCCAGGATATTGGATGAGATCACCAAGTCAGTGGGCAGAGAAAGAAAAGTGAAGCAATCGAGGTGCTTCCATGTTTAGAGGAAGGAGTGATGCAAAGGAGCAGCCAGAGACATGGGAGGGAAACTGAAAAGGCACGGGGTCCAAGAAAACAAGAGGAGAGTGTTTGAAGTGGGACTAACCAGTTGTGGAAAAAACAAGTCACACTTGTATAGCATTTTTGCACGTATGATCTCGTTCTTTGAGAAAGATGGTATTTTATTCTCAATTTGATAGATTAGAAAACGAAAGCTAAAAAAAAAATAAACAAACTTGGCTACCTGGATGAAGAGGCAGTGAACTGGCAGAGTGGAACTCAAACACAGGTCGTCTGACTCCAAGTCAGAAGAATTTCAAGATTCTTTTCAATTCTTTCTTTTCTCATTCTCACAATCTCCTCTGCCTGGGACCTCAGTTCTCTATCCAGAGGCAGCAGACAGAAAGTCTAGAGAAGGCCTCTCCCTGCCTGATCTCAGGAGCCCTTCATGAAAGTTAACAGTGGGCACTTTCTTCAGACCCAGGGGCCTGTACAGAAGGGAACCTGGGCTGCCCGCCATGCTTCCCTCCTTCAGCCACTCACCATATTTCTGTTTGAGGAACAGCGATGACCCGCAGCACTGCAGCTCCCCCTTGGCCATGATGGCGATGCGGTCCCCCAGCAGGTCGGCCTCGTCCATGAAGTGGGTGGTCAGCAGGATGGTGCGGTCACTTTTCTGCTGCTGAAGAAGGTCCCAGATGGCCCTCCTGGAGATGGCATCGACACCTGAGGTGGGCTCGTCCAGCATCAGCACCTGGAGGGCAGAGGAACAACCTCGTGAACTGGCCCCAGCTGGCTGTGCTGCCGGTTCTGTGTGACTTGAATTCTATGAAGATGCGGCAGTACCGCCCTCACCAGACTGTCTGTCCAGGGCATTCATGGCTGAGGTGGTGCTAGAGGACGATGCCTCTGGGCCCTGCTGCCCCAAGTGTTTATCCACTGAGTGCGTGAGTCCTGACCTGTGTCCTTCAGGAGGCTGAGCCTCACTGTCCTGACTGTTTCTCCACCACATGCAGGGGCCCTGACCTTGGAGCCTGTTATGAGGGCGATGCCGATGGACAGCTTGCGCTTCATGCCCCCACTCAGGAACTTGCACCGGCAGTCCTGCTTGTCCTCCAGACTGAGGATGCGCAGCATCCGTTTGACTTCTTCAGAGCACTTCTGGTGTGACAAGCCTTTCAGCTGAAATAGAAAAAGATAGATGATCTGGCAGAGGCTTCTGACAGGAGGCTGACCCATCCAACAAACATTTTGCTTGAATATACAAAAGATATACACAAGATATACAAAATAATGTACTACCTTCAGGGAAAGGAATGGACAAAAGGCTTTAGCATTTTGAACCATGACAATATATGACTTATTAATACCAAATATAGATGCATATTGTAAGGATTATACACCATGACCAAGTGGGATTTATCCCAGGAATGCAAGGAAGTTTCAACATATAAAAAAAATCAATGCAAGCATGTAAGTATACTTATAAGTATAGCACTTTCCTGAGTTCCAACCTCAGGGGGCAGTGGGAACTCCTAAATTTATAGTCAGTTAGTCAGAAGTGCTTTGTTTGTCTGGGAACCCCCAAGCTTGTGCTGGTTTCTGAAGTGGGGGCAGTCTTGTAGGGTACTGTGCCCTTAACGTGTAAAGTCTGTGCTAACTCATTCATTAGCATCAAGCTGATCCTGAAATTCATATGGAAATGCAAGGGACCTAGAATAGCCCAAACAATCTTGAAAATAAGAAAAAAGGTGGAGGACTCACACTACCTGATTTCAAAACTAGTACAATTAAGACATTATGGTATTGCCATAAGGATACACACATAGACCAATGGAATAGAATTAAGAATCCAGAATAATCCCATACATCTGTGGTCAACTGATTTTGACAAAGGTGCCAAGACCATTCAATGGGGGAAAGAATAGTTTTTTCAACAAACAGTGCTAGACAACTTGATCTCCACAGGCAAAAGAATGAATTTGACCTCTACCTTATACCATACACAAAAATTAGCTCAAAATGGATCAAAGACATAACTGTAAGAACTAAAACTATGAAACTCCTAGAAGGAAATACAAGTGTAAATCATAGGTAATCGTTTTACAAATGTGACATCAAAAGCGCAAGCAACTAAAACAAACAAACAAACAAATAAATAAAATTGGATTTCATCAGAATTTAAAATTTTTATGTATCAAAGAACATTATCAATAAAGGGAAAGGATAACACATGGAATGAGAGAAAGTCTTTGCAAATCATATATCTGATAAAAGTCTAGTATCTAGAATATATAAAAAACTCTCATGATTCAACTACAAAAAGATAAGCAACCTGACTGAAAAATGGGCATTTTTCAAAGAAATAGACTATTCTTCAAAGAAGACATAGAAATGTCCAATCAGCACACGAAAAGATGCACCACAACCTTAATCACCGGGGAATGCAAATCAGAACCCCAGTGAGATACACTTCACAGCCACTAGAATGGAAGTTCCTCAAAAAGTTTTTTTTTAAAGATTAACATAGAGTTACCATATGACCCTCACTCCTAGGTATCTACCCAAGAGAACTGAAAATAAATGTTCAAACAAAAACTTGAACACTAACATTCATAGCAGCACTATTCACATAGCCTAAGGTATAAACAATCCAGCTGTCCATCAGCTGATGAGTGGATAAACAAAATATGGATATACAGCTCCATACAATGGAATATTATTCAGCCATTAAAGGGAGTAAAGTATTAACACATACTACAACATAGATAAACCTTGAAAACATGTCAAGTGAAAGCCAGACACGAAAGTAACATCCAATGGAATGCATGATTCTATTTATTTGAAATATTCAGAATAGTCAAATGCATAAAAATAGAAAGCAGATTAGTGGTTGCCAGGGGCTGAGAGGAAGGAGGACTAGGAAGTGACTGCTAATGGATACAGGTTTTTAGAGGTGATGAAAATGTTCTGCAATTAGATAGTGGTGATGGCTGTACAACACTGTGAATATACTAAAAACTACTTAATTTTACATTGTAAAATGAGCCAAATAGTGAATTTCATGTTATGTGAATTTCACCTCAATAAAAGTAAAAAGTAAATATATAAAATTAAAATAATATTTTCTAGAAAGCTTTAACTCAAAAACTTTAAGCACCATGCTTCTCCCCCTTCCCGAATGTTTAGGGAATAACATACAGAAGAGGTTTCAAAACCCTCCCAGGTTTTCTGACCCTCCCAGAGTCAGAGAACTGCAGGATATCTTACCATCTCCAAGAATGAGTACAGGGGAAACAATGTTTGTCATCCACTGACTCACCTGAGCATAGAAACAAAGCTGTTCTGCTACTGTCAAGTTATCAAACAAGATATCATGTTGAGGGCACCAGCCCAGGCTTTTCCGGATTTGAACCATGTCTTGTGAAATTTCATATCCATTGATATATGCCTGTCCACCTGATGGGGAAATAAGACCTAGGAGCAAGTGGAAGACACATCCTAAAGTCATTTTCAGTCAGAGCACACAGCCGAACAAAGGCTTGATCATGCCCTCTGCTTTGCTTCTCTCACACAGACTACCCTGTTCTTCTTTCTCACAGTTAATCAGTAATGCCCAGGGAATATATGTTCTATGACAGTGAATGAGGATGTGTGGGGGGATAGTAGAGATAGGAGATGTACTCCTATCTTGCTTTTGAGGGGTTCCAATCTGGTAAGCGAATACAACACACACAGACATTTGTAAAGCAAATTACATTGCTATAAGCATTAATAATATGGATGCATAGTAAATATGAAGGAGAAAAGTCTTTGGGGATCTAACAGTTCTGAACTGAGATCCTTGAAGGGAAGATCCATGACTGATTCATCTCTGATTCTCAATGAATTCCTAATGAATAACAGTGAATGAATGAATGTACTCACTGCCAAATATATGTCAACCTACCCGTCCTCATACTATCTTTGTCTTTATTCTCATTTTCTTATTCTAAGTATATTTTTCACATTGAAAAAGGGCAATAAATGTCTATTTCAACAAGGTTTGGAGAAGAAAGTATTACAAAGAAAACAAAAATTATATTAAATCCCATCATTAAAAAATAACTGCTGTTAACATTTTGCTATATAGCTGTATGTATTTTTTATGCATATACTGATTCATGCATTAATTTTTTAGCAAAAATTGGAAAATATAGATCCTGGTTTTTCATATAACAATGTATTGAGGCCATTTGTCCACATCAACAAAATCTGCATAATTTTTAAAGGCTAAAAATATTTCATTGTTACAAATATACCCTATTTATTTAACCCACACTAGTAGAGATTCAGATGATTTGTAATTTTTCACAACTATAGACATGTGATATAACTTTGCCTGCTTTCCAGATTATTTCCTTACTCTAAATTAACAAAAGTAGATTTAGTAGGTCAAAAGGCAGGTGAAACTTTAAAGATTTTTGTTACTTACTGCCAAATTACCCATTGCTGGGGTTTTAGATCTTCCATTTTTTCTGTAGTTAATAAAGCAGCCATGATTGTTTAGGGGAAAAAGGTGATATTATTCTACAGTAAATGTAAAAGTCTCCATATAGTTACAATAATAGAATAACTAAATAGAAGATCTCATAGAACAACAACAACAACAACAACAAAATCCACACACAAAATACTACTGAGTGGAGAGACAGGGATTAAAATACGAAACATGCCTGTACTAAGTTTTGGGTCTCTCTGCAAACAATGTGATATAGAAGCCCTTCCATGTCTGATGTCCTCCTGGGCAGTTAGCCAGATTTTCCCTTCCCAGCTTCGCATCTTCAGGGCTACTGAATCTCACTATGTGTCTTTTTAGTGGTGCCACTTTCTCCAGGGCAACGTGGCCTTTTTTCTACGCTGTGTCACTGCTGGTAGACACCTGTGGCTGAGCGTTTCTGAAATATCATTCATAGTCTTCAATTTGACAGAATTTTCAATTACATTAGTTAATTAGCCCAGTCATTTATTCGATGATATTTATCAAGTGCCTTTTGTTTGCCAAGCACTGTTTCAGGCACAGTGGACCCGGAAATAAATAGAACAGATTCCCTGGGGTGAAGAATGAGGGAGACAGAGAGATAACACACATATATACAAACAAACCAGGTAAGTACAGACTGACAAATCCTAGGGAAAAAGGGGAATGCAAGAAGAGTCTGTATGTTGTTTGTATCAGTTGGCCTCCTAAAACAATGTTAGTACCTGGCAGGCCTTCTTGATCACTTAGCCTGTGGGTCTAGCTGGATCACCTTTCAAGCACTGAAGACCTCAGAATCTCTGTAGAAGGGAAGGCCTTCTCTAAGCGGCCGTACTGCCAGGAGCAGTAATGCTTGTATCTGAGAGAGGACACCCTGTCTAGAGACACTACCTCGCCCCAGTCCAGCAAACTGGCTAGCTGAGTCCCCAGTCCTGATGCACACTGAGCCCATCCAGTGTGTATCTGCTTGGCTAAAACTTGGTATTTAAAGTCTGAATACTAAAGGGGTGACCAAAGGCTCCTCAGACCAAGCTTCACTATGAGTCTGCTCTTCAAATGCCTTGAGTAGAAGGTGCATCAGCAACCTGAGGAGAATCATGGTGGCCTGACATTGAAGTGCTAATAGCTTCCTAGCAGTTTGGTGTTCTATGAGCAACAAAGAACTGGTTGGCTTTCAGAGCTCCTGAAGTTTGGAAATGGATTTCATTGGTTTTGCATACAGCTTTACACAGGTGAAGACTTCAATAAATGTTTCTCGAATGAATGAGTTTTCAGACATCACAGAATATTAATTGATAAAATGTGAAGAATTATTTAGACATAAAAATTATTCTGAAATACTTTTAGAATAATTCACCAGGTATTATTCTAAAAGGGCTCCTGGCAATGAAAAGCAAATGGAGGATTGCTTTGGTTGAGAGACTGGCAGTGCTTCACTGTACCAGAAAATTCTATCTGGAAAACAACATGCTAAGCAGCATTCACAGCTTCCCTATCCAAGATTAAGTTCCTCAGATCGACTGAAAGAGCCAGATTTCCTTCTTTTGGTACAGAGTAATGTGAACAACCAGACACTACACAGACGGTAAAAACAAACAACAAACAAAAAATGCTTAATATTAAAATGTCAGTGAAATCTAATAAGGGTAGATGGAGCTAAAAATGTAGATCTGTTCAATGATTTCTTCAGTTTCTTCAGGAGGGCTGTCCTCATTGTATACCTGTGAGCATGCAGCAGACGGTGGTTTTGCCTGCTCCGTTGTGTCCCAGGAGAACAGTGATCTGCCCCTGGTACAGATTCATGGTCAGACCTTTAACTGCTATGTGTTTATCTCTTCCCTTATAAAACACCTGTGGAAAAATCAAAGCGTGACTGACAGTGTAACACATACATGCATGTGGCATCTCTGAAGAACCTCTGACAGGCTGAGAAACTGAATAATTTATCAATTGTGGAAATCTACAAAGGGAGCCCCTTCTTTCAGAGTTTGTCTCAGTAGCTGTTTGGAGCTCTGAGGAAACTGACAGGGAGCAATCCTAGGGGTTTTCCAGAGTCTCTGGAACCTGGTAGTAGAGAACTTGAACCACAGAGGCCAGAGTTCAAGGATGAAGGGCCCAGAGATTGAATGGGGAATTTTTTTAATGCTTCTAGATCCACACCTTGCTCTGCATTACCTGGTTAAGCCCCTGAGAAAGGATGCCCTGGCTCTTTGGTGGGAGGTGTTTTTCTAGGGAGTGTATCCCAGGCAGAGCAGCCTGTTTTCTGGATCAAACGTCTCCAGCATTTTAAAAACCATTCACTGTTTCTTATTACACAAGTAATTCATACAGAAGAATATAAGAAAGAAAATCAAATCACTCATAACGCCACCTTCAGAGATAGCATCACATTTTAGTATATGCCGTAAACAATTTCTGTCCTGTCTAATGGTATTTGCACTGGACTTGGGGTCTGCAGTGCAGACACTAGAGTTGAGTGAAACTTAGATGTTACTTCTTTCCATAATTTATCTAATTATGTTTGGGAGCTGGATGCTGCCAGAAGGAATTTGGCAAACTTCCCCGCTACCTCCACATCAATTTGATAGTGATTTTTAAAAATCAAGTATGACAGTCTTGTTCCTTGACTTCGCAGTCTCCCTTTTTCATTAAAGGTTAATATGTGACAGAATTCTAGGCAATAAGAATAAGGGGTAATCTACTGAAGGGCATAAAGAAGGAAGGTAGGAAGGAAAGAAAGAAAGAAGGAAGGAAGGAA
>NW_024349798.1:3764873-3842488 GCF_902729225.1 Pteropus medius | reverse complement strand
GGTACAACTGTACCAGGGTCTTAGGTGCACTCATTCTATGCCCTGCAGAAGTGGAGGAAATAATTGACTTTGAACCTATTTTTTTCAGTTATTCAGCTTAAAAGACTATCTGAAAATAAAGGCTTTTTGGAGCTCAGAATTGCAGATGAGGGATTATGGATCTGTAGTAATCTATATCTATTTTTTCTATCCTCTCATCCCTTTATCTCTATCTCTATTATCTCTATCTTTCATCTATCTGTCTATCTATCTATCTACCTACCTATCTATCTATCTGTCTGTCTGTCTATCTATCTATTTATCTATCTATCTATCTATCTATCTATCTATCTATCTATCTATCTATCTATCTATCTAACAGCTTTATTGAGATACATAACATACCAAATGGTTTTTAGTATATTCAGAGTTTTGTAACCATCACAATAAATTTTAGAACATTTTCCTCACCCCAGAAAAAAAATCTCATACCCATTAAAACTGGTGGTTTTAGGAGGGCTCTCCTTGACTGCCCTTTCCCATTTCCTCCTCCCCCAGCCCTATGAGGCACTAACCTACTTTCTGTCTCTATGAATTTGCCTATTCTAGACATTGCATATCAGTGGAATCACACAAAACATGCGTAGATATGAGATTTCTTTCACTGAGCATTGTTTTCAGGGTTCATCCATAGTGTAGCATGTGTCAGTATTTCATTCCTTTTTGTGGCTGAGTAATAGTCCACTGTCTGAATAGATCACATTTTGTTATCCCTTCATCCACTGATGGACATTTGGGTTGTTTCCACTTTTGGACTATTATGAACAGTGCTGCTGTGAACATTGGTGTACTAGTTTTTTGTGTTTTAATTTCTTTTGGACATTTGATTCTTTCTTAATAAAGTCTCTGTTTGGTGAGACATTGTATCACACCTTCCTTTACTTCTTTGAGCCTGTTTTCTTTTAGGTCTTTGAATATGTTTATGGTGGCTACTTCGGAGAATTAGATGGTTGTTTTATCGTAATTTTCATCAGTTATGCCTGCAGTGTTCTCAGGACTTCTCATCCTGCTGTGCTGGAAGTTGTCGCTCCAATCTATTCTATGTAAACCTTAAAGTTAAAATTTACTTAATCCTATACTAATCAGGAAAGGAAAACTTATGTAGCAAATAGTTTAGGGATACCTTATAGTAATTTTGGGAATTACTGTCCTCATCATAGGCCATATATAAAAATAGTTTCTAGATGAATGAGTCAAATATTTTAGTTAGGACAAAACAACTGGCTAAAAATATGACATTATCAGATCTGTAAATACAACTTTCTCTATTTCGAAGTAATAAAAGCAGTTGCAAAAGCAGAGACTAACAAGTTTGAATACATAAAAACTTATTTCAAATTTGGCAATGGAGAACAAGACTAGAATTGAAGGAAAACTAAGCTCGGTAAATATTCACTTTAAAGGGTATGAAGTGTTGAACTCTAAATCACCATATTTTCCTATTCTCAATGCATATTCTTTTCTTTATTTTAATGTGAAGTTGACGTGCAGCTCTTCCAGTTGATATTTACATTTAAAGTTGTTTCGTTTTGTTTTTTTTGCGAGAGGAGAGATATTTACACAGAAAGCTATTATTTTGAATTCGTGGCTTATCTTAAGTGATACCTTAGAATAAAGGACATGAAGAAAACTCACATTTATAAGAAAAATATTAAGAACTTTAATGGAAAAACTGATAGAGATCATTTACTCAAGAGCAGTTAGTAGAATATGTGAAAAACACGTATACCTTCACTCATATTGAAAAGAAATGCCATTTTAAATAATAGCACAAGCCACACTAACTCCTAAAGGACATAAAAGAAAAACTGAGTAAATGGTGAGATATATTGTGTTCTTCAAAGAGAAGCCTCAATCTTGTAAAAGAGCCATTTCTTCCCAAATAAATCTACAAATTACATGTACATTCAGTAAAAATAATGACTTTTTTTCTGGGAGAATTCAACACAATAATTCTAAACTCATCTGGGAAAGCAAATGGCCAAGAAAAATTTTATAACATCAGAACATTTCTGTATAATATACTAGAATATATCTCAAAACCATGGCAATTAAAATAGCACTTAATCTGGAATGAATAAATATATCAGTGGATGGGTAGGAAATCCAGAAACAGATTTGTATAGATTTGGAAGTTTAATATAAAATTATGAAAGTGGCATTTCATATATGCGGAATCTAAGGAACGAAAAGAACAAACTAATCAAAAACAGACACAAATATAGAGGACAATCTGGTGATAGACAGCGGGGAGAATGGGGCAAAGGGTTAAAAAAGTACAAACTAGTAGTTGATAAAGATGGTCATGGGGATGGGGAGCGGGCATAGGGAATGCGGTTAGCATTAATGTATTGGCTAGGTGGAGAGCCAGAGGAGAGAAAGAACAATTAGGGGGATCATTTTATAAATTATATAACCAAGGTACTGTATACTCAAAAGAAAAAAAGAAATTATGAAGTTAAAAAAAGTGGCATTTCATATCACTGGAGGAAAGCTGGATAAGTTAATACATTGTGTAAATTGCTATGCATTTTAAAAATTAAGCATTCTTAAATAAATATCAGAAAAGTAAATTCTAGAAGATGAGCAATTAGTCAGAACAGACACAAGCTAGAACAGCCATATAGGTAAATACCTGCTCTACCACGAGTCTGGATGTCAGTATCATAAACTTTGTCTAAAAAGTACACATTTTACACTTATACGTTTTTTAAAATAATTTTTTTAACAACAAGAAGAAATAGTGCTTGGAAATTGTGTAATGTTTTCTTGACTGTATCTCTCCCCCTTTGTTCACACTTTGTTTCTTTCTCTCCCAAATGGGAATGAAGTGGGGCTCCAGAAAGAACCTTCTGGCAGTGAACAACATCAGCTCTGTGGTGATCCTCAGCGAGCAGGCCATGTCGTCACATTTCCACCAGCAAGTGGCTGTGGTGCAGGTTTCCCCGAGCTTACTCAGTGTGTCCTTCCTGTCCACGGGGTTGACGCACAGCCTGCGCACAGACATGCACATCAGTGGAGTGTTCGCCACCAAGGTGACTGAGGGTGACCTGTGGGGTCGGTTGGGGGTTTTCTTCAATGTAGACAAAAGACGTGGTCAGTCGTTAGGGTCATTCAGAATGGCAAACGACCCAGATGGCAGATTGCTTATTAATTTCCATAATTCCTTTTAGGATGCTGTCGCCGTCTGGAATGGAAAACAGGTGGTGATCTTTGAGCTTTCTGGAGCCACATTACGAAATGCAGGTGGGCGTCTTTTCCCCCACACCTGAGGGGACTCAGAGCACCCTGCTTTATTTTCTCACCATCTGATGGGGGGTGAGCCTGTGCAGTGAGCAGAGGGCTGGCACAGGGCCATGGGAAGACCCTCGTGTCAGTTCTCATGCTTGTACCTTTGTTTCCAGAGCCAGTGCTACAGCTTTGGCCCCGAGCTGCCAAGGTCTCTCAGGCCCTCTGGGCCACACTCTGTTCAATCTAGTCATGGTTGTTGAGAAGTGCAGCCAGGTCTGGGCCAACAAGCCTTCCCGGGCTGCAGGACAATAAAAGCTCAAAAATAAGGCTGCAGTGCTTTCCAGGGAGGGCATTTGCTACACATCCAACTTTTGAACTGGTTCCAGACCATGCAGAGCAGTAAGCTCCATGGCATCTTGACCAGGGCCAGCCTTTGAGAATTTCAAGATGGATTGTCAGAGATGCTCCACCACTCTCAAAACACCTACGTCCCATATATCTCTCCAATTCTCTGTTTCACTGGGCTGCCTTTATCCTCTGTTCTTTGGTACATGCCTATATGAATTTCCTGGAGCTTAAACAAAAATGTATTCTCTCACAGTTGTAGAGGTCTGAAGTCCCAAATCAGTTTTACTGGGCCAAAATCAAGGCATCGACAGGGCCATATTCCCTTCAGAGCTCTAGGGAAGAATTTATTTCTTTCTTCTTCAGCTTTTGGTGACTGCTAGTAATGCTTGGCTTAAGGTCACATCATTACAGTCTGTGCCTCCATTGTCACATTGTTTCTGTCTGAAATCTACCTCCTTTTTAATAAGGACACTAGTGATTGCATTCAGGGCCCACCTGGATGATCCAGGGTACTTTCCCCATCTCAAGACCTTAACATCTTGTCCATATAAGCTCATATTCACAGGTGCCAGGGGTTGGAACCTGATGCCTTTGGGGAGCATCTTCCAGCCTGCATGGTGACCATCAGAATGTGCTGCTCAGCCAGCTGAGTTCTTACCTTTGCCCATCCTGACCTTGGCCTTCTCACCTCACAGGAGGACCTGCCATTGCTCTGTTCCAAGGATGACACCCACCACGTGTTCATTTGAATACCTCATGCCTCCCTGGGGATATTTCTCACCTCTCTCCTCATATTATTCCCTCTTTTTCTTTTCTTCTAATGCTTTGTTGCCTAAAGTTCTCTTATAAGACTTTTCTTGCTCTGCCTGGTATTGTGCTGGTAATTCACATCTCCTCTCTTCTGGCGTAGACTCCCCAGGGCAAGTATGAACTTCTTATCTACCCAACAGGACAGCACAGCAGGTGCCGAGATATTTTCTGGGTTTTTTTGGGGTTTTTTTTTTTGGTATGTAATTATCTCCTGTCTAAAGACAGAGACCAGGACGTGTGGGGACTGGTCTCCGAAATTCCACCTGAGATAAACAGATGCTCGCTTAAACAATTGTGCCATGAGGTGCTGTGCCGCTGATAGCATCTGCTGCCAGATAGGAGAAAAGAGACACCACTAGTGAGTGGTGCAGGGTGGGGAGCCCAGCACTGAGTCTGCACACCGGGTCCAGAGCCTGCACAAGCTGTCACTGGCAGCTATGGCCTTTGGCAGTTCCCTGCGCCTTGGAGCCTCACTTTCCTCATCTGTAAGATGCAAAAAACACACCCCTCACAAAGCAGTTGTGATGGCAAAGATGAATTAGGGAACATATGTGAGAATGCTTTTTAAATTCTGAGGAAATATGAAAAGGTTAGCCGCTACTGTCATCGTGTTATCTTTCATTTCAGGTACCTTCCTGTGTGAGTCTCCAGTGTTAGCAATGCATGAAGAAAATGTTTATACAGTGGAACCAAACCGAGTTCAAGTTCGAACCTGGCAGGTAAATTGCTGCTCTAGAGCAAGTATACTATGATGATAAAGACAATAAGAGCAGCATTAAAAATTTCGTCTAAATCGAGCCAGAACCAGCTTATCAACTTCACCCAGTGGGTCGGATTCCCCTCACCAGGAGCTTGGCTGTAAAAATGGATTCTGGCATAGCTGCTTCATCTGTGACTGTTGTGACTTCAGAAACCAGGAGGCAGGGCAAAGGCCTTTTGCAGAGAAAATGAAATGAGAGGAACTCTTTGCTGTGCACCTCGAGGGCTGAGAAGCCATCAGTTCAGGTTATAGTACCTTTGGACAAGCCTTTCCCTGCATGTGTCTGAGAGGGAGACCAGGATGGAGTCAATGCAGGCCTTCAAGATGACAGGCCTCTAACGGACTATTCTGTTCCCTCCTGGTGGTATAAAGAAACCATTGCCTATCTGCATCCCATACACTCTTGCTGGAGCCCAGGGGCTAATGTGGTGTATTAGTTGCCTGAGCCTGTCATAACAAATTACCACAAACTGAGTGACTTAAAGCAATAGAAATATATTTTCTTACAGTTCAGGAGGCCAGAAGTCCAAACTCCAGGTGTGGGCAGGGTCGGCTCCCTCTGAGGCTCTGAGGGAGAGTTTGTCCCATGCCTCTTCCAGCTTCTGGTGGCTGCTGGCGTATAGACACATCACTCCATTCTCTGCCTTCATGGCCTTCTCCCTGCGTCTTTGTCTTCTCTTCTGTGTCTTATAAGGTCATTTGTCCTTGGATTTAGGGCCCAGCCTGATCCAGAATGGTCTCCTTTTGAGATCTTTAACTTACATCTGCAAAGACCCTTTTTCCAAATAATGTCGCATTCATAGATTCCAGGTAGACACATCTTTTGGTGGCCACCATTCAACGCAGCACATGCAGCAGCGTTTTCTATCAAGGTCAAGAATACCTATCCTGGCCCTGGTTTTAGCTTTCAGTGCAACTACTTTGTCCAGCTCTGAGTTCTTTCTAGGGATCCAGTGTTTGATTACTAAGGCTGCCACATCCATATCCTTGTACCTCTCACGCTCCTCATCCACTCCTTCATTCAGCAGTTCCTGAAGGAGCTTCCATGGAGTACTACATTCCAGTGGGGTTCAGATGGTAAAGGAGATAAAAGAGCACACTAAAGCAAGAGGAGGATGGAAAGGACCACGGGGGAGGAATTGGAGTAGAGACCTAATGATGCGGGAGAAGCAGCCCACAGCCCCACTTGCCCTTCTAGGGAAAAGTGCAGACTGAGGATACTTCTGGCCCCTGTGAGACCTTCTGCCTGTTCAAGGTCAGAGCGGAGGCAGAGAGGCTGGAGGAGAGGAGGTTAGGGCCCAGCGGGGCATCTCGTGCAAAGAAAGGTCACCTTTCTTGCACTGACAGTTGTGTAGGGGTCATCTGCCGTGGACATAAAGCTTAGGCAGGGAGGGGTCGTGTACTTAACACAGATGAAGGGGGCAGCTGGGCAGCTGTGTCAGCAGAGAGGTGACCTGGGGGGTGCTGGAGAGCGAACAGACTACTGGGAAGGGGCTGTTAGCATAGTGGGAAAAAGCAAGGGCTTAATGGGAAAGGGAGAACAGCCTGCTAGGAAAGAGTGAAAAGCATACTGGGAAAGGACCAATGGCTTGCTAGGAAGGGGCAAGTGGTCTAGTGGGATACATGGAGTCAACTAAGGAGCCTCGCCTGCTTAGCTTGGAGGGCATCTCACAACAGATGGCATGGAGTTGGGTCTTTTTTGTTGTTAATTTTTTAACTAAAAGGAATGTGTGTCCATTGTGACTAATATCTTGCCAGCATGTTTAAGAAAAAGGTTAGTAACTTTCCACCCCCTTTTGAAAGTCTGGAGTGTGTCTCTCCATACCTTTCTCCCTGCTGGTGCAGATGTAGGTACACAAACTACAGTTGTTTTTGCTTGTTTGTGTCCACAGTGAGACCATACTGGACCGCCATTATATACCTTCCAGTTCTCTAATGGGATCTTCTAGGTGGGAATGTTGAGCCCCATTGGTTCCCAGTGCTTTATGCTGTTTTGTGCAGTGAGTGGCCCAGGGTGAAGAGTAGTGACAGGCACCCCGGGGAGGGCTTCTTTATGCAGAGGCTGGAGCTGAGAAAGGGGCTGGGGTCTGACTGACACTGGAGAAGCTGAAGCCAAGGGAACAGCCGAGAAGTGGGGAATGCGGCGGGAGGACCGGTTCAGCTTGTTTTTTTTTCTTGGGTTAATGCTCTTTTCTCCTAGAAGATAACTTCTGGGTGGGTGTAGTGGGAGAGACTAAGGGAACTGGCAAACAGTGCAATCAGATAAGAGATGCCACAGGTGAGAGGTCTGAGGGCCTGGAGCCAGGCAGTTGGCTAGGAGCCTGAGGCCAGAGTAGAGGGCGGAATGAGTCAGTAGTTGTGGGGGTGGGGTGGGGGGGCGGTGAGCAGTTGGATTGTGGGTGGCCATAGATGGAGGAATCGAGGGTATTCTGAGTTTTCTAGTTTGGGAGTCTGAATGAATCATGGTACCTTAAGATGGAAACTACAGAAGCAGCACATCTTTGGGGGAACAAGGTATGAGTTTGAGGTGCCTTGAACACCCTTCGGAGAAGTCCGAGAGCTAGTTAGAAATACAGCTTCTTTAGGTCAGGAGTGGGATCAGTGCCGTAAAGCAATAAATTTGGGAATTTGGAATGCATTGATGTAAAGATAGTAGTTGAAGACCCAGCGTGTAAAGAGTCCTTGGCCCAGTTAGCGATCTCCTGTGACTCATCTTTTAATCCTGTGTTCAACCAGATGTTTGTACATTCCACAAGCATTTATTAAGCTCCTGCTAGGTGCATCAAAATGAAAATCAGATTCCTCAATTTGAAATTCCTCCTCTCATGTCTCCTAGCCATTCATTCCCCCACGCTGAGTTTCTCAGACAGGTTGCTCAGGTTCCTGCTTCCTCACTTGCTCTCAGTGTCTCTGTTTAGTATCACGAGCCCATTAAGTTCTGTTGGAACCCTCCTTGTCGTGCAGCCTGCCTCCTCGCTCCCCTGTGCGCTGGAACTATACCTCCCCAGCTGTGCTCATCTGACTCACCGCCCTCATTTCAAGTTCCCGGGGACATACGGCTCACTGTTGGGGTGCTCTGCTTCCGACCCAGTGCCACGTGGGGTGCAGGTATTCACTAAACACGGGTCGAATTGAGCCAGAAGCCTCTCTTAACTCAGAGGAGTAGTGTCAGTCATGTACAAGCCTAAGCTGCAAAGCCTAAGCTTTGCTCAGGCTTAACTGTGGCTCACTCTTTTCAAAGTGCTATTAACATAAGAGTAACATTTTTTATTTTATTTTATGTTTTAAGAGTAACTTTTTTTAAAAAATTTTTAAATTTTTTTTATTTAAATTAGTTTCAAGTATATAGTACATTGGTTAGACATCTATGTAGTTCGTAAATTGGTCCCCCCAATTGCTCCCTCCCTCCCCTGGCCTTCCATCTAGCTGTCGTATTAATGCTAACTGCATTAATTCCCTTTGTCATGTTCCCCATCCCCATGACCAACTATCAGCTACTAATTTGTACTTCTATAACCCTTATCCCAGCTCCCCTCCCCTCTGTCTGTCACCAAGAGTAACATTTTTTAAATGTCACTTAATGATACTTTAAATTAAATGACATTTAAATTTTTTAATATAATTGTTATGAAATCACTTTTTGGTTCAAAACCCTCCAGCGTCTTCCAGCTTCACTTTGAACAAAATCTGACCCTTTACCTCTTTACCTGACTCTTCCTGCGCCAATGCCACCCCACATGGCCTCTGCTCTCCTATCCACCCTTCTCACCGTGGCACGTTCCCTCCTGCTGCAAGGGCCTCAAGGTTCCTAGACCAGGAGCAGCTCCTTCCTGCCCCAGTACTTGTGGCCTTGTCTTCCTGGAATGCTGGCCCATGGCTTTCTAGGTAGTTGGCTCCTTTTCCTCAATCTCAGTTTAAATATTGCCCCTAGATAAAGCTTATTTTTCAAACATTTTATGGAAGTATGATATACAGACAGGAAAGCAGATGTGTCACAAGTTAGCATTCATGTGGCTCAGTGCATTTTCACAAATGGAACATACCCGTGATGTAACTACCATCCCCGTTTGCTCACTGAGCGCCCCACCCAAGGGTGACCACTTACATGGCACGAGCAATATAATATTAGCAGGGGCTTTAACTAAGACCTCTGCAGACATGGCCTCCTGGATCAGCCCAAGCAGGTGGAATTGACTATCTCAGTTCCCGTGGCACTTTTCTCTTTTAGCATCCTATCTATCACCTCTCTGTCACTTTCTGGGGTTGAGGTTACATGTGGATTTCCTATTGACATTGTTGCTGTCTGTCTCCCCCTCAGGACCATAAGCATGAGGGGTCCCTGAGGGCAGGGCCCCATCCTCCCTGTGTTGTGTTAAAATCCACTAGAGTACTGGTTGCCACTGGGCCACTGACTGGATGCAGGAGTGAAGCATACGCGTTTCTCTGTGAAAAATGCTATGTCACAAAGTGAAATGCTATACAAGCTGCTTTTCTGAATTTCTTGTCTTTTCCTTTTCCTCAGGGGACTGTGAAGCAGCTCTTGCTATTCTCTGAGACAGAGGGGAACCCATGCTTCTTTGACATCTGTGGAAATTTCCTGGTTGTAGGGACAGACTTGGCTCACTTTAAAAGCTTTGATCTGTCCCGAAGGTATAATTTTTGTCCAAATGAAGATGTTACATTTGAAAAATTAGGAGATAATGTGGTAGGTAGAAAATGGATAGCAGCTAAAAAACTATGTCCTCATTTCAACATTAACATGCCACTTAATTTTTTGAAACACCGTATACTGTCACTTAAATTCTTAATCTTTGCATGATGGAGAAAGGAGCAGCACAGGGGAGGAAGAAGGGGGTTGAACAGAGGATGCTTGGGGGATTTCCTAGGGTGTTGAAACTTTCCTGTGTGATAGATACGCAACACTGTGTGTTTGTCAAAAACCATGTAACTTCATAACACAAAGTGAGCCTTAGTGTGTGCAAATTTTTAAAAAATCTCTTCAATTGTGGATCACAGAATGGAATACAGAAGGTTACAAAACAACCTACCTTCATTACAAATGTGTGAAACGAGCTCCCTGGAGAGGGTATGGCTGACCCAAGCCACTCTGGGAATGAGTAGCAACTGTAAGACTAAAGGCACAGGGACTGCACACAGCGTGGCGTTACAGTTGACAAAGTTAATTCCCACAGGGGTACAGGGTGACAATCTGATAGGTACACTGAAAGTGAACAGTGAAGTGAATGGACAGAGGGTGGTGGAGCCAGGTCCTCACTGTTGGGGTGGGAGGTTGCAGACAAGCAGGAGGAGATGAGAGTGATCCCTGTGGTGGTGGATTAGAGCTGGAGACATGAGTTCAAAGTCATGTTTATCTTAATATAGATACAGATGGATACATATGAAAATATTTATAGATAAGTCTACATACCAGTTAGAGCACACACATTACCTTGTTCTGTCAGCCGAGGGCCTAGGGGTAAGGACGCCCCAAGAGCAACGAGCACACCAGACCGGGGTTTCTAACAGTCCTTCCACACCAAGGTCCTTGGAGAAATGGCTGTTCTAGGAAATGTACAAGATAAGCCTAGAGCATCTTATGTGCAAGAAAGTTAGAATGTGCTTTAAAAAAATACAGCTATGGGATTTGTTAAAGGGACATAGGAGCCAGCTAGAAGAGCTCCCAGTGGCCAAAACTGGAACAATTTGAGCAACAAAATAAAATAGCATTATGTTATAATCCAAAGTAGAAAATAAATATGAGTTCATACTGATATAAGTAAGTGATTGAGTAAGTTAATAAGTAGAGGAGAGGAGACAAATTTCCTATACAGAAGAATTATAAATAATTTATGTAGATTCTCCTCCCTTATGGAGAGAAGCATAACTCCTTGTTCCATGAGTGTGGGCTGCACTAGCGACATCCTTCCAAAGGGGACAGTATGGGGAGGGGGAAAATGAGTAACTTTATAGACACAACTTTGGACAGGAGAGACCAGGGTCCACATCACAGAGATGAGTCATGTCAATGACACGACCCTTGATATGATCATAATGGCACTGTATCTCTGGGCTCTTCGCCTCAAACCCACACCCCAGTCTAATTATGAGAAAAATATCAGACACATCCCAGTGCGGGGACACTCTATAGCAGCGGTCCCCACCCTTTTTGGCACAAGGGACTGGTGCTCCTATGAAAATCTAATGCCTCATGATCTGAGATGGAGCTGAAGTGGTGATGCCAGTGCTGGGGAGCAGCTGCAAATACAGATGAAGCTTTGCTCATTCACCTGCTGCTCACCTCCTGCTGTGCAGCCCAGTTCCTAACAAGCCACAGACAAGTACTGGTCCACGGCCCAGGAGTTGGGGACCCCTGCTCTATAGAACAGCTAACAATTCCTCCTCAAAACTCTTGAGGCATCAAAAACAAGAGAGTCCGAGATGGTCCCAGCCGAGAGGAGCCTAAGGAGACGTGATGACCAAATGTCATGTGGGTCCTGGTGGGATACAGGGACAGGAAGAGTGTGTTAAGGAAGAATTGAGAAAAAATGAATAATAACGTGAATAAAGTGACGAGTTACCACTATAAACCCAGTATTGTTAACTATGAGTGACAAACAAGAACCAACTAAATAGAAGAGGACTTTTTTAGTTCATCCATGTGATGGAGAACTATGCGAGTATAACAAAATGTGATGAAGCGATCCCTTTCTGAAAGGAAAGATCACAAACCTGCTGCAAGGGGAAATGCAAGGCCAGAGCAGCGTTTTTAATAAGGTTCTTCGTGTAGGAAGAAGAGGAATAAGAGAATCATACATATTTGCTCTTAAGAACCTAAGAACTTTACAAACTCCCCCTGTATTCTGAGCCTGGCCCATTTCCAGGGGCACAAGGAACCCCGGGGTGAGAGCAGCTAGGCCGTCAGGTGGAACTCAGAGGTTCTGTGAACACGGGTTTCGGGTCACTCCAAGAAGCAAGTCTTTACTCTGCACAACGAGTCTTCGGTTTGTGCTGAGATCCTTGTCCTTCTCCCTGCAGAGAGGCGAAGGTGCACTGCAGCTGCAAGAACCTGGCTGAGCTGGTCCCCGGAGTGGGAGGCATTGCATCACTTAGATGTAACGCCAACGGCAACAAGATCAGCATCCTCCTCAGCAAGGTGGGCGCTGCAGGGGTCCCGCCTCTGCCCCTCTCCTTCCATCTCCACTAGTTACCCTCAAAGGATCGTCATTCTTTCTGGCTGCCTTTTGCGTCCACTCTGTGTGGCTCTTTTTACCCCCGCTCCCCTTCCTCTTCCTCTTGTCCTCTCTCCAGGGTCTCCTCTCCCTACTACTCCCACCCGTGTCCTCTCCCACCTGGTGCCATTCTCGTCCTCCCCATCTGCACAGCTTCTGTTTTTACCTGCCTCTCTTCATTTCTTATTTCATCAAAAACAGTGGTTTCTTCTTTACAGAGCCCCCTCTCCTCTTTTCTTTTCTGTCTCTTCTCATCGCTCAACTGAACTCTCTTGCCTGGCCCAAGGGAGTAACAGGACTGTTGAAGGCACCTTTAAGCCTCTTGCTTAGAGACGGAGCGATGTCATGGTGTAGGCGACTGCATGGCAGGTCTGAAGGGAGGGTATGTTCACCCTCTTCCAGGTGGGTGGTGCCTTCCACCCTTTAGTATTTGTTCATGTTTTCATTCATTTGTTCATGCTCTTGTTTGTTCATTTAAGAGTTGATTACGGATTGCCTTTCTTATACCAGATATTTTGCTGGGCACTGTAGGTACGAACTGATCGGTTAAACAAGAGGTCTCGGCCCCTCCTTCTGTGGTTGAACAGACATTGATCAAACAACAAGGCAAACAAGTACATTTTTACAACCTTGGTGAGAGCTGGGAGGACAGTGATCAGTGCCAGGAAAGCGAGTAACAGTGCCAGGAGATCAGTGCTAGGAGAGCGAGTCACTATCCAGGGAGTCAGGAGGCTCCCACATGAGCTGATGGTTGAGCCAAGCTGTGAGGGTGCAGTGGGGGAGCAGCCCGGTCGAGGCATCCAGAAAGTGAGTCCACCAGCAGAAGCGTGGTCTTGCCGAGGGTCCAGTGTCACAGAGGGGTGAAGCCAATGCCGGCATCATCACGTAGGGCTGACGTTGACACAGGTGGAGGCAGGAGCGTGATGTTGTAGTGTCTTTTTAGAGATGTTTGTACATGGTGGATTAAGGAGCCCAGGGCGCAGAAGTCCCCTTGGCGCCCTCGCAGCCCTCCTCAGGGGTTGGGGGTTGACTGGCTGTGTAGGCAGGGAAGGGCAGAAGTTGTTTCTAACCCTCGCAGCCGAGCCGTTTGCAGGGATGGTGGGGAGTCCTGTTTCAATGTGCTGAGTTTGAGGCATCTGAGAGGCAGTAAGTAGGCAGTTAAAAAACACAATCCTGGGTCTCAGAAGTGAGGTCTGGCTGGAGATAGGCGTCCTCGAGAGGAAAAGTGCAGCAGCTGCCAATCTGAGGACCAAGATGGGACCTGGGGAGGCTGAGGGAGTGACGTGGCTAGGGAGGTGGGGGCAGCTGAGGAGATGGGGAAGGGCAGTCAAGGACCACATGCCAGGAGATCACAGGTCACTTGTTTGTTCAGTATGTGGGGCAGTGCCAGGATATCTGTGCATGGACACAGAAATGGGGTTCACGGGCTGTAGGGAGGGCCTCGGCGATCCTGTGAAGGGCCATTTCCATGGGGCGAGGAGTGGGGACAGTGCAGTGACCACTTACTTCAGAGACCTGATTCTGAAGAGCAAAATGAGGTTGAGAGAGATTAACTGATGAGAATAGAGGCGGAAGAGAAGGAAGTATGAAAGTCCAGGGAGAGGAGATGGGTGAGCACAGGTCGGGGGCAGGGGCAGCAAGAGCAGGGAATACTTGCCCATTGTAAAAGTAAAAATCAAAAAAAGAAAAAGTTCAGTTAGCATAAGGGGGCGGGCCTACAGTGAAAAATAGCCCCTGCCCCCATATGCAGTCCCCAGGGATGAGGAGAGTAGGCTTTGGATAGGAAAGATGGGAGAGAGGAGGAGGAGGCGGCAGGTTGAGATGGATGCAGGCCCTTGCTCCCACAGAGACTGAGTGCTGAAAATTGAGGAGAGGAACTTTGCCCATCCTGTGTGTTGTAGATGTTGCTCCCAGTTTGTCATTCGTTTTTCATTTTGCTATGTACTAGTGATAACTAAAGCTTATATTTTTCTGCAGTCAAATCCGTTGATGATTTTGCGATTTCTTCTACTGCTTTTAAGCTTGCAGTATCTCCTTTAGTCTAACATTTTGGCACGTTTTCATTTTATTACCTTTTCTAAAGTACTTGTATCTCATTTACTATTTTCCTAGAATAAAGCTTTTAACAGTCTTCCTAAGTTCTTGGCACTTGTTGCCCCTCCAACCAAGCCAGTTCCCTTTTCTTACTTTTGTGTGTGTGTGTGTGTGTGTGTGTGTGTGTGTGTGTGTGTGTAGGCCTACACAAAGCATACTTCTCCTGAGTGAGGATCAAGAAGAAAGAAGAGATGATAAGCAATGATGATAGCGTTCACAATAGTAGCTGTGGCATCTTGCACCTAACACTTCCTGTTTGACAAGTGAGGAGACTGAGATAAGTTCCTTGTCCAAGGACACAGCCGGCTGTGCTGTGGCTGAGATCCCTGCTCACAGCCCTGACTGCGATGGCAGAGTGGCCAGGACTCAGGAAGAACAAATGAGAGAATCTCATGGGGTTGACCAAATAAAAGAGAATGTCTGTAGGGAGTGGAGAGAGTGGAGCACAGGCAGGATGGAGAATTGAGAACCCGGAGCACTTGGGAGAAGATTCCCAGAGGGAGAGCAGCCTCATTCCTTCAATGTGGCTGCAGAACAGTTTCTCAGACACCCAAACCACCCCCCGCGCAGCTGAATCAGACTCGGTTTATCAGAATCCAGATTCCTTCTTGTTCCCATGGTTAATCCACCTCAGCCAAGATGACATCGCACTCAAGTCAGTATCGAGAACAGCTGGACAGCTGTCATCAAACCTTTTTTTAGGGTTCGTTTTCAATTCTCTGATATTATAAAGTAGCAATTCAGCAACCATTCAGTGAGATGAAGGTAAATTGACGTTCAAATTCTGAATCATGGAAGTGTGCTGGCCACAGTGGCTGGTGGGTCATTGGCACCAGGACGTGTTTTTCTTAGACGTGTGGTCACCATAAACTTCGGTTTTCTCTTCCCTTAGGCTGACAACAGCCCTGATTCAAAAATCTGCTTCTATGACGTGGAAATGGACACCGTGACCACCTTTGACTTCAAGACAGGACAAATTGATTGGCGAGAGACATTGACCTTTAATGGGCAGGAAACTAAGAAGTAAGATTGTGGTTTGGGATGATTTTGTTGAAACAATGTTGAAAATGACACTCAGTTACTTGTCAACTTCTAAGCAGGTTTCGCTAAGTTAAACTTTAAACTTCAAAAGACCCCAGCAATTATTCACAGTGAAGATAAAACATAAAGCAGAAACACACAGACAGTTGGGATAGATTTGGGTCTTTAATCTGTTATTTTCTAGATTCTAGGATTCTAGAATTAGCTTCTGAAAGGGCTATGAATGAGATATCTACAGAAATGGCCCCAAATCACAGGATAGAAACTCAGTGAACATCAGACCCATCGACATCTCTGATGTTAGGGAGGGTGTGCGCCTTGTAAAGAATGTACTTCTAGAAAAAATAATTGTCTTTCTTCAGGGAGTTTATGTAACATATATTTGTAGTTCCTTCTACTACTAAGAAAATAATAGAATTTAAGTGCTTATACTGGCCCCTGTCATTGGAGCAGCAGAGTGGCTGATGTTCCGGACCTGTGTATAAGCTGTGAAAGCAAGTGCAGAGGTGAGAAGCCCACAGGCTGATGATTCAGGGATGATTGAGCCAGTGCTTTTCTCTGGCCACCCTGTTCCTTTTGCTCCTGTCACATCTCCCTCCTTCCCCTGTCTAGCCTGCCCCGCATGTTCCCACCTCTCTCCTCAGAATCTCTTTCTGGAACCTTCTTTCACCTGGCAGCTTAAACTCGCACCTGCTGGTGGCCCCACCCAAACACACTCATCTTCTCTTCTTACCAAGTTCGGCTCCACTTCTCCATCTCCAGATGTCCCTAGAATTCCTTACCATCACCTCAAAAATAGACCCCAAATCACTCCCTAGAGACCCTGTTCTTGTCCATAATACCATTTTTTTCTGGGTCACCTCATCTAAAACCTCAGAACTAACCTTTCCTTTAACCCTACTCTCCATAACTGTAATCCCCAGTGTTCTTGTTTTGAAATGCTTCTGAGTCACACTTTCCCTTCGACTTTCTGCCTGTCATCCGTGCTTCCCTCCCAGGAGCTGCAGGAGCCTCTGAGCCCTGTCCTGGTGTCCACTTGCACTACTCACCAGACTAGTCCCAAGAGATCACTGGTGCTCCATAAGTTCCCATAAATGCTTTCATCTATACCACTGTGCTTGTCTACCTGCCCTGCTTTTTGCTCGGTCCTGGAGCTGCGACATCTGTGAGGGCCACTGGTTTCCTGTAGGGTCAGGTCTCTGTGCTCTGCATAGCCCCTGCACAGGCACATGGAGCCCATCCCTGACTTGTCACACTCCTCCAGGTGGCAGTAGGGTGTGGCTCACTGTCTTCCATCAAGCGCCATCCTTCTTTTAGGGTCTGATCCATTTTTTGCCACCCAACCCATTTTGTCTCCCTAAAGCTCTTCTTCTTGTTCTGGACACATAACACATGGAGATTTAGAGGTGGGAGGGGCCAGGGGTAAATGCACCACATCACACAGCTGGGACTGGAACCCAAGCCCAACAGGGAGTACGCTTCTGCCTCAAGGTCCACCTGCTGGTCCTGGACTTTGGAGCCTGCAAAAGAGACCCTCCTCAGGACCTCTAGAGCCAAAGCCTCATTGTCTGTCTCTCCAGCTACACTCCACTGGGACTCTTTCCACCAGTTTTTTTAATCTGCAAGAGTATAATCAGGCAGGCTGCATAGCAACATGGCGTGCGAAGGTGCTTCCAAGCTGGGCAGCCTGGGACTCAGATGTGTGTGGCCTGCTGACGCTGATCGGAGATTGGCCTGAAGGTGTTTCTGGAGGCTGAGGGCAAGAATGCTCTCCCAGCGTTCTGGATGGGTCTCTTTTTCAGGAACCATGCCTTTCTGGACGAGAGGCTAGCACATCTTGTTCCTGTGAGCCACTTCTGGGATCAAAGTGAGCCCAGGCTGTTCGTGTGCGAAGCTGTTCCTGAGGTAATGGGAGCCCACCAGCAGCCCACAGACAGGAAGGCCCACACCGAGGACAGCGCTGGCCCCACGGTACTACATGGCCGTGTTTGCGTTTAGACTTGTGGGGGCTTTAGACAGTGTGGGCTCACAATCTTGGTTATGAGGTTTATGGGAAAGTTACAGGGAAATTCATTCACATGCAGCAGAGCATTCCCCTCTAGGATGCCTGCTACATCTCTCCCCTCTGGGTGTGTGCCAGGGGCTGGCCCCGTCCTCTCTGGTCTGACTCAGTGTCATACTTTGTTCTTTATCCCAGCTAGCACATGTTATTTTCTCTCTAGGGCAGAACTCTTTATTGAAACAGTTAATATAAATTAACCCCCTGGAGCTAACACGTCCTGTGACTAGGTCACCGAGGCGAGGCAGTCTGCTGACTCCTCATTCACTTCACAAACTGCCATGACCTTCAGACAAGGCCGATTCCCACCGAAGTGGCCTCCTTGCCTCAGTCACTGCCCTCTGCTCTTGCCACTCCACTCGTTGAGCTCTGTGGGCCCTCCCTCCCCTACACTGATGACTCTTAGGGCCCCATCCCCCCATCCCAGGGGCCAGGACCTTGACCCTTTCCAAGTCTTGTGTCTTGTGGGATATCCAGCATTCCCTGGGAAAGCCTGGTGGTCTGCCGTGCTTTTCCCTGACCCACCTTGTTCCAGAAGAATTTATAAGTAGGGTCCTCAGTAAGTCAGCAAAAGATAGCAGCCTCTAACTTTAGGAGGCTTATCTCCTGCCAAAGGAATTTCCCTTCCAGGATGGTAAGAGTTTTGACCTCCAGAGATGATCGATAATCAATGTCCGTACCCTGAGACTCAAAAGCAAATCCAGTCCTTGGTTCTAAAACACTTAAGTGGTAAAATGTATTGAGGTGGTGTCTCTGTCATTCGATTGAGAGAAGCAGAGACATTGCCAGAGGAATTTTCTTCAAGATAGAGGGCCTGGTGACAAGTCCAGACAAGTCATAAGAATGTGCAAATTGATAATGAGTGAAAGATGAGGGAGCGTGCATGTGAAGGGCACTTCTTGGCAGTTTGATCAGATAGCTCTTTTGGTCTTTTATGAAGATGATGAGGAATTGTAATAATTCACACAGCAAGGGAAGGCTCTGGCACCCCTCAACCTATTGATTTCCTGTTCAGAAGGGGTTACAGCCCAATGTTGCTGTTCTGTGTCCCACAGAACAGGGTCCTATGGAGTCCCTCACCTCTTCCCTTGTATTTCCTGTTCCTCAAAAGCAGAAGCAAGAATCTTTTTGTTGTCTTTGCTCTGGGTGGTTTTTAAATCAGAGTGAAAAAAACTGAAGGGTGTGTCTTTTGAAACACTAGAGCTCTTCTGAGTTTCATTCACCAACTGGGTGGGAATGATTAGTCTTTGCTACAAGGAAATCAGTCAGTGAGAAGGGCCTAGCCGCTCTCAAACTCGATGATGCGCATCCTTCCAGAAGATGCGTCAGTTTTTCCAAAGTGCAGCAGATGGCAGCGGAGACTGGCATGCTTGCCATATACCCAGGAGGAGAGTGGATTATCTGTGTCAGTGTGCTCGTCCTCTGTTTTCTCTGTGTTTTATGTAAATACCCCAGCAATGGAAATGGGAATTAGATGCAAAATAGAAAAGTATATTGCCAAACTAAAACCAGAACAATATTTTCCCCTCTCTTCCAGGTGGACGTGTTGATTCTGTCCTTCTTTATTTCTGAAGAGCATGGCTTCTTGCTTCAAGACAGCTTCCACCGGCCTCCCACCTATCAGTCACTTCTGGGAATGGAAGTGCCCCATTATTACTTCACCAGAAAGGTATGAACCCCACAGGCGCCAGGTGGTGTTCTTGGGGCCCCCTCCTTGGCAGGGCTAGGGTTTCCCAGGCACTGGAGTCAGGTGCCTTAGCTCATCGCTCATTAAACAAGGCAAAACATCAGCTCTAATATATCCCCTGAAATTCCAGCAAATGTGGGATCTCCCATGTTAGGAGACTCACGAGACGTGGCTTTGCTCTCAAGACAGACAGCGTCGTGCTGAGGAAGAGGGTCCTGGTGTCACTCAGGTATCCTCCCAGCATTTTCCCTGAAGGCCCCACACCCTACAGCTTTCCTGTCTTCTTTTTTAAATTCAAGCTTCTTTTTAAAAATTATATATTCCTATATCCACTGTAGAAAATTTAGAAGCTATAAAGATCAAAGATGATGCAAATCTCCATGGTCCCAGCCCCCAGAGTTGGTTGCTGCGAACAGATTAGCATGTGGCCTTTCAAGAAGTTTCTGTACTTACCTACGTGTGTGCAAGTTACATACATAAAGTTAAGTTTGTGAGAGAATGGTTAAGCAGACACATGCGCACGCCCAGCGAGGTTACTTTGGATGAGTTAGTTGCCTTCCCTGGGACTTGGTCTCTTCGGCAGCACAGCCCCTTGATCTGTGAACGTTATGTGACAAGTTGTGTGTGGGTGTGTGGTCCTGAGGCTCTGCTCAATCTGCACATGTCACGGTGCGCGTGTTCGAAACAATGAATCTGGGTGCACTCGGTTCCCACGTCCCTAAGCTCGCCACATAAAACAGTGTCACATGGCACAATGAATAGCATAGGAACTGACTTTTACTTGTGTTAAATGGAATTATCTTTGTGAAGCTTGGGAACGGGCTCATGTGACTCAAAATTCCATTTTTTTCCATCCCTTATTTAAAATAGATTAGTTCTCCCAGACTGGTGTTTTCCTGAATTTCATTCTTATTTAATGCTCCTTAGGCATTTTCATTTCTCTTTGATTCGAGAACCCAGAAGGTTGGGGGAGACATTTAACTTCTTTCTATTGAGTTTTCCCCCATTATTCTCACAGACTGGACTTTGGTTTCTCCCACACACTCAGGCAGCCTTTCTCTCCCTTGTTTCTCTTCCCCTGTGCCCACCCTCCAGTGAGGAGACACGTGTGATACAGTGTAAGACGACTCCCCATTTCTCCTGTCACCTTAACTCTGCAGTTTTCTCAAGATCTTTTTTTCCTTTAAGCTGTAGCTGCCAGAGCGACAGTGCTTGCTGCTTCACTTGCGTCCTCTTTAACCAGGTTTATCAAGGACACTCGCAGTGTCGGCTCCTTATGGGAGCAGCATGCCCACGTCACTCTGCAGAGCTCTCATCTTGGTGAGACGTATGGCACAAACAGGCTGTCACCTGATGTTTGTAGTACAGGAAATAGTTTGTTTGCCCGCATTTGCAATGTCGGAAGTCTTTTTAATTTGACACTAAGGTGCTTATGATGAATGGCCATAAGCATCGTTTCTTTAAAAGCTGCCCTTTTTCTGATTACTGACCTGTCTTCATGTCCCTCAGCCACATCCTAGCAGTTCCCATTCACACACAGGAGGCTACAGATGAGAGTCGACTGCCCTGAGTCCCCAACTCCTGCATGTGACTGGGGCTAGCGCCTCAGTCCCTCCCTCAAAGAGCTATGATGAGAGCAGTTGGCAAGTGCTGGGGCAGATGGCAAGTAAAGCAGGACCCACACGCACTCATGTTTCTGTAAGAAGTCCCACATGTGCTCGCAGAAGCAGGACTCTGACTAGAGCACAGCAAGGCTGATGGATGTCAGGTGACTGCCAGGTGACTGTTAAACCACAATAGGCGGCAGTGCCCTGGTCGCTATTCCGCATGCACGTGTCTGAAGGTTTGCCACTCAGCACAAAATCAGTCCAAACTTTAGCCTCCTGCTCATGTGACGCAGCCTACACACGGCCATAAACCTTGAATTTAAGCTGCCATGGACTGTGGGCTGACTCAGGGCTTTTGCTTATGCTCTACTTTGTGCCAGGAAGGCTCTTGCCTTCCACACCTGGGTCTGACACATCCTGCTAGTGTCTCCAGGCCCCAGTCAAGCAGCCCCTGAAGTTGGGATCCTCAGTTGAACCTGAGAAGCAGCAGTGATATGGACGAGCTGCTGGGAATTGAGCTGGAGGCCAGTGGTGGAGGCTAGCCAGTGCAGGGGGCCCTGGTCCCAAGAGGGTGGATCATGATCTCCCTTTACACGGGGGAGCACATGTGTACTCCGGAGGAATGGAGCCTGCAGAGAGGAAGAAGCAGACGATGCAGAAGACAGGGTGGTATGTGTGGGCTCCAGCCCAGAGGAGAGCAGGCAGGCACCCGGCAGGCAGGAAGGAAGCTGACATTTGAGGACACCAGTCCCCTCTGTAGGTGTATTTCAAGGTGTTGGATATAAAATGGCCTTAAGCAGCACACTGTTAATTCGTGCTTGTATTTGGACCAGACTCTGCTCTTCCTCTCCACGCACATGTTGAGGAAGCTCTGCCCCAGGTCGACGATTCTTCTGAGAAAAACCAGTGGCGCACAGTCCACTAATCCAGGTTGTCATTTTGGAAGATTTCACTTGAAATCGTGCTGGCATTACATCATTTTAAGACCTTATGCATATGTGCGTGGGTCTGACTTGATAGTAAAAACTCCTTCTAGTTTACAAAACAAACCTGGGAGGTGAGGATTTTTGCAGCCAGTTTATAACTGCTGAAAAGTTGGTTAGGAAGTCAGAGGCTGGAAAATGGGTTCCTATGCATGGACAGCCTTTGCTTATCCGCTGTCTGAAACCATAGCCAAAAGCTTTGATAATTTCAAATGAGGACAGAGCCTCTGATAACTTCACTGCATTTGGCAGAGCCTCTTGCTAAGTGTTTGCTTCTATCTCCAGAGGGACCCCCATAGCTAACATATCTCAAAGAAGAGTCTCAGTGTAGACATTAGTTTTATGTGAACTACAAGTAAGCAGTGCCCTTTTGTCATTCAGCCAGGAGAAGCAGACAGAGATGACCAGGTGGATTCAGGGCAGCACTGCATCCCCCAGGTGGTGGGCAGGAGGCCCCTGCGAGACTTCGTGGGGCTGGAGGACTGCGACAAGCCCACCCGGGACGCCATGCTCAACTTCAGTTTCTTCGTCACTGTCGGAGACATGGATGAAGCTTTCAAATCTATCAAACTCATCAAAAGGTGAGGTTTCTGTTGACTGGGGTGTCAAAGGGACGTGCACACTCTTAGAATGCTTTCTCTGTGTCTCTCTTCCCCTTCTAAATGAGATTCTAAGAATCACTAACTCTTCTGTGACTCTGTCGTGTTGCATTTCACTCAATGAAATGCCACTGCGCTTGCAGACGCCAGGACCCGCCTGGCACGTTGTACCACAGAGGAGCGCGTTTTGGGTAGCACAGCTGGGCGTGGGAAGCAGGTGAGCCCGGCTCTTGGCCTCTGCAGTGCTCAGAGCCTCTTGAGCTGTTGTTTAGTCGTTTTGATTTATTTCATAGTGATTTGAATACTTCCTAGTCGAAAGTTCTGCAGTTGTTAAATATTCATATCTGTCTCTTCGGGAAGAATTGCTACTAAACAAAAAAGTTTTATAATAAACACTCAAAACAGTACAGTGAAAATGCATTAAAATCCATCTAAAAGAAGTTTTCAATCAAAAGCTGTCTACAAACGGCTTCCTCTCTGTTCCAAGAGCATCGGACAGGTTTTAATCTCAAAAGGGTGGGAAAATTATTGAAGAATGAAACTGAAGTGGGAAAAGAAAGCTGAGAAATTAAGTTTCCTGGACCAAATTCTCCTCATTTGTAACATGGAAACACCTTTCAAACTAGCATGTGACCCTAGTCCCTATCTTATTTCTAAAACTATGTGACCAAACTTTGTTCCAATTGGCAGGGCCTTTTATTGAAGCCAAATGAAAGTGGGAAAGAAAGCTGAGAAGTAAGTTTCCGTCCAAATTCTAGCCCAACCTTTCACCAACACCTTTCAACTAGTATGTGACCCTAGTCCCTATCTTATTTCTAAAACTATGTGACCAAACTTTGTTCCAATTGGCAGGGCCTTTTCCATACTGGCCACATGAACAGATGGACCCTCAGTTTGGGAAGTAAACTAGAGCGTCTGGATGGCATAGCCCAACCTTTCACCAATCACCTTTCATTTAGTATAAACATTATCACAGACCATAGTCAACCACATGGCCAACTTTAAAACTTTAATATACATTTATATAGTCATATACATAATATTATTAAAATTATACATCTTAAATATTCCATTATTCTTTTAAAAAAACACAATTATTTTTAGCATATGATTTGGGGGAAAATCCATTGTAGAAAAGAAGTTCAGAGGGAAGAAGCTCAGATCTAAATGTTCCCACGAAGTACTAGTTGTGGGACAGAAATCTGGCTGTTTCTTCACTGGATACTGTTTATTGTAGATGGTCAGGCCACAGATGCTTTTAAATCATTCTCAATTGCTTTGTGTTTTTTAAAGCACCAACTCCAGTCCACCATTTGTTCTGACTATCCTGGGGCAATATGGCTTCGAATTCCGGACTGGTCTCCTCACTTCTCTGGAAGGTTGAAAGCTGCAAAGCTGCTTTCTCGGGGATCAGTCTAGTAATAGCCGGTGTCTTACCCTGGCTCCGCTCGGCACCTGCCAGCTCCCAGGATCAGTTTCTTGGGCCAGAGGTTGGCAACAGTGATTCCACCTCTAGGTGGCGCTAGCTCAAGCAGTGCGGCAATTAGAGATCTGTCCTTGTCCCTGTCAGTCCCTGTCCCCCATCCCAGGTCCTCAGGGGTGTGGCCAGTTTTTAGATGTTTCCTGTTCAGCTCGAGGAGTTACGCCCATTCACCTCACAGATTTTGGAGCTTAGTTGTTTGAAATCAGTGTAGCATCGTGAAGGTATTCTATAGCCCACCAAGCATTTGGCTGAAAACAAGCTAAAGATTTTATAAGGGAAAACAGTGAACAATCTCTGAATTTCTTTAAACAAATAGACTTTTCCCCTCTTAATCCGCCAACTGTGGACCTGCCATTATACTACCACAGTGTCCAGAGTCTGTAGGAATGTGGGCTTCTGAGGCTTAGTTGAATGGAAACTTGAATGAGGACATGAGTGACCTGAAGCCATGCTTCCACCAGATTTTTAAAAATATCTTAACCCTTCTCTTACTGCCAGCACACAAAAATGACAGAAAATAGACCAGATTCTTTTCACGATGTGGCAGTGTAGATGGATACAACACACATTTTAGACAGTGGTAAGAGGTTTGCATTTTATTTTAACTTAGAAAAATAATCAAGCGCAAACAGACGTTACTAACTCCATCTTGTCATAAAGCCATAACCATCTGGTTATAAACTTTGAGCCACTTGAGGAAGATCACGGCCAGTTCCAGAAAATCTCCCTGGTGTTCTACTTCACCAAAGTAAAGGTGGCTGCAGATGCCCCTCTTGGCAGACATAGAATAAATTAACCCCAGACCAGGGTGCTGAGCAGGGTGGCCACCGCTCCTCACGTGCATCTCAGGTATTAGTCTCCTTGCGACATGCATGAGCGTGAAGCCAGGTTGTGAGTGTGTCAGGAGGAGGCTGGCACAGACAATATATGATCATATAATATATTTATATATAACAGTAAACATACCTGTGTATCGTACATATGCATATATAGGAAACCATATGAATTGCCCGCCTCCTCACAGGCAGTCCCTTGGTTTCTAGATTGTTCGTTACAGTGGATAAAGTCCTTAGCAGAGCCTCTCTCCAGCAACCCTCAGCATGGTGATTCCACATAGTCATTGTCTAGCCCACGGCGAAACCGCGCAGTCAGGGAGCGGCTGATGACAATCACCCGGGGTGCCATGCAGTCCTCTCTCCTGTGAAGAATGTTCCAGATGAGCATGGCCGCTGCTAGGGTGGCCAGGAGGCAGGCGCCAATGTTTAGGTAGCAAGACCAGGACAGACTGGTGTACGGGCCGATTCTATAGAACGTCACCAGCCCAATGACCAGGACAAAACCTGCAAATGAAAGACAAGTGTTGAGAAAGCCTTACTCAGAGCCAGGAAGAGGCCTGTGGAACTCCCAACATGGAGCCCACATGGAACCGAAGCTTCGTTTCCTCCCCGACTGTCTGTGCCCCTCAAATGGGCGATGAGCCCGATTCAGAGCGCTAGTGCTTTGGTGCTGAGCTGCTCTGTATCAGCCCTGTGTGGGTTTCTGTGACTTTTGGGGCCTGTGACTTGGAGCGGGGGCGGTGCATCTGCTCAGTCGTGGCACGAGATAATTTCTAGGGGCTTCATGAGAAAGCAGTCTGGTCCCACGTGCTCTTCCTGGAATCCTCCAGGTGTCAGGCTATTTTCTTAGTCGCCCTCCCCATGGAGGTGGCACTGACATTCTCTTTCCCTCACCCCAGACAACCCAGGAGCAACTTTGTGTAAGGTCCTCTCTGACTTCTATAAATGCTTAATTCATTCAAAGTGAAAGCAAACAGAAATTTCCTAAACTTATCTAGAAACAACTCATATTGGTATTTAACTTAATCCAAATTCCTGTTCTTAAGTTTTCTTGTTCTTCACATTTGCTTCTAGAGGAAACAGGGATTTTCTTTAAAAACCCAAGGCAACCTAGAACCTACATGCTTAGGGAGGGGGCAGAAGCCGAGACTGGAGATGCGTCCGAGTCTCCCGCTGGCACGTTTCGTTTCTCCTCTCACTTCTGAATTGATGCATCTAGTTCTGTAATTTCTCTCTCACCTCCATGCCCCCCTTTCTCCTGCTTATTTTCTCTCCATACCCTTCTCTCCAAACTCTGACAGCAGAGAAGAGAAGGGGGCCATGCTGGGATCGTGGCCAGAGTCCTGCACTGACCACAGTTCCCAAGAATTTGTTCACATTCAGTTTGTAGCTGATACCACAACGTCATTACTTTGATAGTTTTATCTTTAAGGAGCTCCAAAGACTTGGTTTCATTAGTCTTTGCAATAGGAGAAAGCCAGGATTTTGCACCCAGGATCTGCTGAGTTCAGATCTGAATCTGGGCCAGAACCCCTGATGGCTGGGACGGAGGAGAGGCCACCACTGTCCTGCTGCTAAGGAAGCTGGTCCGTATGGCCTTGGCCCTCCTCGTCCCCAAGATCATCAGGCCCCTCAGCTGGGAGGGCTGAGCGTGGCAGAGGAAACTAAAAGAAGGCCGTGGAGTCGAGTGGGAGCTGTGGCCAGTAAAAATGAGGAGAGCAGGCAAAAGCAGAGGCCTGGGCAGTCCAGGGAACCTCGTCTACTCCACCAGCACCTTGCCCTCTGTTTTGGTGACCTGGGTGAGTCTGTTTTTTGGACCCCCAAATGCTGACGAAGACAGAGGCTCTCTATAACTCAGAATGGTCCAGATGGGACTCTCCAGACCCACTCGGGCTCATCCACGTCCCCTGCCCAGGCTCTGGCCAGGCTGAGCTGTTGCTGCTGCGGTCCCCCACCTGCCCTGCACGGTGATATCCACATGTCTGTTCATGCTGGTCCCTCCACTCCCCATGGCCTCCCCTGCTTTCCTCAGGAAACCAGGTCATGCACGACCAGCATGGCCCCAGAGCAAAGAGCAGCAGCGATGCCAGCTAATGGTCCTAGTAACCGTGTTATAGTTAGTGCCAGGGTGGGGTGGGGGCGGACAGCCTTAAGTTTTCTAAAAACACAAGCATCATGGTCTCATCATCACTGTCTCTTCTAGAAAGTATGAATTTAACATTCTTCTACTTCGGTCATGTCCTAAACAATGGTGATGGTGACTAATCTATATGTTAATTCTCTAAAATGCTTGTGGAGCTTTTTATACATGGAAAGCTCTGAATACTTCCTTGAAAAGAACTAATTATTTGTCATGCACTGACAATAAGAAACTTCTGTCATTTCCGTCTCCTAGTGAAGGGTGGTACATCCTCTGCTCACAATTTTATGGACCCAGGTTTTGTATTAGTGGGGAAAGGAATGATATAGCTTGTGTTTTGTGTAAGGAAAATGAAAATATTTTGTGTCCCCCTCATTTTTACTGTATATTTGGGCATTTTTTGTCAGTCAAGGGAGCTTGTCATGCTTGGTTGCAACAAGACTCGGAAGGATGGGCAGGATAGGGACTTCGGGAGAGTGAGTTAGGGTGCCAGCTTATGTTTGACATGAGAGGAGCAAGGCCCTGGCTGACGGGTGCTCACAACAAGGCCAGTGGCAGTATCGAAGACCAACGCATTTGGAGGGAATTTACCCAAACAACAGCAGCTGGTTTGCATCAGGCACCCACCCCACGGTGGGACACAGAGGCTTACCCTCCTCTGTGGAGGAAGTCTGTTTTCTCCTTTTACTAAGCTTCCTTTCAGTTTGCGTGTGTTATAAGAACATTCTTAAAAGTTGTTATATGGCCTCAGCTCCAATTCTACATTATCATTCCTCAAAACAGAACAATGGGAAAGAATTTTGCCTCCCCCAGCCTTCAGGGCAACCCCCTCTCACAGCTCAGTTATCTGTCTTGAAGTTGGTTTACACTACTGATGAATAAAGAGAGAGAACTTTGAATATCATGGTAAAACATTTCCATGGAAACTTGTGAATTATGAGAACTGTATTGAAAGAGGTGACCCTAAACTGGAAAAGATTCAAATGTACTCACTCATCAGACTGGCAGAATTAGAAAGGGAGAAAACACTGAGCGTTGGCCCAAGTACGAGGCAGAGGGGACCCATCCTCACCAAATCGGAGCTCAGGACGGCACGATGTTGCCCTGGGGCCCGCAGTTCTACTCCCAAGATTGCATGCAAGCGAAACTCCTTCTCATCACAGGAAACGTGACCACAGCCCCCAATCAGCAACATCTGAGACTCGCGTCCGCAGGAGACAATGAGCTGCCAGCAGCTGGCAGCGGGGAAAGGGCAGGTGTGAGGAAAGGGCAGGTGCGGGGAAAGGGCAGGTGCGGGGAAAGGGCAGGTGCGCAGTGGTGTGAGCAGCGCTGCCCCAGGGTGAGCCGCAGAAACTGGTGCCCAAGAGGAAGTCACAGGGACACAGCTATGACACAGGCTCACCATCAGGCCGCTTTTTAGGAAAACTTGAAGAAGAAATATAAAAAGCCAGGGAGTGGCTGACACAAATGCAGCACAGCTGTTACCCCTAGGGACGCAAGGGAGCAGCGGGAAAGGCACCCGCAGGTTTCTCAGTGTTCGCTTCACCCCGTCTTTTGCGGGACACGCATCCTTCATTGAGTCCTTTGCATACGTGCTTCACAGTAAAACATTCAGAATATTTTGGAAGTGTAACTAATTTTAGATTCTTTAAATAACAAGCACTTCCTGACGTTCATCATAACACCAGCGATAGGCCTCTACGTTTCACCTTTCCGCACCATACCGGTCAACCTCGTAGCGAATGTTAATGGACGCTCCAGGCTTCTCCTACAGCTGCACCACCAGCCGTGTAAGACACTTGTCACATGTGCCCCGTGTACAACATGCCCCTGTGGCAGCTGTTGCCTTGGGATGCACCTTGGCCTTGAATCTCCTCCTCTGTTCTGTGGCTTCCCTGTCTCCATCACGCTGAAGCCACACTGGTGCTTCTCTGTGCCTCTAAGATGCCAAGTTCCACCTTTCCAGGCCTTTCCTGGGACTGCTGTCCCTGTGCTTCATTGGCCCCAGGGAGGAGGGCTGCCTCCTCTCCTGTCCCTGATTGCTTAGTGCTCAGGTTATTGGTCAAGTCACACATCAGCCTCTTTTGGTTCATAGCACAGTGCTGTCCCTGTGACTGGAGTGTGACCCACCCATTGATCTTGGCCTCCCAGAGAGTTGCCCAGTAATTATTTATTAAGTGAATTATTTGAGACAAATCCAGATAGATCCCATAATGCAGTGCAGAATGCGGCACGGTGTCTGGGAAAGGAGACGTGATGAATGACAGCTTCACAGTCAAGTTCTCTAAGCTTCTTTATGATCAAAACCTGTCAGAGGGACAGGACCCCGTCAGCCGTGATTGAGTAGATCTCACTCAGCGTGGTATCTTGCGTTAGTTAGTGTATGACATGTTCAGCAGACCTGTTTAGATTCCACTTGAATACGTGCAGGGAGCTAAGGTACAGTTGATTTGTCTTTGGGCAACTGGCGTTCTTGAGGGGATGAAGGTGAAAGTAATCAGCACAACATGGTCTGCCTTGTAAGAGAGGCATTTAAGACTGCACGGTGTGGGGGTGAGGGGGTGGCACCAGAGAGTGGCGATGGCCAGCGGGGGCAGTAGATACTGAACAGACACAGAGAACTCGGGGATCTTCCATGGGTGCCACGTGTCAGCAGGAAAAAAACCACAGAGACATGAAAAGGCAGGGGCCCCGTGTAGACTCAAGGCCTCAGCCCTACCACGGAGTAATTGCCGTGTGCAGACACTCTTCTGAAATTAAACTAGCCTTGACTTTCAGAGAGCTCTGTGGCTGGGGGAAGAGGAGCAGTGGGGAGGAAGTAGACACAGGGTTGCACTGGCCTCAACCTGGGGTTTTCCATTTGTCACAGCCTGATGTGCAGACCCCCCTCTCTTAGAATTGTCCCGGGAAAACTTCTCTCCCAAGACTTTTCAGTGACATGTTGGTCCAGAAACAAATTTAAGGGGAGAGTATTAACAAACATAGCAAATTCTGCACATGGAGTCAGTTTCATCCTCATGAATTTATGTTTCCCAAGCCAGCAGCCCCTTCCTGTGAGCTGACTGCGAGCGGGCAGTGTGATTCACAGCTCAGCCTGCAGAGCGCCCTTTCCTTTCCCTTCCTTCCTGCCTGCATCCTAGGGCGTCGGTGTCTGTCACGGGGCCTTCCTTTTGAATGACTGTCAGCACATGCAGGTGGCATAAGTGGAAAGACTGTGGGGCTGACCCCTGAGCTCTTCACACAGCACACCTGCCTCAGCATGCGCAGTGGCAGAACTGACAAAGCAGGCAACTTAGAGCTGGTGTGACAGCTTCCAGGGAGAATATTTACAGAGCAGACTAATTAATGAGCCTACTCAAGGCATATCCGTGGTTAGGATCTTCCAACACTGTGAGCAGAAAAACAGTGGTGAGCCAGTGTTCTCCCTAGAAAGAGGGATTCTGGAAAAGGAAAGCTAAAGGTGGTCCAGTTGTTAGGATCATACACTTCCATAGGAGCCGATGCTGCCTGATGCACCGATGCCGAGCTGAGAAGGGAGAAGTGAGAGGTGCAGTTGGGACATAGACTGGGGCTTAGCACATAGGTGCAGAAGACAGAAAAGCAAATTGTCCAATATACCAAACATACTAGTTTATTGTAAAAAACAAAAAATTTATATATTCCTACGAGAAGGTCCCCGAGTCTAAAAAAACTGCAGAATCCCCACTAGTTCCTGAGATGCCAAGACAATTACCATTTATTAGCCTGACTGACCTTTGAGGACTAGTATTAGCATTCTCAGGGGCTGGGAGTAAGCGGCCTTTTGTGTGTTTATAGATTTTGCCATCATAAGAAAAACTAATGATTACCAGAAGTGGAAAGAGGAAGCCAGTAGACAAGAAGCCATGTGAGGCTTTTAAAGCGGCTTTTGACCAGGTTCCACAATAAACTTCACTCTTAATCATCCTGCTTAAGCTTGAGAGGTTTCCTGTCACAAGGAGGGGACTGGCTGAGGCGAGAGATAGAGGACAGCCCAGAGCCCGGCGCCAGAGGTGGTCCTGGGGAGGACTGATGTCCATCAGCTGCAGAGTATGTAAGCGAGGAAGAACTCAGTTTGCAGATGACACTGAACTCTCTGAAGTACTGGGCTGCGGAAATTGGGGTGTGAGTGGCCGGAAATGGACAAGTGAAGGTTCTCTTATTTTAGAAAAAAGCACAAGGGCTCAAGCTTACTGGGCAGCTCCACAAAGGAGATGAGGAATCATTGGAGAATATCCCCAAGGAGAGCCTAAGGCCATTATGAAGGCAGTTCATAATGAAACATGGAACAGCTGACTTCTACAAAAATAACTGTACACTTGTACTTTAACTGTGTCAATTCATTGTGGTTATTTTACTTTGAAAAAAAAAACTGTACGTTTGAGAAAGGTCAAGGGCCACTCACATGACTGATGAGGAGGCTAGACTAAAACTTCTGCAGAGATGGAGAGTGAGGCTTACTTACAATGAGAGCTGATAAACCATAAACTAGAAATAATATTAAATATTAGAAGAAGAAATCCATGGATGCCTGAGAGTGAGGGTCGCACGCTTCAGAAGAAACACATTGTGATAAATTTGTGGCTAGTAGACCCATAGCTAGTGTTTAAAGGGAGGCAGGACGCTTGGGCTAAAAGCTCCGCGCTGGGACATTGCAAAGGGGACTGCTTTTTTCTCAGAATGTTCCTAGTTGTCAAAGGCACAGATGGGTGCAGCCTGGAGCACCATTTCTAGGGTCCTTGAATGCAGTGCTAGAAAATTTTTTCACTTACACACCAGCATTTTCCAAAAAGGATCAGAGGTGGCATATATATGGACTTTAATGAGCAGTGGGAATGAGAAAGAGAGGCTTAGGAGAGGAAGCCTGGCCTTCGGGTCCCCCGTCCCATGACCCCATTTCATCATCAGGTTAGACACTGGCTCCCAAGGAAGAAAGCCTACTGGCCCAGGGCTCTCAGTAGTGGGGTGCAAAGGTCCTCCACCCCAGCAGGTACTGACAGGGGATGGCAAGCCATGGAGGGCACTAGCTATGTCACCAGCCTAAGTATGGCCACAGTGGTCTAAGGCTAGACTCTGATAGAGAATGTACTCACTGCCTTGGAGGCTCATCAACGGCCAAGGACTTGCCCTTCAAAGACGCAATTTGCCCCAAGTACAGAGCCCCAAGTAATCACTAGATCGTCTGTCCCTCCTAAAAATGTCAGCCTTGGGCCACACATGGCCAGTCAGTCCTGCATAGCCAACAGGAGGGCCCAGGGGCCACCACAGGCACCTGGGGGCTACGTGGGGTCACACTTAGGAAACTTTAGAGACCCCATATTCTACCCAGGAGCATAGTCTGCCCATGGGGCAGGCCGAGTGAGGGCCTGGCAGGGCTCTGGCACTCACGGCAGGCTTGGGTGGACAGTCCTGACAGAGTACGGACAAAGTGTCTGGGGACTGATACCGTTTCAGTGTGGTGTTGTCCAGCAGCACAGTAGTAGGAAGTCAGAACGATGGTAGCAGCAAGTGTGACTGAAGATGGCCCTACAGGCCTGCAGTAGCTCTCCCTGCTGCCCGAAGAATACAGGGATGAAGTGACTCATCCAAAGCCAGGTGGCCTGCCCCAGAGCCCACTCTCACCCAGATGCCCCTGGGAAAGCTCAGCCATTCTCAAGACCGCAAGGTGCCCACCAAGCTGAGCTGCCTGCAGAGTTCACCTTGGCTTTCTCCTTTGCTCCAGGCGTCCAACGTGGGTCGTTGGCATCTACAGTAATTAGAGGCTGAGAATAACCTTTCGCCTTTCATAGGTGGCATTCTCTGACTCCCACTCAACACTGCTTTCCCTGATCTGCCTGTGCCTTCCTGCAAATATCAGTGAGACCACAGGCATGAAGGAACTGAAGAGAGGCAGCGAGAGAAGGAACCAGGAGAGTCAAAGAGAAAAGTCTGTAGTGAACCAGATCAGAGCTCGTGCAGGCACGAGGCCGTGGGAAGGGAGCGCTCACGCCCAGCAAGGCAAGGCCCACACACCATAGCTGCTGGCTCTGGGGCTTGGACGGCCCATTGGCCTCCACACCACAGGTCCCCATTACAGACCCAGTTTGCACTTCTGATGTCATCAGAATACAAAGAAAGCGTGGTCACACTCTAGCTGCTCTGGGCCCTTGAAGTTTGATGGCTGACAAATTGAGGGACAGGCTAAGAGGCCTCGAGGAGGAAAGAAGAGAGTTGGTGCCTGCCTTGTACTGGTTACGACAGAAGGAACCGAGAGGAGAAGGAGGGGGGAGGTGGGAAAGACAGCAGCCCAGGGGACAGTGCAGAGCCACGCTATGGTGACCGCTCCCGCTAATCGGCCACTATGTGGCCCCTGAGTCTGTTGGACACCCAGTGGGGGACAGGGAGTGAACTTGGGTGCCTCGGGCTTATGTCCCTAATGTACAGAGTGCTTTCGCCACAGGGAACATGCAGGGTATTCACAGCAGCTTATGGGTTAGGGGCGAAATAAGGGACAGAAAGGAATTTTTTCACTTTTAAGGTAAATTAAAATTACACTTGGAAAATTCTGCAAAGAAATTGGAAACTTGCGTGTTATGTCTGGAACACAGTAGGGCACACCAGTTGTAATGGCTGATATTCATGTTTTGGACCTCCAAAAATGGAAAATGGCCATTTCGTAGGGTCTCCCAATGTCACCGTAACGGGACCCTTTGAAGCCGAAGCCCAGGAGTGAAGGACTATCCATTTATAGACCCAGGCCAGGCATCGTGTGAGCAAGGATCGTGCCCAGAAACGATTATGGAATGAATGAGCAAGCGGGCAGACTCCCATCTCCTCAGGCTGCAGTGCCAGGCCACCCTCCTGTCAGCGTGTTGCTGTCTCTGGCTAGTTCCAGCTTTTCTCGGCCTCGGGTTAACACCATGTTTTTTTCCCTTCCTCATTCTCTCCCCCTGCCCACCCTCTGGCCCAGGCACTGGGGACTCAAGGTTGGCTTGCGTAACAGGTACTAGCAGGCATTTCCCCCTCCTGGGACAGGATATCCTGGCGCCCTTCAGTCTCTCCCTGACTGTTTTAAACAGACCGGAGCACAGGAAAAAACCTAACTCTAAAATTAGCAGCATGATAGAAGAAAGGCACATAGCTGCATTCTGTACTGTTTGTCAATGAAACAAGTCTAAACAGGGCCAAATGCATTTCCTTTTTGGGCAAAACAGACCTGTTGGGAGTAATGGTCAGACACCAAGGGGAGAGGCAGCCTGTGGAGGCAAGAGGGACCATCTGAAATGACATGGGCTGCCCTGCAGTCCTTCTGGCTTTTTCCATTAGCCTCTGTCTGTCTGATGGTTTTTTTTAATAGAGACTGGTCCAATCTTTCCGGAGGTTGTACGGGCCTAGAAATACTCAGGAGAGGACCGCAGTACCCCCGCTGCCCCCACCTCACCAGGCCCGGGCCCCTCAAGAGACCTTTGGCAGCTCCCCACTCCCAGGGTTGCTGCAAGACAACTTGATTTTAGTTAATGGAGCTTCCCCCCGCTTTCTAATTTTTTCAAAATGTTATTTGTAAACAGCACTATCTTGTTCTACAATTAGGGTTTGCAGGAAGTAAGATGTCAGTTTCACAGAAACCCACAATAGTTCTCCAAATAATTCTAAGTGTTTCAAAGAAATTGCTTGAGAAATACAATGACTGATTTGATTATCTTGCTAGGAGTTATTTTTCAGATCAAGAACTGTTACTTTCATTTCCTTAACACCACTAAAATACCTGTTTTTAATCTAGCTTTTCCAATCATGTTTCAAAATCTTCCACCCCCTTCTTAAAGGGATAGAGTTTCAGATAATCCCCCGTGATGCAGACAAGTGGTTTCAGTGAGACAGAGAAACTGATTCTGTTTTATAGCTGTAAGGTCATATGAGTACTTTTCTTAAACATGTTCCTGTCGCTTGGAATGTCCAAGGTTTTACCCACAGTCATGGAGAATGGGCAAAGGCAGAGATGATCTGAGATCCCATTCCCCCTGCTTCATTAATTCTCAAAATCAGTCCAGGGAGAGGCAAACTTCATCTCTGCCTTGAAGTTGGTTAAACCGAGGTATGAATTGGGTCACATGGTTAATAAGTGATCGAACCAAGATGCAATCCAGTCCCTTTCATGCCAAACCCTGTGCTCTCCCCTGGTCGGCCCTCAGCTACCCCCTCCCAAATCCATCTCGTGTGGGGAGGTGACCAACCCAGGACCACATCACTTTCTGTAAACAGGGCAAAGGAAGGGCTTTCTGATTCCCACCCAGGCGCTTGCAGCACACAAGCCTCTGCCAGTCTGTCAGCCTCATTCTGGAAATTATATTTCTCCAGAAGGATAAGGGCCAGGATTCATTGTTCTTAGAATGATACACTTCGGACTTCCTGCCATTTCTTCTACTGGGTCTTTTGGAACTTTACCTTCAATACTGAAATATGCTGCCATTCCCCACCAAGTAGGTTGGCTGCTAAGGCACCCACACTCTGGCCACTTCAACAGTTTCTGTCCCTTTTGAATCACTGACCTGACTTTTTCCCAGGAGGTAGCGGAAAACCTGCACTTCCCCAAGTGTCCACGATTAACCCTGAGCTAGCTAAAAGGAACAGAGGTTGAGGGAAACCGGCAGAGCAGCCCTCCTGTATCTGGGGGTGATAGTGCCTCTATGGCCACCATGGAACCTCCCAGAACAATTCCATTCATCATTCATGATGATACCACTGTTCTCACCCTTCCAAGACAACAAGGTGGGCTCATGCCCTGCCCCATTTCACCCTATAGTTGCCCTCAAAGGCTGTGGTGGTTTCCAGATTTTTCTGAAGAGGCTCACTTCCTGATGTCCCTGGGCCTGGCTGCTCTGTGGCTAAGCAGGGCTACCTCACCTCACCTTGCATGGGCTCGGACAGGGTTCACCCCTCTGCCCAGGGCAGGCTGCTTAACGCTCCTCCTGGCTGCTACGCCCTCTCAGGAGGTTGTGAACCCTGGCCGCCCGCCACATGGGCTGCAGGAAGACAGAAAATACGAGATGCCTAAGACTCTGGAAGGTAGAGGATGTCACCTGCCTGCCAGCACCTTGTCTCAAAATGGAAAGGGGCCAGGGGTCACGGCTACAGATATACAATGCCAGTGCTACTTGCATTTTTAGTGCCCTCCCTGCTCAGCTCCCCATTTACAGATTTCTATCTCATTTCTGCTTACAGTGACAAGTGGGGTGACAGGTGGGGAAAGAGCTTGACCCATGGGGTCACCATGACATTACAAAGCCACAGTGGGCCTTTCAACCCCAACAAGAGCTGAGGGTGCTACTGCTCTGCCTGCCCCTCTTGGGGGCCCAGAGGTACTTACTTGCCAGCTGGAACGCAGCGGCCATGGCCTCCTCCCAGCACTGGGAATCAGGCAACATCAGGGGCAGGCCCATCAGCCCAAGGATGAAGATGAGCTGGCCTGCAGCGAGGGCCACTGTGGCAACCAGGTTGCAGGCTCGCATCATGTCGAACTGCACTGTGAGGGGCGGAGAGGGAGAAAAGGCAGCAGGTCAGTGCAGAGCGGGGCCCCTCTGGGCTGGCGCTCCCTCTCTCCTGGGGCTTATTCCTCCGTCTGTGCTCAGAACCTGACAGATCTCCCTCCCCCGCCAACCCGGGCTCTTTGTACTCTGCTCCCTCTACCACACCTGGTCCAGGAGCGAGGCACAAGGGATATGAAGCACAGAGCAGCGGGAGGACAGAGCAGCCCCGTGGATGAACCTCAGAGGCGAGGGGCAGTGGCTATGCCATCAAGAGGAGAAATGACTTCCCCATGTTCTAGGCGCCCCGGGTCCCACAGGAGCGCGTGCACCTGCAGTCAGACTCCTTCCCTTCTGTCCTTCCAGATTGTCAAAGTGGTCTCACCACAGCCCAGTGAGGACTGCCGGCCTCCTGCCTGCCCCCAACCCCCGGCCCCGCACCCAGTGTCAGGCTGCAATGCTGTGATTCATTCTGCACACCGCCAGACAACATATTTAGTGCTTGCGGAGCCCAAGCAGTGCCACTTCCTGCCACAGAGGGTGTACTCCTCTTGCCCGTTTTGTATCCAGCTGCTTCTGTCATTTGCTGTCCCTCTGTCATTCCGAGCCTGAAGAATCTCACCCTTCCAGCATCCCAGGCCTCTTCACAGTGCCTGCTCCAGCCTGCGGGTGGTGCCACTAGCTCTGAGGCCAGGGTGGATGAGGCAGGACTATAGCAGAGGCCCCAGCTACTGGGAGGTCAGAGCAGCTTCTAGAAGGAAAGTCTAGCACCCAAGGAGCATGAGAGAGAGCGTGCACAGGCCACTAGACGAATGACAGTTATCACTGAATGAACTTTCTCCTTCCTGAGACGAGCTTGATGGTGTAGACCAAGCTGCGTGCTGTGGGTTCTGCTCTCGCTCATTTTTCTCAAAGGTACAGTCGCCTTCCTAGGTGGGCTCCACCCCGTGGTAACTGAGCTCATGATCTATAGTTTTCAGAGTAACCACAGAGACAACTGCCATCTCCAGGAATCCTGACACTCCTCTCTGACCCTTTACAGCTTTAAGAGACAGGAGGCAAGGGTGGCACAAAGTCATGGGAGGGCGCCCCAGAAGTATGAGCAGGGCCAGGCCTGGTGAGACTGTGAGTCCAGAATTCTGGGGAGAAGAGAGCAGAGACTAGGAGTTCCAGAGAATGGCAGCAGTGCTCTTTGAGGTGGCACCGTGTGCTTGTGCTCACTCAGGTCTGAGATTTCCTCACCTCCCCCAAGGCTGAGGATGTCAGCTCGGGCTAAGGCCAGGTTCAGGCTGATTTGCTAGAACCTTCCTGGCTCCTCACTCAGTCTTCATGGGGCACCCGGAGGCACAACCGGCGGCCTGATGGCCTCCTGTCAGGATGGGGTGAGCCCAGACGCTTCCTTTCTGCTTTGCTTGGGAAAAGTAGCTAACTTCCCACGGAGGCTGCTGTTCACAATGCTGTGTCTTCTTCACATTTGCTTTTCTTTGCAATTATTTTTATCATTTATATGACCATACAGAGGCTCTGCTTCTCTAAAAGATGGTGGAATTCAGGAGGTAGAAGTGACCTTAGAAACGAGGGTGTTAAACATATATGGAGGTTAACAGCGCAGAGAGCAGGCTGCTGGCTTTGCAGCCTGGCCCAGAGGAGTCTGTCCGGTCTCCTGAGCTCAGCCTTGCAGGCAAGGAAAGACTTGAATGAACTGCTGGCCAAGGAAGGGCGTGGCTTGCAGTGGACACGAGAGCCAGGGGATGGCCGCAGGGAGTATGTGTTGGCATGGTGAGGCCACGTGACCAAGGCTACCAGGAGCCAGGGATAGAGTGCCAGGGACCCCAGCTGTTCCTTCTCCACAAGATGCCTGCTGCCCTGCCCACTCTGTCATCCTCCTCAGCCCAGCTCCATCCTTCCCGGTGGCTCTGAGCATAGAGTCCTATGTCACACACTCCAGCAACAGCTCTGTGGCATCTCTACCCGACAAGCCGCCATGCAGGGGCTTCTGGCCAAGTCACTAGGTTCGTGTGGTGTTGAAGATGTCTAGATGGTACAAAGGACGAATCAGTGATGCCTACAGGCCCGCTGCTCTGCTTGACTCTGCTCTCTAGGCCATACTCCCTTCCCGGCCACCCAGAGACCTGTCCTGGCTGGCGTCCACCATGCCTGGGCATTTTACACGTTCTTGCACTACCTATATACAACATAGCCTGGGCAGCAACACCTGGATTTTAAGGAGTCCACTGAGGATATGGCATGAATGTATTCTAGCCGGGCAGCATGTGGTACAACTATATGTCCTGACCCAAAATTCTATTTGCCTGCCTTTTGTGACACTCAGGCCACCCTTCCAGCCAGTCACCTATGGATGGGACAGGGGACTCCCCTCAGGAAGTACTGGACTCCAACCATCTGCCCAAGATTTAATTATGTTTATTCATGATGCACCTCACCAGAAGAACTTCGGGAGCCTGACAGAATGCATGAAATGGGGGAAGATGAAAAATGGCAGAGAAAACAAGGACCAGAGTAAGACTAACCCTGGACTTAGGTTGTGAGATCTCTTCGGGAGCCAGAGGGGGGACCTCAAGTACCCTGAGTCCCCCCATCCAAACCTCACAGAGAGAGAAGAGCCACCTGATCAGTAATTAAAGTCAGAAACACTGCACGCTGCCCAGTAAGCATCCTCTGGGACAGGACCCAGCATGATGTAGGGACAGCTGGAGAACCTGGACTGGCTCCTATGCCCCAACTCAGCACACTGAGGATGTCCAGGGCTCTGACCAGAGCTCAGAATATTGGGTAATGGCCCCTCTCGATGTTTGCCACAATGAACGTAGAGCAACTCTGAGCTTCATAACGGGATTGCCAGGACCTCAGGCACAGAGCTGGCAGGATCCTGTCTGCTGTCCCCAAGCTGCTGCCCTGGCTGCCTATCGTGATGTCTGGAATCTCTAGGACAACTTGGCTCTCTGAGCAAAGCAGGATGAGTGACATGTGACAAGGAACATGCCATGCTCCCCGGTGCCCCTAGATGGGTGCTCGGAATTGAACTGTGACTCCTGCCAGGACTGTTAGCCCTATAACCCAGACCCCATCTCCATGTCACTGCTGAACGATGTAGAGAGTATTTATGGAGAGCCAACGGCATCATCCAGGGACATCTTGCTCCTTCCTCCCAATCTTTGTGCCTGGCTAGATCGGAGGCGAAGGCTGAGCTGGGGTTTAGCGTGAGAGTTAATGAGACTGGGCCGGGTTTGACATAAGGGCAGCCCCAGCTCCAGACCACCAGGGCCGGGACACTGACTTGCTGCTCTTTGTTCACGTTGCATTCAGTTGCCCAGAGCCGGTGTGAAGTTGGCTCACTTTCCTCAATTCAGTCTCGGTCAGAGAAGCTTCTGTTGACATTTCCCTTGTTCTAGACAAATATTTGATGCTCAGAGATTCATTAAAGGTCAGCTGCTACAAATGTCATGCTAGTGGCGAGAGGATATTTTAAAAATTGGTCAGGGAGCTTATCAAGTGGTCAGGGAGGGATGGCAAACAAGGGCAAGTGAGTGGAGCTGCTCAGGACACGAGACACGTGGCAGGGTGGGAGGGAGGCAAGGGCCATGCTGTGTGGGGGTCAGAAGGACCCCTGTGTGTCCTCCTGGCCTGAGGTGACCAGGCCTCAGCATGGGGACAGAGGAGATGGAGGAAACCTCAGGCTGGGGGAAGGGGAGAGGTGTGGGGCTTGCAGAGCCCTGGCTTTCATGTCTCCTTGGGACAGTCCCAAAACCAGAAGAACTGTTCTCGAGCAGCAAGTCACACAGAAACTCAAGTCCAGCTGCATTTATCCAGTTTCCCATAGGCTCCTGTGTTCTGAGAGCTCATAGAAAATTTTGAAATCACTCATGCACTTTGATCTTTTAAAGAGAGATTTTTACTCCCTGCTCTCGAAGTAGGAAGGACAGACAGTCATAGCCACCCTACGACGGAAGACCCTCCTCAAGCTACAGCAAGGGGCTCCGAGCGCACAGAGCATTGTTACATGCCCCCAGGGACCTCAGCCCAGCCACTATGCTTCCCACAGCGTCATTCACCCTGGGTTCCTTTGCATTTCTTCTGAGCCCATGGCAGTTGGGGACAGTCACACACTGAGCACATCACATGTGGTACTGCTTGAGGACTCTGGGGGCCCCCCCGACAGCATCTAACAAAGACCATGCCGCAGCCTCATGTGTATCACATTTCCTAAAATACTAGTGTTATCTTCAGAACAGATGAGACCTACTTGCAAGTTAGACCCTCAGCGGTTTAAAGGGTCATCAGTTTAAAGGGGAGACCTTTGTCCATCAGCCACCAGGAATGTTTAGATGACAAGCATCTTCATACTAGAGAACTCTTCCCTCCCATGGTCATAAACCTGACTGCTTTCAAAGTCAAGTTCCCAGCTTCCAGAATAGTGATAGACCCAGTGCCCAATGTGACCAACCAGGGCCCAAGATAAGGCAGCGAAGTGGATGGAGTTAGGGCTCTGCCCTCCTGAGCCGGCCTCTGCTGCTGATCAGTGGTCCCACTTACGGTCAGTCCCGGTGAGTCTCCCCCTGCGCTGCTCACCACCTTAACCACTCAGACGACTGTGGAAGGAAGTCAGAACTCAGCCACGTGTTCTTAAGCTTCTTGTTTATTTTTCTTATTAACAATCTTAATTTCCACCAGGAAAATCTATTTTCCTTGATTTGGTTAATGCATCTGTCTTTTAGCTATGCATAATGGCAGAGAAAAGCCCAGTGCTGCATGAGAAAAACTCTTTTCAGGAAGGAGCAGAGGCAGGTCTGGGCTGAGCAGGGCTGACATATGCCTGTGGCTCACCAGGAGAGAGTAGACGTGGAGCTCGGGGCCTCCCCATGTTCCCCAAAAGCCAGTGTTACCCCTCACCTGTCAGCAAACACACAGCCTGTGTCTGCCGAGGGCCGTGTAGGGCTAGTAGGCTCTGCCCGCTCTAAAGGAGACAGAAAACAGAAAAGAAAACAGACTTACGTTTGACAGTGCCTCTTGACTCCTGGAAGCCTGCCGCCTCGGAGCCCCAACCCAGGGCCTCGCAGTCCCGAGCATCTGCCTGTCCCGGCCTGGCCCCGGAGCTCGGCCCGCCCCGGGCCCTGTCCACCAGCCAGCAGGACCTCCACAGCCCCACACTCCGCTTGCGCCCGTCCTCCAGCGTCTGGTACACCCAGTTGGGGGTGAAGGCTGCTGCGTTGTTGAGGACGAGAGAGACCAGGGCCACCAGCACGGCTGTGGCCACCAGTTTCTGGACAGTCATCGCTGACTGCCGGTGCTGTCTGCTTGTCGTGGAGAAAGTCCCAGTCCTGGTCAGCTGCTATGGCCAGGGAGAACTGAGATGCTGCTAGAGACGGCTAGAGGACATCACCGTTCATTCTTGGAGGGTCGGGAAGGCCCGTGTGACAGGTGCAGGGGAGCCCACCTAACGGTCCTCTTTACCCTCCTTCCTGCACCTGGAACAGGGCCAGGCCTGAGCTGAAGGCAGCTGCTTGGCCCATCCCAGGGAGGCAGCAGGGCACCAGCAAGAGTCCAGTGTCCTGAGTGCGCCGTCTTCCTGGGAAGCAGAGGCCCAGGGACGCTGGAAGCCTCTTCTCCCCACGCGGGAGAACAGAGGGTAACTGAAGAAGAGAAGCAAGTGTCAACGTCGGATCAGCTGGGCCTCAGTTTGCTGACAGCACCCCTCAGAGCAAAGCCAGCAAGGTAGCTCTGAGCCGGGCCGCGGGGAACAGAGTGGGTTCAGAGGCCTCTGTGCTGCCTGAGCCCCTGCCTAGTGCCTCCGCCACAAAACAGCTGGTCCTGGAAAGCAGAGAGCCAGCTGCAGGGAAGTGAGTGTGCGTGAGCGCGCACGCGCGCGTGTGTGTGTGTGTGTGTGTGTGTGTGGGCGCGCGCGGGCGCGCGCTTGTAGCCACAAGTTCGTTTTCCCCCTGTCTCTCAGCAGAGAGGAAATGGTTGTTTTTGAGGCTGTTTTTGGTGAGCTGGAGGGCGTAGCCAACTGCAACAAATAGCTGCCGGCCACAGCAGCCAGACACTAACAGGATGTGTTTCCTGATAGGAAAGGCAGGGGGGCCTTCTGAAGTCCTGCTCCCGGACCCTCCTCCCTGGCTCCTCCCCATCTTCCTTTCCAAAAGGGAGGGCCCGGGGTGCTGGCCCAGAACAGACCCACGGTCCCACCTGTCTGTCTTGGACACAGCCAGCTGAGCATTCGGGTACCGCAGAGCAGCTGAAGGGACAGATGCTGCCCACAGTGCTTCGGGCAGTCTCCTACACTGGGCCTGGACCTGGGGCTAGAGGCACGAAGCCAGGGCAGACAGGGTGCTAGTGACCAGTCATCTATCCAGCCCTCAGTCATTCCCCCAGCACAGAGGTACTGCCAACCCACGACGTGCCAGGGCCTGCCCTCGTCACAGGGAGATACAGCTTGGGGAAAGGGCAGTGGAGAACGGCTGGATGTGATGGAAGGGCCCCCTTAGATGGGGCTTCATTTCCCAGCTCAGACTCACTTGCTGCCTAGATCTGCCAGGTCAGGGGCCCCATGTGAACTGCCAGACCAGGGCACTGGCCCTGAGGTGCAAGAAGATGGGGCTCTGGACATGCCATGCAGGGTGTGAAGGAGAATGAATGTGGTTTCTGGCCTGGGCTGTATGCTACTACTGATGGCAATGTCGATCCGCACAGCTAATAAGGGACCAAGCCCTTCACTGTGGCGTGCCAGGGTGTACCTCGTACAGAGCTGTTAAGCTACTGGGGGCTTGGGTAGACCTTCATCTGCTCTGCACAAACTCCTCTGAGCCAACAGAACAACACAGTGGGAGGGTCTGTGCCACCACCTCAGAGCACAGGGACGTTCACCCCAAAGCAGCTATGAACGAATAAAAAGGCACTCGCGTGTACCTCGGTAGGTGAAAATGCATTTAAGATGTTATGAGGTGAAACCCCTGGGGCTCCAGGTAGTAGCGGCACCTGCCCTTGACTCTTTCCTGTCTTCTTGTGCTGTCCCAAGGTGTAGGGGTGAAAGGACCTCAGTGAGAGCACAGGTGGTTCTGGTCTCCTTAGCCATTACCTTTCACCTCCCGCTTCTAGAGCTCCACAGAGTTCCCAGCCTGTGTGGACGCCAGGCAGGGGCCCAGCAAGCCCTAGAAGCCTCGGCCTGCAATGCTTTCAATCCTATGTTTGTACGGGGCCTATATGTACAGCTCGCAAGGCGAGGTTCCCCATGTCACCAGGCCTATGTTCCAGAAAGGCAGGGGTTCTTTGGAGAATCATGGGTCCTGAGAAACATCTCTCCATTGGTTCCCTGAGGGATTTGACCTATTTTAGGATTTTTCCCACTTTCTCTCTTTCCTTAGCTTCTGCCAGGAGAAAAGCTGCTCTTCTCCCTGTGATCCCATTCCCTTGGCACCTGGAGCTGGGTGGAGGAGGGTCCGGTGTTCCTGTCCGCCCTCCTTGTTCCCTCACATGGCCCCCTTTTCTAAAGAAGACAGGCCAGGCGTTCAAACACTCTTGAGTTCCTGAGCCCACAGTGCAGTAGATGGAGGCCTTGAAAAAAAGTTTTCCCAAGTCTCCATTAGATAAACTCCCCTCCTTATTTATGTAAATCACTATCTTAGGTACTCTTTAAATGGCTAATTTCTGGTAAAAAGCACATGGTTTCAGAAACTGGAGTATCTGCTTGTTTATCCCAGAAACAGCCAGAAACATCCAGCTCTCTTCACAGGCTGGGCAGGGAGGGGTTTGGGACCCCCACGAAGTCCTCGGGGGGCTCCTTTCAGGTCATCAGGCCCTGTACCCTCAGCCATTTCCCCAGTTTCTGGCTCGTGGCAGCATGGAAAGCAGAGGGGGAGGGTGTAGGCAGCAGACCTGGTAGCTGAACTTGAGTTAGGACTGACCCCATCCTCAGAGGACTCCTCCTCCATGTCCATTTGTCTATCCTGTGACTGTGAGGGTCCCATAGGAGAATGGAAGCCAGGCCATGGGGCTCTGCTTCCTGAGCCACCCGAAGGACCCTTCCTGTCCGTCAGCGTTCTAGGTCTTGGGTCCTGTCATGGGGTCCCCTGTTCCCGTACATGGACAAACAGGAATGTTTATCTTAGAGCAGAGATTTGGCCACAGCGCGTATGCAGCTTAGTAGAACACGAAGCTGTTCATCTTCCGGTCACCCATGCTTTGACAGGGTCTCCACAGATTAGGCCTGAGAAGAGGGGCCTCTGATGCTGGTTCCGGCAACTTCTCAGAGGACAGGGCTTTCCAGAAAGTGGGGCCATTTTCAGGCTGGCCCCTCAGCTGCCCCATCTGCTTCTTGCATAGGCGCCTCTCCGAGTTGATGAAGTGCAGATGTGAGTCCTGTCCAGAGACTGGCTTGGACAACAGGAAACTCTCAAGACTTGGATGGAGACTAGGCGGTGTTTACTTCTTGGAATTTATGTGGGATGCACAAATCCCAGAAGTGCACACTGGAGCTAAAGCTGCCCATGGAGAGAAGAACAGGAGCTGTGCACAGCATTAATACTGTGCTGCTGGCTGGATGCAGAGACCAGCTGACAACAGAGCCGGGGCCCCTTGGTTCTACACTCGGGCAGTTCTGCATTCAGCTGCGTGGCAGGCGCCCGCCCCCACTGCGATTCACTCAGGCAGCCTCAGCACAGCAGGGATGCCCAAGGGTATGCTTCCAGCTCCTGCTTTTTTCCCCGGCCCACATTTGGTGAAGACTTAATTCCCAGGGCAGAGAGTGATGTGAAAATAGCCAGGCTTTTCAGTGATCTGGGGGACAGAAAACTTTGTCCACATGGTATGCCCAATGCTTTTATTCCAGAAAGTGACAAGCCCAGTCAGGTGCCTGGTCCTCCATCCTCCACCCGCAAGAGCGCTCGATGCTGGCCAGACATAAAGCCATCTGCATAGGGAGACACACAGCCCGGCTCTGCCCACTGGGAAGAGTTGTGAGATGCGGTTCCCAGATTTCTCTGCTTGTTCAGGTTGCTTTCCACTTTAACTGGGTGCAGATATCAGCCATCTGCCTTCAAGACAAGGCAGAGGAAAGGGAGAGGAAGGGGAGACAGAAGAGGCCATCCCCAGCACTCGTCCTCGCCCTCACACTGGTCTCTTACACTGCCGGCATGGAGTATTTTAAAGAGAGTTCCAATCCTGTGAAATCGTTTGGCAAGGGAGAATAAAAGGCCCCATGTCTAACCAGAGCCTTGCACCACAGGCCTGGGAAGGCCCAGTGACTCTAAGCCCCAGACCACCATCCGCTGCTCTGGGGCCCTGCCTCAAAAGTGTCGAGATGTGTTTAAAGGAATGAGAAGTCTCCGAGGAGCAGTGGTGACTTTCCATCAGTTCTGCACATGGAAAGAGAGAAGTTATATAGAATTGACTAGAAAATGGGTGAGAGCAGGGTGTCTGCTTTGAAATTCCAGATCTGATCTTGGACTCTGTGCGCTTACTGTCATTTCTAGAACCTGTAGTATTATGGAGAACCTTGTTCACCGGGTCCGAGTCCGCCCCCAAGACCCTTGTGGCTCTAGGGAACCCCCGCCTCAGCAGGGGCAGCGTCTGGGCTGCATACAGATGTGTGCTTCTAGGCAACTGGCTTCACACCCACGGTGCTTCCATGTGCATTTCAACCAGCATGTGAGGATGAGAGAAAGACAGGCTTCGATCTTCTGCTTATCATAAGGAAAGGAGTTTGGTGCAGGGAAGGCAATTTCTTGCCTGAAGGCAATGGTTGAATAAGGGGCAGAAGGGGCCTGACTCTGCAGACCTCTGCCACACTGCTGGCCCAGGGCAGGAGACAGAGCTGCTACCCCAGAGCTGGGAGGGTTTTAAGGCTTCTGCTCTCTCAGCCCCTGTTAATGATCGAATTCCAAGGGAGAGGGCCGGAGTCTCCCTGTGGCTTTGACAAAGCGGGAGGCCCACCAGTGGCTCATGTCCCAGAAATTACTTACTGGTCTCTGCTGCTCAGTGCTGTGGGAAGTCCCAGTGTGAAGTCACCAAAGAGGATTGAGCCCCAACAGGCCTCTTTCACCAGGGCTTGCCTCATACAAGCCATGGCCGCCTGGGGCTGGTTATTGCTAAATCATACCAGTCACCACTGCGCTTTCGTCTGTCCCTCAGTAGCCACATGTAGTGAATTTTAAAAAGTTCTAGCAGGACCTGGATAAAGCCAAAAATATACAAAAATACACATTTGCTTACGGGACAGGGCACCTAGATGTGTAGCATTTGGACCACAGACACCACAGTGATTCCATCCCACTGGGCAAACGCCTGGCCTCGGTCCTGGTGCTTCCCGTTTCTGTTCACTCTGATTCCATCTGTGCTGGGAAACCTGAAATGAGGGCACCCATTTATTCCAGAGTCACCCCAGGTCCCCCACACTCTGAACTCAACTGTGGATCACAGCGCGCCTGGGCCCCGCCAGCTCCGTCCTCTCAGAAAATGTCACCTTCCCTCATCCATCCTCAGGCAAGGCCATCAGGAAATGCCTGCAGCACTGCATGTGCCTGGAGCACTCCCTCCCTCACCAGGACCTTCGCTGAGCCTCTGAGAGGAGGCTGGTCTTGAGCCAGTGAGCGGAGCCTCTTGCACTGCTCCGCTGAGGCCAGGTGGGGAGCAGCGGCCCCAGCCTACCTGCTCCAGTGGCTGCCTTGGCTGAAGCTGGGCCCAGGGGAGCAGCCAGGAATGCAAGAAGAAGGACCCGGGGGTCTTCTGTGTGTGAGTGTGTGCTTGTCCATTACTGTTGCCTGTATGTCAGGGTGCATATATGTACATGTGTATAAGCATGTACATATGCTTACACACATGTACATATATATAAGCATGTACACATATGTATAAGCATGTACGCATGTGCATGGGCTGCAGGTTTTATGATAGGAAGAAGTCTATTTGGTAAATGGCAGATGATGCAGTGAGCTCGCTTTGCCTTCATGCGTGGAGCTCACACTGAGATGTTTGTTTGGGAAAGGCCTGGGTCTGAGCTCAGGACAGGCAGTGCCAGGGCCGATGGGCCTGGGGACGGCCCAGAGGAGGGATTAGAGAGCATTCTCTCAGGCAGCCCCTTCAAGGACACTTGAGTTTTGTGGAGTTGGCCGTTCAGGGTCTGAGATCATTTCCAGGCTCACACTTAGCCTGAGACCTGCCGAAGGGGTGGGGCAGGAGCACAGTGGGCCATTCAGTTGCAAGGAACACAAATCAAGGTCAGTGTCAGGGGGAGAGAACACTCCAGAAACCTTACAAGTGCGCCTCTTTGTAAGACTGGGTGCACCCAGCCATGTCCCCTGGTGACGCTATGGCAGCTGTGTGCCCTGGTGACACTGTGGCAGCCATGTATGTGCCTTGGTGACACTGAGGGGCTCTCGGGGGTGGACGAGGAGCACAGGAGTCCTGGGGACCTGCAGAGGCAGCTCTTCCTTCCCATTCCTCAGCATGCTCCTCAGGCCCCTGGACCTTCGCCTCCACCTAGCACTGGGACAAGAGGGGCTGTCCTTGACCTTCCTGTGGGTATGGTAGATGTGGTGAAGATGAGCCAGTGTTTGCTGGGCAGATGTACCTACTGAGGCAAGAAAGAGACATGGCCAGTTGTCAATCTGCACAGAAGGCTCTTCTCTCTCTTAATGGGACCTGTCCATGGTCAACTGGAAGCCTGGGGCTATGGGAGGGAACCAGGGCTCCTTAGGAGCAGGGGCCATGAGAGGCAGAACACCAGGCATGGGACCCAGGGGACATGTGTGTTTTCTTCTGGAAGATGACGAGGTCCCTGGCTTGCCGTGTTGCTCTATGGGTAGAGCCATTAAGCTCCCACACGTCCTCCTCTTTGGTGACCACAGGCGTCTGCCTAGGTCACCTGCACTGTCTGGCAATGGTCTTGGTGGGGCCTGAGGTTGAGGGGCTGGAAGCTAACAGAGCTGCAATGTCCTCTGCCACAGTGAAACCGTGTGGGAGAACATGGCGCGCGTGTGTGTGAAGACCCAGCGGCTGGACGTAGCCAAGGTGTGCCTGGGCAACATGGGCCACGCGCGTGGAGCCCGAGCACTGCGGGAGGCTGAGCAGGAGCCAGAGATGGAGGCCCGCGTGGCCATGCTGGCCATACAGCTGGGCATGCTGGTGAGTCAGAAAGCGGATGGAAGGGCCTCCTGCTGAGAGGGAGCTCCTCACTGCTTGGCCAGCTGGGCTCTGGGGCAGAGGCCTTAGCCATGGTGGTAAGGCCACTACTGGCTTTCTCAGGGAGGCGGGCTGGGGTGGGGAGCGGGAAGTCCTGCTTGGCCAACCTCGGAAGAGAGGGCGTGGTGTGTGCCTATCTGGGCCAGTCAGTTTCAGGGAACACAAACCCTCTTGAACCAACTTAAGTCAAAAAGGGGTGTAAGGCCAGTCTCACCTGTGTGGGATCGCCTGCCTGTCCACTGCACATTTATGGAGCTTATTGACCGTTGTACCCCAGGAGGTCCAAAGAGGCTGATAGAACATGGGAGGCAGAGGCTGAGTTGGTGGGCAGGGTGAGCATAGCTCAGATGACCCAAGGCCACATGGGGGCTGTGGGGGATAGACCCTCTGAGAGGAGGGCAAGAGTCACCCACATGTCTGCCACAGGGAGGATCCGAGCACACCTGAGCACAGCCCTCGGCCCCTGGTCTGTAGGGGTGAGAGCAGGTCGCTCTGAGGGCACTGCATCAGGCGGGGTCTCCTCCCTCGTGGCACACAGGGACATTCCCACTAGACACAGGCCTGAGTGGAGTCAGCTCTTTCTAGGGACGGGGTTGCCACACTGGCATGTGGCATTCATCTTGTACATCTCCAAACATGTCCTGAAATGTCCATATGTCCTCAGTGTGTTATGCATCTTTGTCACGGGCTGGTTGATGGCACGTGCGGCACCCGCGGTAGCCAGAGTGGTGACTGGGCTCATGTGTGTACTTGCTTCTTCAGGAGGAGGCCGAGCAGCTGTACAAGAAATGCAAGCGCTATGACCTACTCAACAAGCTCTACCAGGCCTCCGGTCAGTGGCAAAAAGCCATAGAAGTCGCTGAACTCCATGACCGTGTCCACCTGCGCACCACCTACTACAACTACGCCAAGCACCTGGAGGCCAGCACCAACTGCAGTCTAGCCCTCAGCTAGTGAGCAGGGGCCCCTCCGGATTTGCTTTGGGATGGGCCCTGGTCGCCTCTTGCTTTTTTCTCCTGCCCAGTGAGGTAGCCATTGAGGTTTTCAGAGGAAGATTCTAGACAGAGGAGCAGGTGGTGACCTCCTCAGTGGGAGGCTTTCAAGGGGAACTTGAGTTGTTGCTGTAGGAGAACCTCATTTATGGGGCCACCACTCCACCTGGCCTGGCTCCAGATGTTGGGCATGTTAAGGCAAGTCTTCTCTGAGGCCTGGGATCAGCTGCTAGTGTTGCCACAGCCCAAATCTGGTGTGGTGCCACATATGGCAGTGCTAATGGTGGCTTCCAGGGGCCCAGCCACAGCTGAGCCCTCTCCAGGGCAGGCCCATAGCAATACAGAAGCCCCAGTACCTCCCAACAGTGGGTCCATGGGCCGCAGAGCTACGGGCGGGGAAGCGAGGCGCTGGCCTGTTTCCACGCGGTCAACACCGGGACTGAGACGGTGGAAACCAGCTGCTCTTTCTCTCCTCTCGCAGCTACGAGAAGTCAGACACCCACCGCTTCGAGGTGCCCAGGATGCTCTCAGAGGACCTGCAGTCCCTAGAGCTGTATGTCAATAAGATGAAGGACAAGTGAGTGTCCCCCCTAGGCAAGGGGCTGTGGCAGGCGGAGGCTGGGATTGCATATGGGGGGCCAGGGACCTGTGGCTGCTTGGGAAGCCTCTTTCCAAAGCTTCACGTGTGAGAGTGTGAAGCATCCTTTCAGTCCTTCAGAGTGGGTCCTCGGGGTGCCAGGCAGGGGCTCTTCCTCTGAATGAAGTTCCTTCAGACCCCGGAGACCTCACTCTTATCCATCTAGCTTCCATGTCTCCTGGCTGCTGGTCATGGGAAGTGCACTATGAGGGTGTCATTTGGGACCTGGGGGCTCATTTCCAGCAGGAGTGGGGACCTGAGGGAGAACTTCTGGTTATTCGCAGGACCCTATGGAGGTGGTGGGCCCAGTACCTGGAGAGCCAGGCAGAGATGGATGCCGCACTGCGCTACTACGAGCTGGCACAGGACTACTTCTCCCTAGTCCGCATTCATTGCTTCCAGGGCAACATTCAGAAGGTAAGGTACATTCCAGGAGTCAGGCCTATGGGGGGCGGGGGTGTGGGGGTGGGACGGGGGAAATGAGCCAGAGCCAGAGTCCCCGAGGTCTCTCTGGTACCTTTCTAGGCTGCTGAAATAGCCAATGAGACTGGAAACTGGGCTGCATCCTACCACCTGGCCCGGCAGTATGAGAGCCAGGAGGAGGTGAGACAGGCAGTGCACTTCTACACACGGGCTCAGGCCTTCAACAACGCCATCCGTCTGTGCAAGGTAGGGGGCTGCACGCACCACTCATGGGACAGTGGATGGGGGCCCGCAACCTCTGATGGCTAAACCCATTGGTGGAAAATGGTGTTTCGTTACCGTTTCCCACATTCCATTGAGATTTCCAAACAGAAAAGTTAGAGAATTCTATCATGCGCGTCACATCCCACACCTGGGACTGTTTCTACCACTCCGCCTGCCGCATGCATCTCTACCCCTCCTTCCCCGTCTCCTCTCTGATGGTGTTTGTAAACCACAGAGTTGTCACTGAGATGATACCTAGTATCCAGGGCTCCTGAGCGCACACTGAGGCTGGCTCATTGCTTATGGCCTCGTAAAGAGCTGGCCCTTCACAGGAAACTGTTGGACGTTCTACATCCATAAAAATGTTCCAGCCCAGCCCCTCACCTCTGGAAAAATCCAAAATGTGGAAAGCCCTCACATCAGATAGTTCCTATAATGTTCTGTATAACAGGAAAAGAAGGAAGCCTCTGAAAATTCTGGTACACAAACCTAATAAGACATTATGACACTTGCTGGAAACCACGATAGTATGGATCAGTGCATGTCACACGAGGGAGGTGGGCCCCCCATGGCACTGTTCACAGACCCAGCAGGAACCCCCTCCTCCCCTCAGGAGAACAGCCTGGATGACCAGCTCATGAACTTGGCCTTGCTGAGCTCCCCCGAGGACATGATCGAGGCGGCACGCTACTATGAGGAGAAGGGCAAACAGATGGACAGGGCGGTCATGCTGTACCACAAGGTAAGGGGCTGGCCCTGCCCTGGACCTGAGGGGGCACAGCACAAGGGGGACTTACATGTGTGCAAGGGGACCACTCAAGTGGTCTTGGAACCTGGGTAGCTGCTCAGAGTTCCCCTGCTGTCCACAGGCCGGCCACTTCTCCAAGGCCCTGGAGCTGGCCTTTGCCACCCAACAGTTTGTGGCCCTGCAGCTCATCGCAGAAGACCTGGACGAGAAGTCAGACCCTGCCCTCCTAGCCCGCTGCTCGGACTTCTTCCTTGAGCACAGTCAGTATGAGAAGGCGGTGGAGCTGCTACTGGCTGCCAAGAAGGTATTGGGTCGGCGGGGTCACTGTTTCCACAAACACAGTGAACGCAGCTTTACTGTCTCTCCTGATTACAATTTCATGAGGAAGGCTGTGGCTCTGGCCTGCCTGAGGTGAAGCGGCTGAGGACAAGCTCACCTCGTCACAGCCGACCCGAGTGTGGACTCACTGCCCATTTCGCCAGTGTCTTCAAATTCTAACTAGGGAGTTTCGCTCATCTTGTTTATGTGTGGTAAAGTACACATAACATGAAATTTAAAATTTACCCTCTTAGCTGTTTTTTAAGTGTACAGTTCAGTAGCATTAACTACGTTCACATTGTCATGCAACTAACCTCCAAACTAATCTTGCCAAACTGAAACTGTCTCCATTAAATAACAACTCCCCTTCCGTCTCCCCCAGCCCCAGTGCCCTTCATTCTACTTTCTGTCTCTATGAATTTGACTGCTCTAGGGTGTCATATAAGTGGAATCATCCAGTTTTTGTCCTTTTGCGACAGGCTTATTTCATTGAGCATTATATCCTCGAGGTTCATCCATATTGTGGCATATTGCAGAATTTCCTTCCTATTTAAGACTAAATAATATTCCATTGTATGTATAGACCACATTTTGTCTATCAGTTCATCCATAGATGGACACATGGGTTATTTCCACCTTTGGTCTATTGTCAATAATGTTGTTATGAACATCAGTATATAAATATCTCTTCAAGACCTTTCTTTCAATTCTTTTGGTATTTACCCAGAAATAGAATTGCCAAATCATATGATAACTCCCTTTTAATTTTTTGAGGAACTGCCATACTGTTTTCCACAGTGGCTGTACCATTTTACATTTCCACCAACTATGCACAGGGTCCCAATTTCTCCATATCTTCACCATCACTTGTTATTTTCTAGTTTTTGACAGTAGTCATTCTCATAGGTATGCGAATTAATTGTTTTTAAAGTAGAACAAGTCCCCTTGATATAGAAAAAAATGGAGATATAGAAAATTGTTAATCATAAAAATCAGCCTATCTAAGTGGAAAGATCTTTCTTCCTGCAGCCAGAACTATGCAGTTCTGTCCTTTGTTACTGAGTGATACAAGAATTCTTGAACAAATGAAAAGGCACCCACCATGTTTTTGGTTAGAAAGACCCAACAGATGTACATCTGATTCTCCCTAAAGCAGTCAGTCTCAGACTTCATCTGACCCCAGGAAAAACACCACAGAGCTTTCTTCAGCTAGATAAGTGTATTCTATAGTTTCATAGTAAAAACCAGACAAACCAGAATAGCCAGGAAAAATCTGGAAAAGAAGACTAACAAGAGGTGATTAAATCTCTCAGATCATAAAGTATATCAAAAGTAGAATAATGGGGGCCTGGCGCTTGATCGTGCCTACAGATCAGTGGAAAATATTAGAAAATCCAGGAGTAGAACCATATATGTCTGCACATTTAGCATGTGATGCAGGAGCGTTCACAACAATGGAGAGAAGATGAATCATTGGGGTTGATGACAACCAGGTAGCCACTGGGGGAAAAAAAGTTAAATCTTACTCATCTCCTATGTCCAGGTAAATTCCTGATGGGTCGAAGATTTAAGCATATCAATAAAACAGCAGTAGTTCTACCAGAAGCCGTGGAGTATCTTACTTACTGTGCAGTCTTAAATGAGGGAAGGCATTTTAATTTAAACCTGAAAGCCATAGTGGGAAAGACTGATCAATTCAACCAAATACAGCTTTGAAAATAGCACATGGAAAAAACACCATAAACAAAGCAAAGATAAATAATAACATGGAAAAAACATATATCCCGAAAAGCTAATTTTCTGAATATGTACAGAGTTCCTATAATCTAGTAAGAAAGTTACCAAAGACTCAAAAGGAAAGAACAAATAATATGGACGGTTTATTTTTAAAAGGAAACATGGATGGTTCCTGAAAGTTAGATTCTCAGTCTCACTCATAATAAGAGAAATACAGATCTAGACTCAAGGAGATTCCATTTTTCGTGAATTAGGCTCGTAAAGGTGAAAAAGTTAGGAAACCCTCTAGATTGTCGTGGGAAATAGATAAACTCAGGCTGTGGGTGGAAACAGCCTGTCACAAGTAAAGTTATATCTCCCTAGACCCAGTACTTCTTGTCCTCAGAATTCGTCCTAACAACACATTTATACACATCAGAGTGACAAAGGGCTGTACCAGCACGACAAGTACCTCCATGTTTGTCAGCAGGATGAGTTAAATAAGCTATGGCTCTCAGTACAGTGGAGTACTGGGCAGCTGTCAAAAAGAAAGTACAGCTCCTTCTATACTGAGATGGAATCGTCTCTAAGACATAATTCTTTTTTTTTCCCAAGACATATTCTTAAGTGAAGAATATAATTTTTTCTTAAAATTTTTAAAGAAAATTAATTAAAACCCTCAATTAAAAAATTTGAAAAGAATTATAGAAGGAAATTTCTTTGTTTTCCTTTTCCTCCCACAACAAGCATAAGATTCTTTTGAGCTCCAGATTTCCTTCATTGCATTCCACAATGTTCATAGCATGAGAGAAAGTCACGTGGCACCCCTGAGCCTGGCTTCCTCTGAGGTGGCAGGTGGGAGAGTAACTGCCCATCTCGGTGTCTGTGATGCATTCCCAGTATCAGGAAGCCCTACAGCTTTGCCTGGAGCAGAACATGACCATCACCGAGGAGATGGCCGAAAAGATGACTGTGTCCAAGGACTGCACGGACCTGTCCGAAGAGTCGCGGCGTGAGCTGCTGGAACAGATCGCCAACTGCTGCATGCGCCAGGGCAACTACCATCTGGCCACCAAGAAGTACACGCAGGCCGGGAACAAGCTCAAGGTGAGCGGGCCGGTACAGTCTCTTGCACTGCCTGAGACATGTGCCCGCAGCAATGATTTTCCATTTGTCCTGAGTTTAACCCAGCAGGGGTGACCTTTCCCAGCCCAGGCTCTGAAGGGCAGAGTCCTGAACTTGCTCCTGGACCCAGCAGGTGGTGTCTGCTGCAGCAGGGCAGTGAGCTTCTCACTCTATGAGCTTCTAGCCTGGTCCTGGCTCCTTCTCTGTCTAGGCCATGAGAGCTCTGCTCAAGTCTGGGGACACGGAGAAAATAGTGTTCTTCGCGGGTGTCTCGAGGCAAAAGGAAATCTACATCATGGCCGCCAACTACCTGCAGTCCCTGGACTGGCGGAAGGAGCCGGAGACCATGAAGAACATCATTAGCTTCTACACCAAGGGGCGGGCCCTGGACCTGCTGGCTGGCTTTTACGATGCCTGTGCCCAGGTAGAGCCCCTCTTTGCAGTTCTGGGGGCCTCGGGGCAGGTTGTGGGCTTTCTGGTCCTGAGAGTTTCATTCACACAGGTGGAGATCGATGAATACCAGAACTACGACAAGGCCCATGGGGCTCTGACTGAGGCCTACAAGTGCCTGTCCAAGGCCAAAGCCAAGAGCCCCCTGGACCAGGAGACCAAGCTGGCTCAGCTGCAGAGCAAGATGACGCTGGTGAAGCGGTTTATCCAGGCCCGCAGGTGCGTTCCCACAGGAAGGCGGGAGGCGAGGTGCACTGCGCCTCTAGCCCCCCAGGGTGGGGGGCCTCGTGGAGCTCCCCAGGGCCCTGCTTGCACCTCCTGGCTCTCCAGCTCCCCTACCCTGCCAGGGACCAGACCCAGTTTCCATTTCCAATGAACATTCTTCAAAGGAGCTCCCTGGATGATTAGACAGGAACACGAGGGGCGTTGCTATTGCTTCATTCATGCCTGAGCTCCTCTTGGAGGTCCCCTCAGAACCTGGGCACGCTCTTGGGAAGATTGTTCCAAAAACAAACATTGAGAGAGAAATCGGGTGATGGGGTGTGAGCAGGGGTGATGGCAGATCTGGGTCAGGAGAGAGTGTGTCTGAGTGGGGCTTGGAACCTGCTTAGCTATGTACAGGGCCAAGCAGGGTGGGTCCAAGTGAAGGAGCCATTGTACTGGGGGTGGTGGGGACTGTGGTGACCAAACACATGCCCATCTCTACGGAGGTGGCTTGGGGGCCTGTGGGTAGGAGGCTCGGGCAGCACATTTTCTCTGTTTTTAGCAGAGGCCACAAATCTAAATTTGTCCGTGACACCAGTTTTTATCTCTTGGCAACTCATCCAGCTTTTCCAAGAGCCCACTCTGTAGGCAGCAGCTCAGCTTCTGCCTAAACCAATGAAAGCATTTTTCTTATCTGAGAACAGGCTTTCGAAAGAAGAGTTCCAAACATAGTTTGAACACTTGTGCAAAGTGAGGCTCTTTAAAGGGCACTCTCCATTCAGATGTGTAAGATATGGAATATCTGCTGAGCCTGGCCTGCAGGAAGGAGAAGGGAGATTGGGAGGCACGGACCATGTAGCCACAGGGCAGGGTGTGATGGAGGGAGGGGAAGAGAGGGACTCATGAAGGACAGAGGGCAGTCTGCCTGGAGTGGCCAAGCCAGGGCTCAGCAGGAACAGGCAAGCTGATCCTCTTGAATTGGGAACCTGAGCCTCTCGAGGCTCCAGCCACGGGCTCTGGACTAAGTCCTGCTCTGCGCAGGCTCGGGAGGCCCTCCTGGTCCTACTCCGATAACACACCACTTGCTGCTCTGCCACACCCTAAACATGTCACCGTGTTGGTCTTTGTTCATGCTGACCCCCTGCCTTACCGTCTCAGGCCCCCACGTCCCCTTCTGCTTCACTCTGTCCCCCTCTAGACTGTTTCCTGGGCAGGGACTAGGACTGACAAACCTTCGCTCTGGAAGAGTACTGGCACTGTGAGCAGTCAGTAAGTTTTTGTTAAACGAAGGAGTGAATTTATGAACTAACTCATTAATGAATGAATTTAATTCACAGGAATTACCTTCGCCAAAGTTTCATCCTGCAGTTCCCAAGAGGTCCTCCTTGGGGCAAAGGGCATGCTCTGACCTTTGACACCCAGCCCATGTCCTGGGTTCAGACTCAGGCTGTTTATTCTCTCGGCAGGACATACAGCGAGGACCCCAAGGAGTCAGTCAAGCAGTGTGAGCTGCTTCTGGAGGAGCCAGACCTGGACAACACCATTCGCATAGGGGATGTCTATGGCTTCCTGGTGGAGCACTACCTGCAGATGGAGGAGTTCCAGATGGTGAGGTTCAGGATAATAGATGGCTCTGCTTCCCAGGGGGGGACCCATCTACAGCAGCCCCGCCCTCAGATCACAGTTGTTGCAACTCACTGTGGAGGAGGCGCCTCTCCTGTTTTTGTTTTTGATTTTTGATTTTTTTTTATTTTGAAATACTTTCAAACTGAAAAGTTACAAGAATAATAGAACCCAACTATACCTATTACCAGATTCACCAGTTTTTAACATCTTGCCACATTTATTTATTCATTCTCTATAAACGTTTTTCCATTTCTATTTTATACATTAAATGAGTATTTTTCCGAACCATTTGAAAGGTGCAGACATCCTGCCCGATCACCCCTTAGATTGCTAACACGTGGGTAGACACCTGGGCACGGAATTGCTGGGTCATATGGTGAGTGTATGTTTAACTTTCTAAGAAACTACCAAACTTTTCTCTTTTCTTTTTTGTAGTGTCTTTTTCATGGTTCGTATCAGGGTTATTTTAGCCTTATAAAACACACTGAGAAGTGTGCCCACCTCCTACAATTGTCTAAAAGAGTTTATATAAGATTGATGTCATTGCTTAACTGTTTGAAAGAATAATACGTAAGTGAACCTACCTGGTCCTGGAACTTTCTCTGTGGAAGGTTTTCGATAATTCAATTAACAGGGCAATTCTCAAACATTTTGGTCTCAGGACCCCTTTGCGCTAGGAAAGCAATTGAGGACTCTATTTATGTGGATTATATCTACCAATATTTACTATATTAGAAATAAAACTAATAAATTAGAAAAATATTTGTTAATTTACTTAAAAATAAAATAACCCATTGTATCTTAACATAAATAACATTTTCATTAAAAACAACTATTTTCCAAAACAAAGAAGTTTAGTGAGAAAAATAGCATTGTTTTACATTTTTGCAAATCTCTTTAATGTCTAACTTAATAGGAGACAGCTGGATTCTCAATTTCTGCTTCTGCATTTAATTCAGTAAAATAGGTTGTTTTAGCTGAAATATATAAAGAAAATCCAACCTCACACCAACATGTAGGTGAGGATGAGAGGGGTATATCATAGCCTTCTCAGATATTTGTAGATCTTTTTTGATTTTACACCAACAAGTGCTATTTCATAAGTTAGTTGCAGTGAGGAATCTGAAATCCTACCGGTGTACTTTTTGTACTCTGCTGCATTAAACCCATTGGCTATCTTGGATCTTTTAGACATACATGATTTTGTAACATCGTTTGGTCGTTTGGAAAATATTGGTTCACTGAGTTATGCAAATGTACATTTCATTATACATATTAAAAAATCTCATTTGCTGATATCACCACTGATCTTGTCAGAAAAGCCTTTAAGTATTAGGAAGATGTCCAGCTCATGGTGCCCAATACATAAGGTTTCTGAAATTCTAACTTTTGTTTGAAAACTTAAATTCTATCCTTAGCAAGAATAGTCAGTTACTATTTTCCTTAAAGTGGCAGGCTCGCTTTTTTCATTTTTGAGAAAAGTCTGCCGCATACCCAAGTCTGAATAACCAATTTGTCTTTAAGTCGTTTTTACAAAAAAAAAAGTGCTCCATGTAAGTAACTAATTTATCTCATAATCCACACGAGTATGGTTCTTCATCTTTGCCAACATTTGGTATGATCCGTCTCTTTCACTTCAGCCATCCTGGTGAGTGGATGGGTAGTGGTATCTCATTGTGGTTTTAATGTCCCTTTTCTTAATGACTAATTAATGACTCACTGGCTGTCTCGTCCTGTGAATGCTCAAATCCTTTACTATCGTTTTACCATCGTTTTACCATTGTCTGTCTTACTGTTGGTTGTGGTCTTTATATGTTCTAGATACATTTCCTTGATCAGACATACAAGCTGCTAGTGTTTTCTCATAGTCTGTAGGAAGTTCCCTTCTATTCCTTTCTCCTCCCCCTCTGAACTCCAGTTACTTACATATGTTGTCTCCTGGCTCAACTTATTTTCTTGTCTTTTTTCCAGACTTTTTTCTCTGTTTCTCATTTTGGGCAGTTGCTTTTGCTATTGGTTCAAGTTCATCAGTCTTCTTTCTATACTCAGACATTACTCCCACCCATATTTTCCATCTGACATAATTTCTATCCCTGGTGATCTATATTGGTTCTTTTCTCTTTGTCTTCCATGTCTTTTTGTTATGCTTATTCTTTCCCCTACCTTCCTGAGCATATGAAGTATATTTATAAAAGCTATTGCAAAGTCTTTGACTCTAGTGTCAATTCTAGATGTATTTCTATCGATTCTTTATTATGGTTCATATTTGCACGTCTGGTAATTTTTTATTGGATTCCAGACGTTGTAAATGTTTTAGGTTGTTGAGTGATGGAGTCCTGGGTGTGTAGTCTTATAAATATTATTGAGCTTAGTTCTGGGATAAGAGTAAGTTACTTAGAAACAATTTGATCCTTTTGGGGCTGTATTTTATCTTCGTCAGGTGGGTACAGAATAGCATTGAATCTTGGGCTAATTTCACCCCACTACCAAGGCAATGCCCTTTTGAGAATTCTTGATGTCTAGTGTGTTGGCAGGTCTTCCCACCAGGCTGGTGGTACTACTCCTGGCCTGTGTGGTCAGTCTCAGGGATTGTCCCACCTGCTCCTTCCTGATGGTCTTTCTGTGGCCTCGGGTGCTTTCGTCACTCACATGCACTGGTCATTAGTCAGATGAAGACTCAGTTAGGACCCTCTTCAGGTCTCCAGAGCACGCGTGCTCATGCTTGTGCTCTCTCTCTCTCTCCCCTTCCCTCACTCTCCCTGCTACCCTTCTTTCCCACCCTCTGATTTTCCTCTTTATATTTGGTTCTCAGCACTTTGAAGATGATGTCATTTTCACTGTAGTGATCCTGAGCTGCTTAGATCTGTAACTTTATGTCTCACTAAATTTGGGAAATTTGTCATTTTTTTCTTCAAATATTTTTTTCTGCCTCAATCTCTCTTTCTGGGACTTGAATTAAATGCTAGTCATTTTTATACTAAGTGGACAGACATTTGTAATTACTGCTCATTGTTTTCAATCTTTTCCCTCTATTATTTGACTTATATTGACCTATCTTCAAATATACTTTCTTCAGTTGTCTTCAACCTGCTGCTTATTCAACAAATTTTTCATTTGAGTTTGTATTTTTCAGTTCTAGTATTTAAACTTAGTTTTTTTCCTTACTAAAATTTCCTGTTCATTCATTAAAAACTTATTTTCCTTTATACACGAGCATAGTTATAATTGCTGTTCTAAAGTCTTTGCTGCTAATTCCAACATCTGGAACCTGTCAAAATAGTCTCCATTATGTCTTTTCTTTGGAGTCTAGGTCAAGTTTTTCTGTTCTTATGTCTAGCATTTTGTGTGTGTGTGTGTGTGTGTGTGTGTTTTAGACATACAATGTTATCCAATGGGATAAACCATTGTAGAGACTCTGGATTCCGTTATGTTCCTCCAAAGAGTATTACTGTTTCTTTCTCCTGCCTGCCCGCCCGCCTGCCTGCAAACATCTTTGCTCGACTGAGTCTAACCTCTGCCCTCTGGTGGGCAGCAGCTGTAATCTCCGCTCAGTACTTTAGCTTTGGTCAGGCTCCTCGAAGTCTGCCATTATCCCCACCCCATGAAGAGTGCAGGATCCACCAGAGATCGGGGCAGAGTTCATACTCAGAATTTGGGCTCTCCCTCAATGACTCTTTTCTAATATTTTCTCACATTCCAGCTGGTATGGTTGACCCCAATTCTGATTCTAGCCTTCAAGCCAGTAATAGTGTGGGTTTCCATGAGCCTTTTTTTATTGTATGTGCCTTTTAGCTTCTCACAGTAGCCTTGACTGGGGCCTCCCTTGTGGAAAAAGTTACAATGAACCAGAAACTCGCCCCTTGCCCCTCCCTCCTTCTAAATGTCCATTCCCTCCCATCCACCTGTCTCAGTTGTTCTCCAGTGTCTATGTTTTTCCCTTGTGAGAGGGTTGATCTGAGTTACTTAGCTATTACCAGAAGCTTCTCTCATTTTTCTCAATCATAATCTTCTTATAACCAACATAAAAATTGCACCTGGCTGCATTTTTCCTTTGTGTTCCAAAAGGTGTCATACAGAATTTGCCAAACCCACATATTCTGCCTACATTGTCTCCTTCAACCATCAGCTCAGTTAACCAACAGATAGTTTCTGGTGAGACTAGTGACCCCAAGGAATCTCTCGGCTCCCCTTCCTAAGTGCTCCCTAACTGAGTATTGACAAGTTAGTTTCAGAAATGTTGCTAGTGAACTATGCCAGCCTCATTAAACTGTGGTTTCCAGAATTCACAGGAAAGTTATCCATCAGCGGCTCCCCACAGCGTGAAAGGTCAGCACCATGAAACCCAGATTTCCTGGTCTGAGCACTTGTTTCCTCTTAGCCCCCCACCACGTGCACTTACTGACCCATGTGTTTGTTGGGAGAAAACAGCTCTAAATCTGATCTCGACAAGAAAATAAATGAAAACACAATTGGACTGCGGAGATGTCCAGACCACTGTATCCTCAAAATTAACAGAAAAATCATATTTTAAGTATTCCATCAAATTCCTGACCCTTGTTGGAAGCCTATGGAATTTAGTAACTCTAAATTTTTTTTAAGTCTATACATCTAGAAAGTCTAGGCATGCCCAAGTTTCCTCTTGGTGGGCAAAGTTAAGCCCCTTGTTGCTGCTCTGATGTCCCTCCTCCGTTTCATTTCCAAACTCCTTACCTTGTTTTCATCCCACCCTCACTGCCCTGTCAGCAGAGTCCAGTTCTGACACTCCTGACGTTGGACAGTATCTTCAGTGGTCAGGACATCCAGTAATGTTTCTTTGTTGTCCTTCACCCATCTTTGGTGGCCATATCTTCCTTCTGGAAACTGCTCCTGCCTTTTACTAAAGAAACCAGCTCTACACACCAAGAAGTTACACTGCTGGGTCCTTCCTGACCACGTGGGTCTTCCTGAATCAGCTCCTGCTTCCCTTCCTCCCCACCCCCCACCCGTGTCAGTACTCCCTGAACTCTGCTTGCTGCCAGACCTCTCCACTGGCAGCTCTGGCCACCCTCATGCTGCTCCTACACTGGGCCAGCCTTGGTCTTGGCATGCTGTGCCCTGTGTGCTTAGCACAGAGCCTGGCCCACAGCAGGCAAGTGGTAAACATCTACAGAAGCCTCTTCCTGTGTGGCTGTCTCCTCTCCCTCTGGTGTGAGAACTCCTGGGAGGCTGTGCTGTGCCCATCACATCCCTCCAAAAGCCATATCTTATTTCTTATATTTATAATCTTTTTGTTTTTCATATCTTGTTATATCTGTCCAAAATAAAATTGTTTTAAAAGTTTTTAGCACCGTTAAGAAATACTGAGATCTGATCATTATTCCTCAAAAGGAAAACTAGAAGCTCCTAGAAATTTTGGTCACATTCTGAATTGATATGAAGTGTATCTTGTGGGTATGCCTTAGAAGCCACATGAGGCTCTGTTCCTTCCCCCTCATGCTTGTGTGCACCCTTCCCTATGGGTGGAGTGTAGCAAATGTTAGCAGGTGCAGGCAGGCATGGCAGCTGTAGGCAGGTATGGGCAGGCGTAGCAGGTATGGGCAGGCATGGGCAGTATAGCAGGTACGAGCAGGTATAGGCACACACATAGCAGGTATGGTGGTGTGGGCAGGTGAAGCAAAGGTGTGGGCAGGTGAAGCAGGTACAGGCAGGCGTAAAAGGTATGGGCAGTTATAGGCAGGTGTAGCACATATTGGCAGGTATAAGCAGGTGTAACAGGTACGGGCAGGTATGGGCAGGCACAGCAGGTGTGAGCAGGTGTAGCCGGCATAGCAGATGTAAGCACGCCTGTCCTGCCTCAGACCCCCTACCCCTGAGCTGCTCTATATGATACCCCAGTGCTCTCCCACAGATTCCCACTGGTGGGACCAGAGGAAAATTCCATAATTTACTGGCCTAAGATCAAGGACACAAGAGACTCAAATTAATCATAGGCCCAATTAACTGGGGTACATTGGATGCTTGGTCAAAATAAAGACAAACCATGTACATATTGCTGCCTGCTCTCCAACTCAACAAGCATATGCCTGAAAGTACATGAAAAAGATGGAACTGTGAATCTGTCCTTCCCTCGGGGTCTCCCTGTGTGCCTCCAAGGAGAACAGATCCTAAAGGGAGCAGAGTTCCAAAACACACATGGGTGCTCGTACGCGGGCTGCTCCCAGGGTTTTCAAGGAAGCGGCTGTTCCTACTCAGCTGGTGGTGCTGATCACAGCTCACAGCTCTGACCACGGGAGCCTGAGCCAGGCTGTCCTCAGACACCACCACCTCATGAAAGGCTGCGAAGTTCCAGACTGCACCCGAGTCCCTTGAATGAAGGCATCCTCCCCCTGCTCACTTGAGAAGCAGGGCCGGCTTTCCTCTGACCTCAGGGGGCGTGCGTTCAGGAAACACTGCAGCAGACAAAGGGCATGGGCCCTTGGTTCTCATGTGGGCTAACCTAATAATGGCTGTTGTGTACGATGCAGGCCTACAAGTATCTGGAGGAGATGCGGAGGAGACTTCCCACTGCCAACGTGTCCTACTACGTGAACCAGCGGGCCGTGGACGCCGTGCATCAAGGCCTGGGCATCCCTCTGGCGCGCATCATGCCCGAGCGGATCCGCCACAACAGCATGGAGGACCCCAAGGAGGTGGACGAGGAGGTGATGGAGGAGGTCGAGAACGATTCCTGAGGGCCTACTGCTGCAAAAGCTCTTCTAGCACTTTCCGGTCATCAGTAGAAGACCCTGACTCTCTTGTTGAAAGGAAAACTTTTGAGTGTGTAGCCACGGGCCTGCTTAGAAGGGGAGAGCGTGCGTTTCTACGCCACCCCTTCTGCATTCCTGGCCCTGCGGAGTTCTGGTTTAGCTCCTTTACTTTCAAGGGAATGTCATGTTGCCCTTGGCATTCTCCCAAGTACAGATTGTGAAGCCTAAGAAACTTCTAGAACTTCACGAAGTGAGGATGGTACACTGCGCCTCATCCAAGCACCCAAATGGGTTGCTTAACAGCGCATCCAGGTTTTCAGCAGGACGTGCCATTCCTAACCACAGGGCCATTCCTGGAACACAAGGGCAGCTGGCAGAAGGTGGGTCTTCAGGCAACTACATAGCAGCTCTGATGGCTCTGTCCTTTAGGTTGTGCCCTTTCTGTCACCAGCTCTCACTGCAAGGGAAGGGCTGGCACCACAATATGCCAGTGAGGGGAGGGAGACTTCAAGCTCCACACACCGGCTGCTGAAACTCTCCTAATAAAGTTTATTTCCTCAGAAGCACGTCTCTCCTTCCTGCCCTGGCCCCGTTTTTATGTCTCCCCTCTGGAGGACTCACCTAGGCACTGAGGTCCCTCCCTGGGCAGTGAGAACCACAGAGCATGGGTTGCGCACCTATAGGTCCTTTTTATTCTTCCTTTTGTTTTATAACATCACCTGCCTTTAGGTAAGGACATGACGCTAAGAAGCCCACGGGCCCAGGAGCCCACCACTCTGCCCATCTTGGCGGCTCCCATGGGAGAACATCCAGGCCCTGAGCAGCAGCACCTGTTCGCTCCTCCCCTCCAGCTGCCTACAAAGCCTGCCCCATGTCCCTCCCTGGGATCCTCCCTCGGGTTCGCCCCTCCCCAGCATTCAGGTGCTCCATCCATTGGGGGCAGTACTCAGAGGCCCTGGAGTGGACTTTTAGGTGAGCACTCAGACCTGCTGGGCTATAAACAGCTGAGAGGCGGGGGCCTTCCAGCTTGCACGCTCAATACCGCATGGACGGCCTACCCCACGAGCGGCCGCACCACAAAGCCCATACGTTGGCCTGGCTCAGCCTTGCACTTGGCACCCCTGGCACCAGAAATAGTGCCAGGGGACTAAGAAGATAGTGGAAGAAGCTTGTCTTTGAGTTTCTCCAGGAGCAGCAGTGCCTTCACGGCCAGCATCCTACAGTCCTCATCTGGGTCCTTCTCAGCCACATCTGCCAAAGATGGAAATAAAACCAGACCACAGGCAGTATCTATGGCACTGAGCAGGGCAGCCCTCTTCAGTTTTGTCTGATTTGGGCCTTCCTAAAGGAGCCCCCATGGGGGCCTGATGTAGCCGGCTGTCCTGGGCCTCAGGCGTGTGGCACCAGACCCTCTTGCTGAGGCCCCTAATGACAGAAGCACCTTAGATGCCAGCAAAGAGTCGTTTACTGCATCTCTGTGAGAGAGTAGATGCTCCCATCCACCTGGGCTAGGAACTCTGGCCACGTGATGGCGACAAGAAGGAGGCTGGGACAGGTAAACACATGCCCCCAAGAGTCACTCCAAGGTCACCACTCTCACCTCAGGGAAGGTGCCTGCACCCCAAAGCAATGGAGCGCACCCCAGGACGAGAGACACTGGATGCCACACACTTGCAGCACAAGGCCCCGAGAAGGATCACCCAGAGCCATCCTGACACATGCAACTTGAGACACAGAGAAACCTACGTGGTGGGGCGCACTGCACACCAACAAAACGAGACACTAGAGGCAAACAGACAATAGGAGCTAGGGATGCAGGGTGGCTCAGGGTCCCGAAGGAACCTTGACTGGACCCAGGATCCAGCAGAAAGAAAGGGAAAAGGCCATTACGGGACCACTGGGCCTTCAAGTGCGGCTACAGATTAGATGGTCCAGTCCCAGCCGTGAGCTCCAACGGTGGAAGGGGTATGGTGGCTCACGTGGCTACATACTGGTGACAACAAAGTTTTTTAAAAGTACATGTAGGTGGAAGGATGAGAACAAAATATGGCAAAATGCTAACAATCAGTGAATCTTGTGAGGGTACATGGTGCTCACTGTATGGCTCCTGTAACCTTTTTGAAGAGTTAGAATTTTCCAGAAGGAATATAGATGCCATTTCCTGCATGAGTGCCTTCTCTCAAGTCCCCCTATAAGATGCTTAGAGTGTAAACGAGGAGCGACATGACACTCATGCTGGGCTGTGGACTGGGGCTCACTCAGCTCAAGGGATCACCACAATGGTCCACGTACCCTGACGGCCACTGGGACCCTCCAGGTTGCACCAGCCTCCCACCCACCTCACTACCACAGCCCGGGACCTGGCACTCACCTGCCAGCCATGACCGGGCTTCCAGCAGCTCGTCTGGCAAGTCTGCCAGCAGTCGCTCAGCTGGGACACTGAGGAGGACGGAGGAGACAGCGGACAGCAAGCCCCGGCGCACGTAGCTGCCAAGCAGGGTGGAGGGTTGAGCCCCAACAGAGCCGTCGCCTGGCCAGGCAGACCTTGCTTCTCAGCACAGAAGCCCCACTGGCAGCAAAGGCGCTCTTGGCCCTGCATAGCCCCCTTCCTTGCCCCCTTCCTTCTTAGAAGTGCCAGACCCAGCTGCCTCTCAGCCACCCCTGGGAGCCACCATCAGCCTCTCAATGTCCACTTGCCAGGATTCAGAGCCCCTCCTACCACATCCACATGAGACCACTGCCCCCAGTCCCTTGGCCACTCACGCATCACCATGGAAGCGAAGGGCCCACACGAACTCAAGCAGGGTCTTGCCCATGGACACAGCCACCTGAAATAGCAGAGGCCAGTTGGATGAGGTCCTGGCACCCAAGAGTCCCCACCTTGGACACTGTCTTCAGGCCCAAACGCTCCTGTCTGCAGGGCCAAGGTGAGGCCCATGGGGAAGACAAACCACTGGCACACAATCCATGCGAGGTGGAGGCCATTAGCTGCCAGTTCCCAGCTCACCGTGGTGTTCACAGCCAGGTACATCAGGACCCCTAAGGTGTGGGCCAGTCTCCCAAGAACCAATTGGTCGTCTCCCAAAAGGTCAAAGGTCACCAGAGGCCTACAACAAAGAATCTGGTGAATGATGCAGGTCTGGCACTGAGGGCCAACTGCCTCCTGGGCCACCAAGGGACACTCCAGCGTCCTGGATGCTGCTCCTCACCACCTATCTCCTTGTGGCACAGTCATAAGGAGAAAGTGTTGGACAGACACCCAATCACTCTGCAAGGCTGCATGGCCCAAGCCTGGGCCTCGGTGGCATTTGGGGGAAGCAAGGCCACCGCCTAAAGGACCATACAGCAAAGGCGGCAGCCCCCAACCCTGCCTCTGTGGGGAAGGGCTCTAGGCTCTGCCCTCTCCACCATCACCGGAGCATCACAGCCTGTGTGGCAGTGGTTGAGGGGACATCTATACAAGGCCAAGGCTATACAAGGAGACAAAGGAGAAGTGGGCAGAGCACATGCAGCATTGAGGCGCCAGCAAAGTTGAGGCCCTGATACGAACCTGACATCGGTGACAGAAACTGTGATCCCTAATGCTTTCACCACATTATTTAATTTAAAGCTATGAACAACAACAGCTGAGGTAGTGACCCGGCTGCTGACCAAAGTCCCACCCAGACCCCAACTTGGGAAGCCTCCTGTCTGCAAAGTGTCCATGGCTCATGTTCCCCAAATCATAGGCCTCCCACTCACCTGTCAAAACGCTGAATAAGGGGAAAGAAGAAGTAGCCAGCCACCGAGTTGAATTCATTGGGGCTGCCAGCTGGTCCCCGCCTGGGAGAGCCCTGCCAAACACACAGGGCTCACAGGTCACCACACTGGGTGCAGAATGCAGCCCTCCTTCCCCCATGCAGGACAGTCTCATGGAGGGGCCATCCTGTGTGCTGTGGGAGGGTGAGCAGCCTCCCTGGACCCCACCAGCTGGATGCCAGCATCACCCATCCCCAGTGACAACCAAGAATGTCTCCAGAAGGGGCCAAATGTCTCAGGGAGGGAGGGGCAAGATTAGACTTTCCTTCCTTTATATCAGCCCTGGCCTAGATAGACCCCAACAGCACAGCCCACACCAGGTCATCCGCTGCTGACATAGAATTCTTAGGGCTTTTTTCACGTCTACCTTTGTATTCATGTTTTAAAACCGTATCAGTCTGATGCGCGACAACATTATGTCACACAGCGTAGTTTGTGCCCAAAACTCTCCTTTCACAGACCACCAGCGTTGGCATTGCTCCCTCTAAGCAGACATTGCCTAGAGGTGGCCAACTGCTTGGCCAGCCTGCCCCAACTCCCCACCCATGAAGACCTGACCAGGGTCCTGGCTGACCTTCGAGAAGTGCCGGGTCTTGCTTCTGACCCGCTCGTCCACCACTGCCCGCCAGGCGGGAGTCACAGTGCAGCCGGACTGGGAGGTGGGGTCCAGGGAGCTGCGCTGGGGGGTCCTCCCAAGGCGCCCGGGACGAGACAGCTCCTGGGCAGCCAGAGTCAGGACCTAGAGGAGAGAAAGACTCAAGGAAGCTGCCATCACTCTAGGGAAGAATGACATTTTTTAAGTTCAAGGTAAACCAAATGCCCCATCAACAGCCCTCACTGTCTTTGAGGGGAAGGTTCAGGGACCCACGTAGGGAGTCAGTTCCAAGCATCTCAGGATCACACTTCATTTTGTGGAGGTTCAAGAAGGAAAGGTGGCCATGCTCCCTGGTGACTAGCCAGTGCTCCACTCCCCTCGCCTGGGCTGCTTCCCTTCCCAAAGCTGGTCCAATCCTGCCCCCTGCCTCACAAGAAAAGGTCATGAAGTTCTGACCCAGGCTACGTGTGGGTGGGCCCTGAAAATATGCGAGTGAAAGAAGCAAGACCCAGGAGGCCACACATATGACTTTCCGCATAGGAAGTACCCAAAACAGGCAAATCCATAGAAACAAAGAGTGGACTGGTAGATACAGGGACTCGGGGAGAGGAAGTGAGTGCTCATGGGCTATCTCTGAGGATGCTGCAAGATGTTCTGAAAGTAAACAGATGTGACAGTCATACAACATTATGAATGTACCAAATGCCACTGAATTGTAAACACAAAAACAGTGAATTTTTTTTTTTTTTACTATCGTCTTAGTCTTCGCTTTCCTCTGGTAAAATACACCTAACACATACCATCTCAACTACTGTTAAGTTCAATGGCATTAAGTACGTTCACATTGTTGTGCAACCATCACCACCGTCCATTGCCAGAACTTCTTCAGCTTCTCAAAATGAACCTCTGAACCCATTAAACACTAACTCTCCATCCCCCTCCCAGCCCCTGCACCCCCATTCTACTTTGTCTCTGTGATTTTGACTGCTCCAGAGACCTCATGTAAGTGGAATCATATAGTATTTATTTATTTTTTGTCTGGCTTGTTTCACTTATCATAACACCCTCCAGATTCATCCACATTGTAGCAAGTGTCATAATTTCATTTCTTTTTTTCCTTTTATTTTTTTTAGGCAAGGTAACCCTTGGTTGACCTCACGGATTGCAAGGACCTTGTCAGTTTACAATCCCTTATTTTTTATTTTTTACGCCTACAGCACCTGGTCTTCCTAAGTGGTCTCCCACCCAAGTACTAACCAGACCCGACCCTGCTTAGCTTCCGAGATCAGACGGGATTGGGCTTGTTAAGGATAGTATGGCCGTAGACATAATTTCATTTCTTTTTATCAGACAGACACTGGTCCCAGCCTCTCAGGTCTAGCAACAAGGGACTCAGGAGGACTCTAGACCTGCCCACATAGATTTTGGCAAACACCTGCTCTCCTTTTGGAGGCTTTGCACCAGGCCTGGCCCCTTAAGGTAGCTTGCACCTGACAAATGGGACAGGGACCCACAGGCACTCACGTCCAGGATGTCCATGCGCTGCCGGAGGCTGTAGTTGACAGCATAGAACTGTGAGGTCAGATACTCCGCTACCTGAGCCAGGCAAACGAAAGGCCGCTGAGGTCCACAACTCCGGAGGTAGGGCCCCAATACAGACTATACCTGGGGAGGAGGAGGCACGACCTCGGCACCACACAGCTGCTGAGACTCACTTGGGCAGGGTCTGTAACTGTGACGGCCACCAGGGCTCTCTGGCGCAGCCCCTCAAATCCCACCACACTCGTCTTCTCCTCCAGGTGCAGGAGCACCTTGGCCAGCTCCACACTCACCTGTACACAGGGGTCAGGGAAACTTCAGTGCCCCCAAGATGCCCCAGACACCCCCACAGCCCTCAGTCTTCCTTACAATAGAATAGACACATCTCAGAGAGCCCAGCAAAGGTCCCAGTGACAGGCCTCCTGAGGAGACAAAGAGCCACCAAGGCACACACACGAGCCAGACTAGATTCCCTCATTGCACACATTCCTCCCAGGACATTACCCGCCAACCATGACCCTGAGATCCCAGCTCCCCTGCCCAGTCACCTCCCGAGTGGCAGCTGGATTCCTGAAGACCAGCCCCTCGAGGGCCCGCAAGGCTGCCTCCCAGCGCTCCCAGTCCTCAGACGTGGTCAGGGCTGCACAGAACCCACACGGGCCCCTGTCAGTTTCAGCCCTGACCTTGAGCACGACAGAGACAGCAGCCAGGGTCTGTGCACTGGGCAGAAGGCAGGTGTATTCCTGGGACATGGACAGGTCCCACAGCCCAGCAGCCCCAGGGGCCTAAGTACCCAGCTGTGCCTGGGGCTGGGGCCTCCCCACAGGGCACTTAGCAGGGCTCACATCGTGAATAGAGGCCCACCTTCCACGCAGTCCCGGACATACATGGGTGCCTTGCTGCTCTTCAGCTCTCGGTCCCCCGACATGTCATAGGGGACAAACTCATCATCACTATGGAAGAAGCACATGGGGCCTGCTGGTTGCCCAGGAATAGACAACAGGCAGGGTAGAAGCCCCTGAAAGTTAAAGCTGGGCACCCTCTGCCACAAAGACAAACTCCTGAGTCACCAAAATTCCTCAGTCCCTGAAGCTTCAAGAACAGCTGACAGGCTAAGGCTGCAGTAGAACTGAGCCCCTGAGTACTGGTTTTCATATTGGGAAAAAAACTGGAGAGTTCTCAGAGCCAGCACAGCCCTGCGGCATGAGCCCCCCATCTCAAGACAGGCCCATCAGCCCTCCCAATTACCTGGTGGGCTCTGATGCCAGCAAGGGACTGCCCCATGCCTCCCCAGCACCTTCCTATCATGCTACCTGTCAAGCTCAGAGTCAGAACCCTCTGGCTGCGCCTGGGGGACACCATCATCCACATTTTCTTTGTCAGGGGCCTCTGTAGCAACTGGAGTGACAGATGGGCTTTTGGGAAACAAGGAGAAAAGAATCCTTCAGGGACACCCCACAATGAATTTCTAGTCCCGGAGTCTAAAAAAATGTTCCTCCTACGCCACCCTCATCTTTTTAGCTTCTGTCTCGGAAACTTGAATCCAGGATGATAAAACGGAATCCAACAAGTGCAGAGGAATCACCCCCACCTGGCCAACCATGCCCAGAGCTCAGGGTGGAGAGACCTCACCTTGCCTCTGAGGGGCTGTCAGCCACAGGCTGGAGGGTGGCCAACGCCAGCATCTCACGGCTCAACTCATCCTCTTCATACTATAATGAAAAAGAGCTGGAGTTGGCTGAGACAGGAGTGGCAGAGCCGAGGCCCCTCCGAGGTCCTGCCATTATAGCCCCCAGTCTGTACACCACTGGCCTCTGGCAGCCAGAACCTCTTAAGAGTGACTTTCTAAGTCTCCACCTCGGCAGAGAGCAGCGCTGGGTACGCTGAAGGCTCCACTCCTCCTGAGGGAGCTAGAAAATCCCCTGGGACAGAGCGGATGTGGCAGCAGCCCCAAGGATGTCCCAGAGTTGGGGATGCCTAGGATGGCCTGGGAGTTAAACACCCAGGGATCCACCTGGAGGACTTCCTAGGTCACAACTGAGGGCCTATATCTCCACTCCCCTCTGAGCCGTGACCCTCGTCAGGGCCGCCAAGGTCAACTTGATGCCAACAGATGCTCCATGGGCCTGGACCCAGAAAGATGAGGTGACATAGGGGAACGGAGTGACAGCAGTTTGGGGAGACCACACAGGTACAATCCTCGCTCACCTGGAACTTAAGGGGAGGCCCCTCAGGGTGGATCCGGGCACTGGCCACTTCGGCCACGATCATGCCCAGGCGGCGCACAGCAGGCAGGCTGCTGTCCAGGCGGCATTTCACTCCTGCCATCAGGCTGGCCAGCAACTCTGGAAGCACCAATGCATGCATGCTGAGCACAGGGGAGGGATGGGGGGTACAGGGACTGGGACGGGGTGCCCTTCACCACCTGCTCACCATCCCGGCTGTCCTGGAGCTCTTCATCCCCCAGGTGTGCTAGGCAGATGAGGACAGCCTTACTGATGTAGCGCTGCTGTGGCAGGGGTGTGTGGCGGACCGCGCTGCTGCTGCCCCACATCTCCAGGAGCTCCTTCAGCGCCTGGCAGACAGCACAACCCCAGCTTCCTCAGACAGCCCCACCTGCTTCCCCTCCATCCCAGGCAAGAACGCAATCCCTCTCCGTCCTACCTGAAAGTGGTCTTGGGACATCGCAGGGACTGAGGACCAGACAGGACTTACCTGTATGAGGAGTGGACGCCGTTGGCTGTCCATGGCCAGGTACCCTAGCAGGCTCTGTAGCACAGGCGTCTGCAACAGAAGCCAAGTGTCCTGTCACTGTCTGCCAGGCAGACACCATCCACCTGCCACCTGCCTAGCCAGGGGAGCCCAGGGGACCGAGGTCCATCTGCCCAGGAGTCCCAGAGTGGGAATGGGTCTGGGATGAAGGACAATGACATTTCCTGGACAACTGAGCACTGCTCCAGCTCCACTTGCTACAGTCATTTCTCTGGGACCTGAGGCGTCCCGCAGCCCACACCCTCACAGGCTCTCACCGTGTATCCATACTGTAGGAACAGAAGCTTCTGGGTCATCACAAACTGGGCCTTCTTATTCTTCATCACCAAGTTCCCCAACAGTCTAGAGAGGTCTTCAGGCCTGCGAGGGACAATTGGGAGGAGAGGGAATCTCAACAGATCAGGCTGGATCTGGGACTCCACGCTAGCCACGGGGGAGCCTTGGCAAGTGCTTCAGGTCCAAGTCAGTCCTGATGCTCCCTCTTCCCAGTAACGTGGAAGCCAGGAAGAGCCCTGCACCTCAACGCAAGAGGACATCCCTTCCCTGCTCTGACCATATCCAGGGTTAAATGCTTCTCCTGGAGTAGGGGCGCCAGCCTTTCCTGTGAAGGACCAAAAACCAACTACATAAAGACAAAGGGATGGCAGACATGGATGATCTGGATCCCCACTTCCCACCTTCCTGGAAGAGAAGCATTTCCATTGGAAAGGGTGCCTTGCTTCTTACCTGGAAGCGGTTTCCACGAGCCCCGTCAGCACAGCCTCCATGGCCCGGTCAGGCACGCGTTCCACCAGGCGCCAGCAGACCCGCTGCCAGAGGCAGCTGCTCTGGGTGAGTGCTGTCAGCCGGGGCACCAGCACACCCAGGATCTCCTCTGAGAAGCACATAGAGGAGGCCCTGAGCCTGGGGCTATGGATTGTCTGGTGTCTGCACCCCATAGGTCCACCAGTTGCACAGCCAAGCCCTCGCCAAGGGGCCTAGGACAGCTGGCATCAGCCCACCCAGGGCCAGGCCCCGGCAAGGGGACCATTGCTGCTTTGGGACACACAGAGAAGCTCCCACCTTCCACCAGAGAACCACAATGCACGCCCCCTCCCAGGACAGCTGCCAGGAGAAACAGGGAGAGTGCCAGAATGTACTTTGGCTTCTCCCCAGACAGGAAACACTCACTCTGCCTCCCATGGACACAGGCTTTCCCAAGGACCTGAGACACGAAAGAGACAGAGCAGTCCAAGCCACCTGAGACAGGAAGGAATACGAGCTTTTAAAGGAGGGCGGTAGTAAGGCCATCAAAGAACTGACAAGTGGGGACAGACCTCATTCCTAGGCAGGTGGACTCCACGTTGTAAAAATTCCAATTCATTCAATCAATCCAACCAAAGTCTTAATAGAATTGTTTCTAACTTGAAGAGCCAATAACTGTTTACAAATCTTAACACATATTCGCCCGCTTAATCATCACAACGATCCTCCAAAGCAAGGATGAGTATGGCGGCACCAGGAGGAGAGGCACCGAGAGGGGTCTGGCTGAGGTAGCCAGCTACAGGTAGGGGCAGGTGGGGCTCTGAGCCACCCACAGGGAGAAAGGGAAGATATGAGGTCGTGGTAATAAGGAGAGAGTGGGTGGCACAAACTCTACGGGAAGAGCCAAGATGATGGAGCTGACCAGGATTCAGACAAGACCCACACACAATGGAAATACCATATCTGTGATTTGAAGAGGGGTATCTGAGACCACACACAGCCACTGCACAAGCAGACTAGATACATTCTGGCTATTCAGAACATCCTGCGGGCATTACCCAGCACAAAACAGTGGGGCTGGGTGGCCTGGTCAGTTAAATGCAGGAGCCTCACTTCGATGTGGCTCCCTCCCCATGGACAGCGATAGTGCCTCTCTCAAGCACGGTCCCAGAACTATCTGAAGCAACACATGTGAAGAGCCTCGAGCAGCACCTGACATGGTGCTCACTCCACAGCCTCAGCTGCTGAGAGCACTGGACACGCCCAGGCAAGACACTTGCCGCCACGACTGATGCCCCAAAGACTTTGTGATGAAAGGATGAGCAAGAAGCTGCTCCCACAGAGCCCCTCCATGCACCCAAGATGCCCAGTGACAGACACCTGAGACAGACATAAGCCAACTAAGATAAGCGGACCCTGGCCAACAGCCAAGAGAGAAGGACTCTCGTCAGGTGAGAGCTCCGGTTTTCAGACCATGGACATTCCTGCTGATGCTGAGTGGGGGCCCAGCAGTGAGCAGACACACATGGCCGGCTCCACCTATGTACATCCAAGAATTGAAGAAATCAAGAGTCAGCTCCACCTCTAAGGTCAACAACTGAGAAGTGGGTAAAACTTTAGCATGTGGATTGCTACCACCCCAAACAGGAGACAACTTCTGACTCATTGATAGCACTACCCAGAGACTGCAAAGTCCCCAGAGGCTGGGGAGGGAGAGAGGGGACGGCAGACTGAGAAAACAGCTGGAAAAGGACACTTCGAAGGAGTCCTCACCTCGGAGAGAGTCGACAATTGCCTGCAGCACCTGCACGACCTCCTCACCGAGCAGAAGGAAGTAGTTCTGAGGGAAGAACTCCGACAGGTTCTCATGCTGCAGACAGTTGCCTAGGCGGTCGGGCAAGCCCACCACCTTGCTGAGGAGTGCCTCCTGGAGCGGGGGGAAGGCCAACTCCGTCTGCTGCCAACACTGCCCCTCCATCACAGCGGCCATCCTGCCTTCCCTCAGGAACCGGGCCAGCAGCTGTGCCATCTTCATCAGACGGAAGCTGGGGCTGAACCAAGAGCAGGTGTGATGGGCAGAGCCCCCAAGCATCTCCATTCCCAGCACCCTCAGCCAAAAGGAATGGCAACAGCCATCATTAAAAAGGTAATTCCAACCACTTAATCGGCGCTTATATCCTATTCATAGGTTGAAAGAGTATTTAAATCTTGCTAAGTAGCCACAATTACTAGTCGGACACAAGTCCCTGCTGATCCAGCGCAACTTTCCACCTTGGAATCACACTGCCCTCTCCTGACGGTGCTTTTCACATGGTGCTTGCTTTTTTTTTTTATCACAGCAACCACTGAAAACCCAGCTTCGCAATGACGAGGTGTGTCATGTGCCCAGGTGTGGAATATGGGAACCACCTCAAGTTTGGTATCCTGTGAGGTTGCTGCAGCGCCCAGGTGCCTCACGGGAGAGCTCAAACCACATGGTGAAGGAAAGGGCCCAGGAGGATGACAATGCCCACTGCTCCCCATGTCTCCTCAGTCTGGAGCTAACCCACTGCCTCAGCCACTGGGACGTGAACACTCCTGCTCCCTCCCTTCATCTACACGTCACAGACAGAACAAAGAGCAAGGGCCTTCCCATTGCAGAGATTAGCACAAACTGCTTTTAATTTTCAGGTGCTCTGCCACTGGTTTGCAATCTTTCAGGCCATGCTTATGCTTCAGATGTGACAACTGACTCCATCAGACCCACCCCCGCTCACCTGGCAGCGCCCTCAATGGCCTCCATCAGTACCAAGAAGGCTTGGTCAGCAGGGCCCTCCAGGAAGAAGCTAGCCCACAGCTCCTCCAACTGGCCATCGGGCAGCAGCTCAAGCCAGTCTGGGCTCAGCTTGCCAACAAGACATCTGAGAAAGGCAGAAAAGTGGACTCTGGCAAACTCCTCCTGCTCCCGGGGAAGGGCTGGGTTCTCCGTTTTACTGAGATACCGCTTTAGGGAACTCAGGGTAGAGAAGATGTGGTCACCATCTTCAGAAGATGAAAGAGTGTGAACAGCTTCCTGGACGGTGAGCCGGACAGAAGAAAGCACTGGATCCATCCTGTTCATAGGAAAGGACATGAGAAATGCAAGGGGCCATGGGCATCCACACAGGACCCAGTCTCAGATAAGAAAGCCTTTTTCATATACTCTCAGAAACCTCTGGTCTTCTATTAAGCTTCCTGGAAATCCCATTCCTTCCCACCCCTGCTGTCACCCAGCAGTATCCTCCCCCTCAAGCATCTGTCACTGTTTCCACTAGAAGTCTGTTTCAGGGCCTGAGGCCCTCCATGACACCTTCCACAGCAAGGCAATCTCCCAAGGACATGTGCCAGTAGACATCTTCAGTTGTCACAACTAGGAGCAATAAGGACCTAGGATGCTGTAAACATCCCATAATGCACGGAACAGCCACACACAACACCGCCTCCCGCCTCCCCCCCCCCCCCCCCCTCTGCCTTCAAGAAAGGATCATGCCAAACCAAGTGCCACAGTGCAGAGGCCCAGGCAGGAAGACCCTGGTCTAGAGGCACCCATCAATGCTCTTCCTACTCCCTGATGTACCCATCTGCGGTTCACCTAGACAAACTCGCTTCCTTCCCAGAAATTACAACTATCTGTGGGCAGTATTCACAGGTCAGAAGCCCCTGCAGACCTAACTATCATTGAGTAGGCATCTGTCACCAGTGCACCCAGCCACTTGATAAGGCTGTATTAGGGACCTTAGAGTGTCTTCACGAGCCTGGGGGATCCCAGACCAGCCGGGTCTACCCGAGCTCCCGCACGCAGTGCGCCGAGACCAGCGACTGGCCCGTCCCACGCTCCCTCTGCAGCGAGCGCCCAGATCCCACCTCGTGGTGTGGCAGGAAGGGGGGCCTCGTGGGACTGGGGCGGATCTCGGGGACTGGAGGAGGGGTATCGGTGGAGGGCAGAGGTCGCAGGGCGGTGCGCGACCGCTCGGTCCCAGGCGTGGCTGCGGCGCGCTCAGGCCCCGCCCCGCCGCTGCCGACCCACCGTCGATTCGCTACGGCCGCGAGGCCCAGTTCCACGCTCGGTTCTCAGCGCGCGTGGCCCGAGATCACAAAATCTGCGGGCCCGGAGAGAGCTGCGGCTAATTTCTTTGAGCCTGTTGGGCTGGTCCCCGCTGGCCGATCGTGACGAATCTGCGGCTAAACCGGGAAGCCGGAAGAGGCGCGGGGCGGGCGGCCTCATCCGCGCCTGCGCTGGATAGGGAGGGGACCTTCAGCGCGTA